>NC_028454.1:40954454-41056162 GCF_000263155.2 Setaria italica | reverse complement strand
GGCGCGAAGGTTGACTAATTTCTCCCTTCTTCTTTGTATTTAATTTGCATTCCTCTCTCTACCATCTCCCACAAATAGATATTACTATATACAATAATCGTCAGCTCATGTGGTTCATTAAAATATGATCGGGCATTGGTTAACCTAAATGACTACCCCACCTTTCCATCCAACCCTTATCTAGGTGAGAATGACTTCCTCGCAATATTTCCAGGTTTTATTTTAAACTCATGATCTCAGGACCCAGGGTCAATACATTCCAACACCTCGGCTCCAGCTCCCCCCCCAATTCCCAACCCCCCACCCCCCCCATACCCCCCCTCCCACCCCCCCGCGCATGTCGTCGCCTTCCTCCCCTCGCTCTTGCCCCCGCATCTCCTCGCTCCCCGCCGCGCCCTCACATTAATGGAGGAGGCCGATCTCTGATGGAGGTAACAGTCGGCTAACCCACCACCGCGTTACTTGGCTTGGAGTAGATTAGTTCTGTTTCGGTTTCTTCGATCCCACCCGGTGCGGCATTCTGTGGGTCGTGGATTTGGCGTGGGGAGGAAGCTGGGTCTGGGTGAAGATTTGTGGTGGAATCTGCCGGGGAATTGATGGTGGGGCTCATGGAATGGGTGCATGACTGGTTGCTGTGGGACGCCTTCTTGGAGTGCGGAGGGATCATGAGGCCGCCGATTAGATAGCGGCGGGAGAAGAAGAGAGGGAGGACAGCAGGCGGAGGCCGCCATTCGCACCAACCACCCCGAGGCTCGAGTCACCAGCCATGGGGGAAGACCTCGTCACCACCCTGTCCATGGAGAACGGCGTGGGCGGCGGCCACCACGGCCCCTGCACGCTCCTCTCCATGGACCCGTCCGGACACCTCGCCGCGCCGGACGACCGCGCCGTCGGCGTCATGGTGCAGGCCCTCATCGGAGGGGCCGGCGGCGTCGGCGCGCGCGCCCACGCCGTGTCGCCCTCCGGCGCGCCTCCGCCGGACATCAACCAGCCGTGGCAGACGGACCTCTGCGACATGCTCGGCGTCGGCCTCGGCCATCAGGTGTACAGCGCCGAGGCTGTGCTGAGCTGCGTCGCTCCCAAAGCCGGGAGCCGGAAGGCCGCCAAGCGCGGGGACAGCATCTGGGGCGCCTGGTTCTTCTTCACCTTCTATTTCAAGCCCCTGCTGTCGGACAAGTGCAAGGACAAGGTCGTCCGGGACACCAGCGGCGTCTCGGGGTTCGACAAATCTGACCTCCGGCTCGACATGTTTCTGGTGCAGCACGACATGGAGAACATGTACATGTGGGTGTTCAAGGAGCGGCCGGAGAATGCCCTCGGGAAGATGCAACTGAGAAGCTACATGAACGGGCACTCCCGGCCTGGTGAGCCACAGTTCCCCTTCAGTGTCGACAGGGGATTTGTCCGGTCGCACCGGATGCAGCGCAAGCACTACCGGGGGCTGTCAAACCCACAATGTATTCATGGGATTGAGGTGGTGAGGTCACCAAATCTTGCAGGGCTCACTGAGGCAGACCTGAGAAGGTGGGCAGAGCTTACAGGGAGGGAGGTCAATTTCATGATCCCACAGGAGGCCAGTGATTTTGGGACATGGAGGACCATACCGAACTCAGAGCTTGAGCTTGAGAGGCCACACCCTGTCATGAAGAGCAATGGTACCCAAAACCCAAAGAAATCAGGCTTGAATTTGTCATCGCCGTCCAATCATTCAGGCGAAGATGGTATGGATCTGTCCCCTGTTAGCAGCAAGCGCAGGAAGGAATTATCCCCACAAGCTATGGATGAGGAGGTATTCTTGCTGGTGAATTCTTGCAATCAGAAGACACAACAAGACGTGGAGATGCATTCAGCGGTGCAACCTTCATGGCTCCATGGGTTTGCTGGGGTAATGAGAAATGCTCGTGGGCCAGTGACTGCCGCCAAGTCCATCTATGAGGATGAGCAGGGCTACTTAATAATGGTCAGCTTGCCATTTGTTGATCAGCAGAGGGTGAAGGTTTCGTGGAGGAACACTCTGACTCAAGGCATTGTGAAGATCGTTTGTGTTAGTACTGCAAGGATGCAACAGATAAGAAGACATGGTAGGATTTTCAAGCTTTCGGATCCTTCTCCCGAGCATTGCCCTCCTGGGGATTTCATTCGTGAAATACCTCTAGCTACTCGCATTCCTGAAGATGCTAAGTTGGAGGCATACTTTGATGAGGCTGCTTCAGTGCTTGAGATCATGGTACCAAAACGAGGAAATGAACCTGAAGAGCATGAAGTTAGGGTCTCTCTGCGACCTCCTCACTTCGGAGCTAATGATCTACTTTTGACATAAACTAAGTAAGGCCTACGCACCATGTGGCATCTTGTTTGTAACCCCAGATTAATGCTGAATAGCTCAGAATCAAGGTTTCAGTATGCCTGTTCTCTGCCTTTTCCTTTTGTGCATGTGCTGTGCAAGTCTCTTCAGTAACAGACTTGGCTGAAGACTAGTTTGTTCTAGTTGTGTTATGGGTGTATTTTTAACCCTCTTGTTTACAGTTGTGGTGGGATTTCTGATTTAGATTTTGTACTAAGTTCAGTTTAAAATAATAAAAATCTGAGTTGTTACATATCTGCTTGTATCTTGGATTGTGATATCCTGTTTGTAACCATCTCAACCAAATTTTACAGGGTACTAATACCTGTATGGATTCACTTAAATTATTAGAAAAAACAGAGGGATTCTTGATTTGATCAAGCATCTTAAACAGGACACTCACTTTGAAAAGCAGAGAATACATTGTCATTCAATCAGGCGCATGCGGAGGATAAGGCTCTCCCCCCCCCCCCCCCCCCCCCCTAATGGAGGATAACGCTCTGCTGATAGTGATACTATGCGAATGAGATAACATACTTCGATTCATATTTACGTTGCACAAAATTTATGAAGCTAACGCCCTTGGCAAATAGACCCAAAGTTTGGTGAAATACTCATCTACTGTGATGAAGTAAACGAAATCGTAGCAAGAAATCAAGCTGTAAGCCGTCAAACGTGAGCATATGCGCCAGTAGTTCGCTGGTCGCTGCTAAATAGAGTCATGGAAACACGAGAAATATTCAGGATGCTTGAAGTCCGTATTAGCACTTGCGATACTAGCTATTGATACCGTCACGCCTGCTGAGATTGCGTGAACTTATGCGGTCAGGCGCAGTACATGAGCACAGCATTCTATTTCAAGAAAGGACGATTGAAGGGCATTGTCAGCACAAGATAAAAACGAAGAAATGCTACGAAAGATTATTTGCAAAATGATTTAACCAAGGTTTAAAACCACATCACTTGCAAAGGTGTCTCATCTCAGGACTCAAAACAAAGCTAAAAAGACACGACACCACGGATTCAGGGCTCAAAAGACTCCCTGAACACGAAACAACCTGCACCATCAGAGTTCAGACTTCCACCCGTCCCGCGGCAAACCCATACATTGACGACACTTAATCGACCTCCTCAATCTTAGGACCAGCACCGCTCCCACCAGCCGGGGCATCCTCATCCATGCCTGCGGCGCCGCCCATGTCCGCGCCAGCGCCCTGGTACATCTTCGCGATGATGGGGTTGCAGATGCCCTCCAGCTCCTTCATCTTGTCCTCGAACTCGTCAACCTCTGCAAGCTGGTTGCTGTCCAGCCAGCTGATGGCACCATCGACGGCGTCCTCGATCTTCTTCTTGTCCTCCGGTGAGAGCTTGGAGGCGATCTTGTCGTCCTTGATGGTGTTCCTCATGTTGTAGGCGTAGTTCTCGAGCGAGTTCTTGGCGTCCACCTTCTTCTTCACCTCCTCGTCCTCGGCCTTGTACTTCTCTGCCTCTTGCACCATCTTCTCGATCTCCTCCTTGCTCAGCCGGCCCTTGTCGTTGGTGATCGTGATCTTGTTCTTCTGCCCTGTGGTCTTGTCCTCGGCAGAGACGTTGAGGATGCCGTTGGCGTCGATGTCGAAGGTGACGGTGATCTGGGGCACACCACGGGGAGCAGGAGGGATGCCAGAGAGCTCGAACTTGCCGAGGAGGTTGTTGTCCTTGGTCCTGGCACGCTCACCCTCGTACACCTGGATCAGGACACCCGGCTGGTTGTCGGAGTAGGTGGAGAAGACTTGCTCCTTCTTGGTCGGGATGGTGGTGTTCCTTGGGATGAGCACGGTCATGACGCCACCGGCAGTCTCCAGGCCGAGGGACAGCGGCGTGACGTCGAGCAGTAGCAGATCCTGCACCTTCTCGTTGCCCTCGCCGCTGAGGATGGCGGCCTGAACAGCAGCACCGTACGCCACGGCCTCGTCGGGGTTGATGCTCTTGCACAGCTCCTTGCCGTTGAAGAAGTCCTGCAGCAGCTGCTGCACCTTGGGGATGCGGGTGGATCCACCAACGAGCACGACGTCGTGCACGGTGCTCTTGTCCATCTTGGCGTCGCGCAGGCACTTCTCCACGGGCTCCATGCACTTGCGGAACAAGTCCATGTTCAGCTCCTCGAAGCGAGCCCTGGTGATCGTGGAGTAGAAGTCGATGCCCTCGAACAGGGAGTCGATCTCAATGGTGGTTTGTGCGGTGGATGACAGTGTGCGCTTAGCGCGCTCACACGCCGTTCGCAGCCGGCGCAGGGCACGGGGGTTGCCGCTGATGTCCTTCTTGTGCTTGCGCTTGAACTCTTGGACGAAGTGGTTCACCATGCGGTTGTCGAAGTCCTCACCTCCAAGGTGAGTATCACCAGCAGTTGCCTTCACTTCAAAGATGCCCTCCTCAATGGTGAGGAGCGACACATCAAATGTGCCACCACCAAGGTCGAAGATGAGCACATTCTTCTCGCCAGCGCTGGTTGCCTTCTTGTCAAGACCATAGGCAATGGCAGCAGCAGTGGGCTCGTTGATGATACGCATGACATTGAGGCCAGCAATGACACCAGCGTCCTTGGTAGCCTGCCTCTGCGAGTCGTTGAAGTAGGCCGGCACCGTCACCACAGCATTCTTGATTGTGGAGCCGAGGTAGGCTTCAGCAATCTCCCTCATCTTGATGAGCACCATGGAGGAGATCTCCTCGGCAGCAAACTGCTTCTCCTCGCCCTTGTAGTTGACAACAATCATGGGCTTGTCACCAGGGCCAGGGATGACCTTGAACGGCCACAGCTTCATGTCACTCTGCACGGACGGGTCAGAGAACCTCCTGCCAATCAACCGCTTTGCATCTGCAATATAAAGAACGAACAAGATTGTGAGTTCACAGTATTCATTATCAGGAAGAAGGAGATCTCTTCCAATCAATTCAACTTATTCGGAATTACACAGAACAGAGTGCCACTCAATTCAACTTCAGAATTACAGCAAACAGAGATCTAAAGGCTTGCAACATGTCACAACAAGCATATGTAACCTGTCAGACTATCAGTTAACCCTGTTTCATTGACAGCAGACAAAGCACAGCAACAAAAAATTACAACAAGTTGCTCTGCTTAATAGACGTTGTCCCAATAAATGAGCAGAGCAATCCATCACTTAATTATTTATTTCTTCAGGCAACAAACAAATTCACAACAAAAAACGAGCAGAGCAATGCGTTGAAATGCTCTCAGTTATTTATTTCTTCAAGCAATAACAGGAGACCATTACAGCAAGGAGTTGTTTATTTATCTAATTTCGTCACAAAATAAGCTCGACGGACCAAACGACTATACAATTAACCTGGACTATGAATCCCTGCTGCTAAATTTAACAGAACTCTAAATCTAAAATTAGCAGATGTTAAACATACCACTAAGCACCCAAAATGTATTTTACAGAAAATTTCTGAATCTAAATTTAAGCACTAAATTGTATGTCTCTCTCTGTTATTTTAGAAACAAATTGTATGTTCTATCACAAACATAATTCTGGGAAGGTTCTATCATTGATTCCTACTGTTATTACGTTAGCATCTATCTAGAGAACACGGTATAATCAGCACGGAGATTTACGAATCGAATTTCAGAGGTTAATCTAAATCTAACTAAACCAGTCACGTATCCTAGAGGCCGTAAGCATTCACAGAAACGCAGCACCAACAAAAGCTGGAGGAGTCGGAGCAGCGAGCACGTACCGAAGACGGTGTTGGTGGGGTTCATGGCGACCTGGTTCTTGGCGGCGTCGCCGATGAGCCGCTCGGTGTCGGTGAAGGCGACATAGGACGGCGTGGTGCGGTTCCCCTGGTCGTTGGCGATGATCTCCACCCGATCGTGCTGCCACACGCCGACGCACGAGTAGGTGGTGCCGAGATCGATCCCGATCGCCGGGCCCTCGCTCTTCGCCATTGCCACCGGAATTCGCTTGCTCGAACGGGAGAAAAGAAGGAATCGAAACTAGTAGTAGACGAACTCGAGATCTAAGAAAATCTCTGGGAATTTGGATCGCTTGCTCTGCTATCGCAACTAGCTCTGAGGGAAAGGGGGGACGCGGGGGAGTGGGGTTTTATCGGGGGTGACGTGGTTTCGAGAACGTTCGGGTGCGGCGGAGATCGGCCGTTGGATTCAGATCGTAGGGGTGTTCGAGAAGGGTCTGGATGCAACGGGTTCGGGAGATGAGCCAATAGGGACCTGACAAGTGGCACTTCGCCGACCCGGGTGGCAAGTGGGGAGACTCCTGTCTCTGGTCGCGTGATGAAATTGCCTGGTAGTCTGGTGCCTTCTACAGTTCGCCACTGCGTTCTAGTAGTCGATGTGGCTCGATGGCGGTTCGGCAGTCCCGGGCTCCCGGCAGGTTTCCGAGTAGCGTTCCCGGGTATTGACGGGTGTCGTATCACCGAATAATCTGTGTTATCTTCAAAGGCAAGCTTATTGAATGGAATGGAGTAGTTTCTTTTCTTAGAATACGGTAGTGTTTGCTTGTTTCCTTCTCTTTTCCTTTCTCTGTTCAGCCTCCTGCCTGAACATCTTGTATCTGACCCATCTACTTTGTAAATTGTTTCCGATAAGATTTAATAAAATTCAGGCAGCCTAAGAGTTGCCGTTGTTTCCCTCAAAAAAACTCTTCAAAGGCAAGACAGACAGACAACATGTGATGTACTACGAATAGGAAATCACTGTTGACGTCCAAAGCTACTGATATTTTCCCTCCAGTCTCCAGATGCAAATCGAAGGTCCGAGGCTCCGAGCTGACTGAGCTGAGCGCAAATAATTGGGCTGGGCATTTTGAGATTTGGACCAAGGCCTCGAAAGCCGAAGCCCAAGAACTTGGATAATAGAAGAAATGGGCTAAACCATGCGACGATGCTGGTAATTAGGCTTAAGGCCCACGACCTGATGCGTCGTCGCGGGCGCACGGCATCCTCTCTCCTCTCCGAAATCTTTACCGAAACAACTGAACAATTGATCAGATTGCTTTCCTTCACCCCTGCCGGAGATGGCGGCCGAGGTCAGCGACCTCCCGGACGACATCCTTGTCTCAATCGTCTCGTTCCTCCCGATCGGCCAGGCCGCGAGGTGCTCCGCCCTCGCCTCCCGCTGGCCCCGGATTTTTCCGCGGACCCTCATCAAATTCGGAGCATCCTTGTCGACCCACCGCCACGGCGCCATCGACATAGTCAACTCCATCCTCGCCGCCCACCCCACCGCGGCCGTCCGCTACTTCTCCATCGCCTCCATCTGTTTCCGCGGCGACGAGGACCCCAACGCCGGCGGCTGGCTTCAGGAACTCGCGCTCCGCGGCGTCCAGGAGATCAACCTCTCCTTCCGCGAGATCCGGCGTATGATACCTGCCTCCCTCTTCGCAATTCGCATGCACCTCCCTGACGCGCCTCAAGGCCAGTAACTGCACCTTTCCGGACGCCCGAGCGGCCGCCGCAGCCGCCGGCGGCGTCCCGCTCTTGCCGCATCTGGCTCAGATTGACCTGTACGACGTCGTGCTCCCCTCGGACTCGCTCCACGCCCTGCTCTCGCACTGCACGGCGCTGGAGCACCTGAAGATGTGCAAAATGCACGAGTGCGGCCGCGTCCATGTCCGGTCACCGAGCCTCAGATTCCTTTGCAGCGACGGCTTCTTTGACGAGCTCTTCATCGACGACGCTCCAAAGCTCGAGTGGGTGCTCGGTTACGACATGTACTTCTATTCCTTTAGAACAGCGCGCCTCACGATTGTCCACGCGCCTAAGCTGGGGTTCCTAGGCTACCTCGGCGTGGGCTCTCCCGCGATTCAGATTGGAGCAACTATTTTCACGGTGAGATAATGTTTTAATTACCCGTCCATGGGCAACCAGAAATTGACATTGCATTGCATCAATGGAATCGTACGCAGGAAGATCAAATTATTGTGAAGACCTTGATGCCAAACCTGAAGACGCTTGCCGTAAAACTAAAGAACATGAGCCGCGCGGGAGAAGTCAAACGTTTCATGCAGCTGCTCGAGCTTTTCCCTAACCTAGAGACCCTCTACATCCAGGTAATTAATTTTATCTACAGCGTTCATGATTTTTTTATTTTATTTTTTTGCAAAAGGCATTAATGAATGATTTTATCTGTTGTTTACTGTTTCTTTTTAGGGATACCGTTGTTTAGTACAGCCCGAAGATTGGTCCGTGAACCAAGACGCCGCAGCGTCATGGGACGACCTGAGGCTCGCACCTTGCGTCCACAACCACCTCGAGAGAGTGGTGTTCCAGGATTACTCGGGGCACGGGTGGCAGCGGCAGATGGCCAAGTTCCTTCACGGGAACAGCAGGTTCCTCAAGACGCTGGAATTCCACTGCATGGATCATGTCGAGACGCGCCCATTTGGCATTAGACCTCCCAGCCCAGATTTGGTGAGGAAGCAACGGGAGGTCCTCTGCCTCGACAGCCGCGCATCAAGGGATGCTTGTTTCCTCTTCTTCAAGCACATGCTGGCGACTCACCATCACGTTTCTTGCCACCAAGAGTCCTACAAGAGAAAGTACTATGATAACCTGTACGAAATTTGAGCTTATTAACGAATCAGGGGAGAGTTAACACATGACATTGCATATTTTTGTGTTCCCCTATAGTTATGTCTAGTCGCCAGTACTGACATCTTGCTTGTTGATTTTGTTACTCCGTGTTATTAGCTGCCATGATTACGTTTTTACATCGACGGGTGAGCTACGCTACGCAACGCATACGCATTATCTGACCAGATCGGACATGGACTGATAGACACATGGTAAGCGTGCTGATTAGTAGGGGAATCCTCGACGTGGACGATCAAAGGCTCAAAGCCAAAGTGACCTCCACAGACAACATTCACTAGATAGGTAGCGTTCCGAGAGACGCAGCTCCTGCACAGTGGCTGGAGACGGATACTTCCCAAGGGGAAGGGAGGGACTAGTCCGCATTGCCCACGCCGCCGGCTGGCCCGACGATGCAGAGGAGCACGAGGACGCCGCTGGCAGGAACCGGCCGGCGATGGCGACCCAGCTAGCAGCGCACGGGCAGCACCGCCCACGACGAAGTCGCTTGCAGAGACGCAAATACGAGGAAAGAATACCGGACGCAAGGGTATCTGCGAGCCGTGCGCGGAGGAGAGGAGGACGCCACGCCGGCGCGGGCGCCGTCGCCGTGCCGCGGCCGCGTGCGCGGGCGTCCCCCCCGATCCAGGGGGCGGACGGTATCTCCTTTACCGTCCAGGAAGGACGGCATTTCATTTACCGTCCGAGCCGGAGTGCTTTTCAGCCGTACGATGGAATCTGCGCGGTTAGGATCGGACATTCGGACCTGTCGGGCTGGAGCAGGAGCGTTGGTTTGGGCCGCGCCAGGAGAAGGCCTAGTTCCCTGAGCCCATTACCTCGCTGACGCCCGTAGCCGCCTCCCGGCGTGCCGCGTTGCCTCAGCGGCCGCCCCTGGTCTGGTTGCTCCGGCGCTCGCCGCCGGCGCCCGGCGGCAGGGATGACTAGTCACGGCGGCAAGGTCGGGACTTGCTGATGGTAACACGAGGACACGGATATCGTCGTCCCTGTTTAGTCGGCAGCCACAGCTGACCACGCTACAAGCTGTGGCGCCGATTCAGACCGCCACAGCCGCCACAGGTTGTGGCGTGGCTGGCTGTGGCCAGCAACCGGCGGCTCAGCGCGGAGCGGCGAGAACTGAAAAAAAGGAAGCGAACAAAGCCGCATTCGCGATGCAGCAGGCTTCACGTCATGATAACATCCGTGTACGATGCGCAAGAGCGGGGCCCTCGGCGGTGGCAGGATTCGCTTCCCCGCTGCACGAAACGGCAGCGCTGGGGCCAGGCTTTCAGCGATCCAACGATGCTAAAAGCTAAAAGCCGCCGCTGCTGGCCTGCTGGGTCGCACCACAGGAACCGTGCCCCGTGCGCGCCTCTCCCAGCCCTCCGATGCCTGCCCTGCCCGACTGCGCCTCTGTGGAGCTCGTGCTATGTCTGGCGGCATGTGCTTATCCACGGAGCACAGGCCAGGGTTTGCTGCTTTCCACGATCAGGAGAAAGGCAGGACGCAGGAGAAGAGGATGAGAACCCTGAATGGCATTGCCATTTGACCACATTGACAAAGCACATCGTGTGCGCTGGCACATGCAGCCAGCCGCTACCGTCGGTATTCGAGAGCCATCCTGGCTGGCTTCCTTACTTCTGAAGGATTACCGTTTCAGCTACAAACATAGCTAAGGTAGCAGGTGTCATTCAGGGGAAATTACAGTATCGGTCAAGTTATTGATAAATCCAAAAGCAGAACTATAAAATGGTGTGAGGCGATACCCTTTTGCTTGTTTTCTAAAGCTGCTTTGGGAAAGTGAGTTCAAGGCAGTAGTAGCTTTTGAGAACTGACATGACGTTGGCCCCGAGGTAACAAGACCGCGAAGATAAGCTCATTGTCATCGGGACAATTGCCAAGCATGATTGTCGTCGAGGCTATCAGAACGGATAAGCGTAGTTTGAAACATTATTATCTCAATCTTTGAAACATAACTTTGATAATCAATCACTACTGTACTACTGCTAGTATATAGTACGAACATTGTATTAGTGTCTTGAGCAGGTGAACACTCTAGTTTTTTGTAACAAATTTGAACTCGTCGTAGAAGCCAATAAGCCTTGGCGCCAAACTTGAAATGGTTCTGACTGAATCAATTCTGGGAAGACATTTTTCCCAGTGGACAAAGTGTTCAGCTACATGATGATGCTTGATGCGACTCCAGCCAGAATCATGACCAGATTCCGGTGAGAATCCTTTAGGTCTGTACTGTATTGCTCACATGATACAAATATTCAAAAACGCATTCTTGCGGTGAAAAACAAGTGAACCGTTCGTTCATCTTTGTTGGAGGAATGGAGGGTGTCGACTGAAAATGCAAAGCAGACGATGCATCGAGACACAGACACACCCGCACCAGTTCACCATGGCCCGACCCGAAACCCACGACGCCCACTCGAGCGAGACTCAAGACCACTCCACGTCCCTATAAAACCACCTAAAACACCCAGAGTCCTCACTTGCCACGGCCAGTCGGCCACTAGTCACAACCTGCTCGTGCTCAGCAACCCAACCAACAAACCATGGCTTCTCCCAAGCTCCTGCTCCTGCTCGCCACCTCCCTCCTGGGCTGCGGCCTCCTGGCCGCCGCCGACTACGCCCCGATGACCCTGACCGTGGTGAACAACTGCCCCTTCCCGGTGTGGCCGGGCATCCAGGCCAACTCCGGCCACGACGTGCTGGAGGGCGGCGGCTTCTTCCTCCCAGCGCTCTCCCACAAGTCGTTCCCGGCGCCGTCCCACCCCTGGTCGGGCCGCATCTGGGCTCGCACGGGGTGCACTGGCGCCGGCGCGCAGCTCCACTGCGCCACGGGCGACTGCGGCGGTCGGCTCCAGTGCGCCGGGCTCGGCGGCGCGGCTCCCACGACCCTTGCGCAGGTGAACCTCCACCACGGCGGCGACGACCAGGCCTCGTACGGGGTGAGCGTGGTGGACGGCTTCAACGTGGGCCTGTCCGTGACCCCGCACGAGGGCCGCGGCAACTGCCCCGTCCTCGCCTGCCGCACGGACCTCACCCAGACCTGCCCCGGCGAGCTCCAGCTGCGGTCGCCGGCGGGGGCCGTGCTCGCGTGCAAGAGCGGGTGCGAGGCCTTCCGCACCGACGAGCTGTGCTGCCGCAACATGTACAACAGCCCGCGCACCTGCCGCGCCTCCAAGTACTCGGAGTTCTTCAAGCGCGAGTGCCCGCAGGCCTTCACCTACGCGCACGACAGCCCGTCGCTCACCCACCAATGCGCCGCGCCGCGCGAGCTCAAGGTCATTTTCTGCCACTAGATGACCAGAGCTCCGGAGCACCGGAGCTCTGAGGGGTGGGCGCGCGCGCGCGCGCCGTCGCAAGTGTCGCTAGTAGGATTTGCGGTGTGCGTGGTGGTCTAGTGCGTGCTTCTGTGCCTGGTTAGCAGTGGTTTCACTGGTTTGGTCGTGCTCTGTAGGTACCGTGCCCGTTGGATGTGTGTGCGTTCTGGCCCTGAGACTGATGTAATGACATTACTGCTCAGTTTGCAGTCTGAAATAAACTTGGTTTAGATCAGCAATGATCGTTCGCGCATGTTCAGATGTTGAATCACCTGTCGAAGTGCATTGGGTTCTTTCCAAATAAAGTGGATTTGGTTGAAAACCACGTACACTGCTAATGCAAGGCAAACTCAAACCTAAACTGGTAGAACGAAGAACTCCGGATCTCCGATCGAGTGCATTGCGGCTAGTGGTGTTTAGTCCCTCTAACATCGAATCTAAATATAAATTAATTATAAAACTAATTGGGAGGCTAAATTAAATTCACAAGATGAATTTATTAAACCTAATTAGTCCATAATTTGATAATGTGATACTTCCGTAAATATGGGCTAATCATGAATTAATTAGGTTTCATAGATTCGTCTCGCGAATTAACCTCCATTTGTGCAATTAATCTATATTTAATACTCCTAATTAGTATCTAAACATTCGATGTGACATATACTACTGTGAAACCATACCCCACAGAAGTTCCGCCCACGGCTAGTGGGCGTTTGGATACCAGGGGTTAAACTTTAACCCTGTCACATCGGATGTTCGGTGCTAATTAGGAGGATTAAACATAAGCTAATTACAAAACTAATAGCAGAATCCCTAGACTAAATCGCGAGATGAATCTATTAAGCTTGAATTAATTAAGCTTAATAGATTCGTCTCGCGATTTAGTCTAAATGTTGTGCAATTAATTTTATAATTACCTTTAATACTCTAGTTAATACTTCTGGTTAGTGTCGAACAGGCGATGCCACAGGACTCAAGTTTTAGCCCTGCCTCGCAAACACCCCACTCGAGTGCTGAACTGTTGGGCCTTCCGCTGTTTCGGCCGTCCTGTCTCTGCTTCTGGTAACTGGAGTCGTCTTGTCGCTTTCCCGTTCCATTTTTTCCCGCAGCTTTATCTCTGCCTTTTGGATCATGGGAATTGTTTGTTTCTCTGCGTCTTGGCACAGTGGCACCAGCCCGGTGCCCGCCGCGTCGCTGGTCCGAGTCTATCACAGGCTTTGAGTTCCACTGGATCAACAGACGGCGGAGACTGGCAACTTTGTCATCTGTCCGAGTCTATAACACTTGAACGTTGGACTATCATCAGCGGCAGGTCCTGCATTTCAGGTTTAGCAGCCCTAAACGTTGTTTTGTTTGAGGGCAAAGTGTCTCCGATGGACACCGGAAAAAACGTTCGCTATAGCACGCATTCTGCATGCATTTTTCTCTCATTATTTTTTTAAACGTCTTCTGGATCAACACGCGAGACTCACCAAGCCGGTGCATGATGAGCTTGGTCCATCCTCCCCGTGGCTGACGGTAGAGCAAAAAAGCTTACGAGGCAGAGCATCGGAAGCAGTGAAAGGCCGGAGCGGCGGTGACTGCACGCAGAATTTGCTGTTTGGAAGGAGGAGGCTAAACTTTAGCCCTGTCACATCGGATGTTCGGATACTAATTAAGAGGACTAAACATAAGCTAATTACAAAACTAATTGCAGAACCCCTAGGCTAAATCGCGAGACGAATCTATTGAGCCTAATTAATCCATCATTAGTGAATGGTTACTGTAGCACCACATTGTCAAATCATGCACTAATTAGGCTTAATAGATTCGTCTCGCGATTTAGCCTAGGGGTTGTGTAATTAGTTTTGTAATTAATCTAAGTTTAATACTCCTAATTAGTGTCCAAACATTCGATGTGACGGGGGCTAAAATTTAGCCCCCTCCTCCCAAACACCCCTATCGGCGAAACAGCGAACGTGGGTGGTCCCTAGGAAGAGGATAAGAACAGATAGCACGATCCTAAGCAAAACGAAACAGTGTCAGCTGTGTGGGAAGAGCGCCTTAGAATTTGAAGTTGTTGGGGTTACGAGATTTAGGGGTGGATATCTGTTGTTAAATTTTATCACCTATCACATTAGATGTTTGTATACTAATTAGGAGTATTAAACATAGTCTAATTACAAACTAATTGCACCGATGGAGTCTAATTCACGAGACGAATCTATTAACCCTAATTAATTTATACTTTGATAATGTGGTGCTACAGTAACCATTTGCTAATGATGGATTAATTAGCCTTAATAGATTCATCTCGCAAATTAGACTCCATCTGTGCAATTAGTTTTTTAATTAGCTCATATTTAGCCATCCTAATTAACATCCGAACATCCGATGGAACTCGACTAAAGTTTAGCACCTCGTATCTAAACACCCTTTAGCTAAAAACAAGGGTAGGAATGGACTGCTCTCCCTCTACATCCTTCCCGTTTCCCTCCCTGCGCTTTCAACTTGCGTTTTCAATTCCAAAGCATGTGAGCATTTCAGTTGATGATTGGAGAGTTTTTTTGAAGGATCAATGGGTGGAGAGATGTCCCTATCTGACAAATTGCATTGAGGATGATGAGAGTTCTCTTATATCTATGGACTTCCTTAGCATCTTAAACTGTGGAAACTTTCAAATCGAGTCTGTAAGTTCAAAAAAATTGAGCAAAAATTGTATACATTTGGAGCATGTACTTAAGTTATTTTGAATGTGTAGTGTTTGCTACTGTTTTCCTTTCGAGATCGAACAAGGAAACAGACTCCAACCACTGAACCTAACAGGCCCGGATTCCAACCACTGAACCTAAGAGGCCCATTGTTGTTGTGCTGTGGCCCGTGGCTCAAAAGGATCCATTTTAGGTGGGCTAAACAAATTGATGAGAGGCCCGCGTATGTGTACGAAGCCATCTCCTCCTTTTCGGAGCCTCTCGCCTCCTCTGGGCCTTTTTCTTTCCTTTTTTTTTTCCGAACAACTCATTTTCCTTTTCCATTGGAACTATTATAGTATCCGTGCAGTATTCTCTTTTTTTTTAACGAAGCATAGTGTAAGTTTCTATTGATATACCAGAAAAAATACAAGAGTGCGGCAGGAAAAAGGCCATAGGCAAGAAAAAGAAAAGGAAACGAAAAAAACAGCTTAACTCGTCCAGCTGGATTGGAACGTCAATCCGGATAAGCATGCGACTCAAAACCACTACACCCAACCAGTTGGATTGGGATATAACCGCGTTCGCATCACTCTACTCAAACAGCGGCAACAGAGCACACCACGCCACACGACTCGCAACGACGCACACGCGAAGCCCGCCTCACAGCACCTCTGGTAGTCTTACACTCATGTAGTCGCCGAACCTTCAGGCATGACTCCTCCTCAACGGGGAAACCAAGAAAACAGACTGCACCGCATTGACAAGGCCACCGCCATGTAGGATCCTTCGCCGTAGTGCTGCTGCAACATCACACTCCACTCAATAAAGTGATACCACCAGATCCGGACCTCTCGCAAGCTGCCTCGTAGTCGCCACCACGAAAACACAATGCACGGAGGTCTCGCCACATCCACCGTTGGACTCCATCTCGCTCTCGTCGCCTTGAAGAAACTCTCTGTCACGGATCCATTTCTTTTGTCGTCGTCAAAATGGTGAGCTATATTGCCTCGCTTCCAGGGTCATCAAATAGCCATGTCGGTGTTTTATACCCGGCAACCTAACGAGGGGTATCCCGAGGTAGTAGATTGGTTGGTTGGGGGTCACCGGACCTGGAACTCGAAGGTAAAAGCGAGGACACAAGACACATATTTATACAGGTTCGGACCGCATGAGTAGCGTAATACCCTACGTCCTTTTTGGGGTGTTGTAGATTGCGTCATGCACTTGGATGTTGTTTGGTGTTGAGGATTTAGTCCTCTGTTGTGGTTCTGCCGATCTAGGTACCCCTGCCCTCCTTTATATACCATAGTGGGTGGGATTACTAGTCGGTTATGAGGTAGGACTCCTAGTAGAATTACATGGTATGAGTCATAGTACAATTACAGAGGAATCCTAAGTAGGAGTCCGTCTTCTTCCATCCTTGCGGGTACTGGGGTTCTATCCCCGACAAGCCCCCAAGCACTTCATAGTCGAGTGTAGCAGCCTTTGAGTACTTTTCAGATCCTTCCCGAGTAGTTTTGGTACTCTTCGAGTACTTTGTCTAGCGGAATCTTCAAAGTTCTTCAAATCTATCATGAGTTATGATGTGCTGAAGCCCTTGATCATCTTAATTTTGTAATCTTCATTTTTGGAATGTGATATCGAGGGTGGTAAAAGTCGCACTCCATATGGAGTAGCCATTGAGCCTGAGATTGAATTGAAGAATCAGTCTGACGGTCAATAAAATCTTGAATCTTTTTTTTTCATCTTGAAAAAAATCAATTGTTGGGTGTAGCTTATCAGCTCTCGAGCCTTGAAATGATTAAATATTCAATTCAAGGGTCTAGCGAGCTTTAGTCTTCACACCAATCGCCATCTGAGTAATTTTGCGACGTCTAGCCCCCGAGCTTATGCACCAGGTGAGCCATAGGAGCCACGTCGAGTAGTTATTTGGCTCTTAGCCCCCGAGTTTGGAAGCTAGATTAGCCATTTGAAATATTCCGAGTAGTAATTGGTGCTTAGTCCCTGAGCGTGGGAGCTAGCAGAGCCACTGGAGGTACGCTGAGCGTCTTGAAAAGTCGACGCTGAAGCTTGTCCTACAAAAAGATATGCATATATTATGTAGCATGTTTGTAGAATTTTGAAGATATTACCGAAATTTATTCAGTAATGAATGTAAATGTTATGTGTTAGGCTCTTGTTTCGGCTATATTTCTCCTAAGTAGTTAGTCTATTACGTTAAGGCTCTCAGTCCCTGTACCTATTACCATTGCATGTAAGATCTTTGTCTCGTGTACGTGTATTGGCACTGCTGCAACGCGTCTAAGATCTTTGTCTCGTGTACGCATCCTAGTATTTAAGCATGACAGAAGATCCGAGTCTTTCACGAATTAAAGCGTGTTCTGCACGAGTAGATTAACAACTGCTAAGAGAAGACATTTAAAATAATTAGTCAGCATTGCGACAAAAAGAATGTGCGATTGCACGTAAAGTAGTCATTGAGACTTTTCTATCTTTTTGGCAAGGAGAGCACGTGTTGCTGCGTATAGGATTTGTGCCTCCTTAGGCTATAGCCGCTGCGAGTCTCCAGCACTCAGTGCACCAAATTTCGTGGCAGAGCCTCCTAATTCGGTGTACCAAGCCTGTGGCGGAGCTTTCGGAACTTAGTGCACCAAACCCGTAGCAATAGCCTCCATAATTCGGTGTATTAAGTCCGTGGCTGTCGGTTAGCATGCCACAGGAATAATTGGCAAAGTGTAGCTCAGAAGGGTAATTTCCGTTGAGAGTCATGCACCAATAAGCAGTCGGCGCGTTGCCCTGCATGTGGAAAACAAGCCAAAAAATTATGTAAAATAATTAAAAAAAGTAACTAGTTTGATTCGTGGACGATTGTCAATGAAGCAAGCTGCGACGGTTGTTGATGAAGCCGACTAGTCGAAGTCGATTCGGACTAATTGTCGATGGTACGAAGTCTACCCCAACTAATTTTCTAGTCGAGATGAGTAATCGTCGGCGAGTCGTCATTGCCAATTTTTGGTGTTGCCTTGAAGCACTTGAAGTCTTCTAGTGGTGTCCCATTTGTGTGTGTAGCATAATTCCACATATTTCCTTCCTTCACACGGGAGCCAACGGAAACGTGAAGAGGTTATTCCACCTTATCCTTGTGTGTGTTGACCGATACTAACTCAGAGATGCTATAGTACTCCGTGAGATTTATTCCTTTTCGGACCTGACACGTTAATCAGCTCGACCTCGATTTGTTGACTGGTTATGACGATTTGTACTCAAAGCTTTGATTGGATCAGACTCCATCTCGAACTTAACGATGCCCACGATGCAAAATCCACCGGTTTGAGGCAGATCAACTCGCCGATCTTACGTGCTAGTCAGCATAGGATAACGAACGTGCCGATTCGACTAGATTGATCTTGATGATGAGGTCCTTAAAACTCGCCCGATGATCTCAACGATCACCCCTACTTGGCACGCCAGATGTTGATGTTTTATACCCAACAATCTACCAAGGTGTATTCCGAGGTAGTAGATTGGTTCGTGGGGGATCGCCGGACCTGAAACTCGATGGTAAAAGCGAGGACACAAGACACATATTTATAATGGTTGGGACTGTCAGAGTTGCGTAATACCCTACATCCTATTTGGGGTGTTGTATATTGCACCCTACGCTTGGGTGTTGTTTGGTGTTGAGCATTTGATCCTCTGTTGTGGTTCTACCGATCTAGGTACCCCTGCCCTCCTTTATATACTCCAGGGGGTGAGATTACTAGTCTGTTATAAGTAAGAGTTCTAATAGGATTACATGGTATGAGTACCAGTAGGATTACAGAGAAATCATAGTAGGAGTCCGTCTTCTTCCTTGCGGGTACTGGGGATCTTTCCCCGATAAACCAAGCTGCCGCCGCAGGTCGACTTCACCTCGTTCCACAATCCACGCACATAGCCTTCGCTGCCGTGCCAGCAAGCTAAATAAGTCACTTGCGTCGTCTTCTGACGATATACTGTACCGGAGTAGCCTAGCAAAGCTGAGCAACCCGTCGCAGGCTGCTGCAAGCCTAGTCGTCCCACGATATCGTTGCTGCAAGCGCCGTCCTCCGACGCAGTCACACGCCGCACCGACAGCTGCTAAGCAGCACCAGCCTTCGCGATCCGCTGCAAGCAGCCAACCCGACAAACATGCGGCAACCCCCACAACTATGATCGCCTCCACGTGAGCTCGGCAACTCCCGCCAAGCTTGCCATCCTGCACCGTGCCGCCTTGCCGCGCTGCAAGCCCGCCGCGGCGGGATCGCCACCCCCAGCGTCAGCTTCCCATGACCATTGGCGTCACCAGTATTGCCAGAAGCCTAGCTGGGTCTCTAGAAACGACGCTTTCAAGGAGGGCACGACACTTATGGCGCGGCGGTCGCTCGTCCACAAAGGTTTTCACCCAGAGAACCCCGTATAGCAGGGGTAGAGCTCCAATGACATCCCCAACAGGTAAAACGACGTCCAAGGGCGTCGTCGTCATCATCACCAATAAGATGCCGGTAAAAGCTTTCGCCGGGGGCATCCCGCTGCAGGCACACGGCTCGTCACTACCAGGTGTGAACATCTCTCAAGCACCCACCTGGGTTATTCTTACCTCCAGGTAGAGGCAGTTCGTCGAGGGATTCGCAAACGCTGCCCCAAGCCACGAAGAAAAGCATATAGTATAGAATTAAATCAGAGCTATGCAGATGCCCAATCACTGGATTAGTTTCAGATAACAGTGATTACGTTTGGTCCGTGGACTCCTCCGTTGTCGCGAAGCGAGCACACCAGCATCGGTCGGTCCTACGATGGCAGTCCACTGTTCAACCAAGATGACGTTGCCAAGTTAAGGGGTGTTTGGATCTTTCGTCCGGACTAAAATTCATATCACATCGAATATTCGAAGGCTAATTAGGAGGATAAACATGAGATAATTATAAAACTAATTACACAGATGGAGGCTAATTCCTGAGATGAATCTATTAAGCCTAATTAATCCATCATTAGCACATGTTTGTAGCACTACATTGTCAAATCATGGACTAATTAGGCTTAAAAAATTCGTCTCGCAAATTAACCTCCATCTATGTAATTGGTTTTGTAATTAGTCTATGTTTAATGCTCCTAATTAGTATCTAAATATTCGATGTGACAGGAATTTTAGGAGCTCCTAAAGAACCAAATGCTTAAGGGGGTGTTTGGATACTTAGATGCTAAACTTTAGCAGTGTCACATCAGATGTTCGGATGCTAATTAGAAGGATTAAATATGAGCTAATTATAAAACTAATTGCATAACCCATGTGCTAATTCGCGAGACAAACTTAATTAATCCATCATTAGCAAATGGTTACTGTAGCATCACATTATCAAATCATGGGCTAATTAGGCTTAGTAGATTCGTCTCGTGAATTAGACTCCATCTGTGCAATTAATTTTATAATTAATCTATGTTTAATACTTCTAATTAGCATCCGAACATCCGATATGATAAGTGGTAAATTTTAGCGAGGGATACATCCGATATGACATGTGCTAAATTTTAGCGAGGATACCCAAACGGTACCTAAATTTCTCTCACCAAATCCTAATCCTGTCCAGCTGAGCTCGTACCTTTACCGGCACTGACAAGTGACAACCGATGCGGTCAGGTCAGAGGCTGCTGATTAAAGAGCACTAAAAGATACGACTGCTTTTCCCCTTGACGCCCAGCTAGATTCGGTGTGCGTGAACGACCCTCGCTGGGGCAGGGAGGATCTCTGCCTCTGCGCTGCGGCATCCGATGGTCCACCGGCGTCGTCGTCGACCGCACTATTGGTGGCCGGAAGCGTGCGACTTTGCCCGCTCGTACGATACGACCAGGCGGGAGCGGAACCCGCGCATGTTCCGATCGTTATCCGTCGCCCTCTCCGGTGGGAACCGACGGCTGCCATCGTTCGCTGCCGAAATTGTAGTTTCTGGTAACGTGCAGCGGCTCACGTTTTGAGGCTGCGAAAGTGTTGTCCTTTTTGTGCTCCTAGAAGATATCATTCGCTCTGCGCGTAGGATAGATCCGCCTGAAACGTGTAAAGTGCCAAAGTGGATGGATAGTCAAGTAGGCTTTGGCCGGCCGGTGACTGCTGTTGGAGGGGAGCTGGTCATGAGCTTCTGTGACCGGCATGCACTCCTGTCGACATACTTGCATCGAAAGACTCTGGCTGAATCACCGCAAGAACTTGTGGATAGAGGAACAAAGTCAGTTATGATAGATTAGATGGATGCCGAACCTCTAGCACCCGATTTACGTCGTTTCAGAAAGAACCACGCGGAAATTGGGCGTAGGCGTTCGCCCTGGCTGCAATGATGATGATGTGCGCAAACTTAACGGAGAAGGAACATCCTCATCACCAGCTCGCCGAGGCACGCAACGGCGCAACGCAACGAGAGAGCGAGCACGACGTGGGTGGGGGGCTCCTCTTGGTTGGGCGAGCAAGTTGCCGATTCTCGACCCCGAAGCTTCCGTTCCCCGTACGCGTCTGCCGCGCGGAGGGGAGGGGGAACGCGCGGCACGGCACGGCACGGCGGCCGGCGGACCATCATTTCGCGCTGGCCGGCGTGGGCAAAGCAACGGACGGGCGGGGTGGGGAGCCCTGCCCCGCGCGCGCGGAGCCACGCACCCACGCCACCTTTGTCGGCCCATTTGCTTGAAACGCTCGTCCGGCTCGCGTGCGTTGCCGTCGGTGGCGTCCGGCGCCCACGACCACGAGGAGGACACCGCCCGGCGCTCGGCCGTGCAGCCTTCCTGGCTGGACGACTGGCCGAGCGATGATGTGCTGCGGTGTGTAGTGAAGGCTGGCCAGGAACAAGGCAGCGTCCAACTGTCCAAGTGAGGCTCCTGCGATCTGTATTAAAAAACAAGCCGTCGATCGCGGGGGATGGCCAAGCATGCAGGTTCGATGGCCGGATCGTTTCGTTAGTCGACGGCGTGCTTTCTTTATTCCGCGTTGTGATTTTTCTGCCTGTTTTGATGCAGAAAACAGCATGTCGGCCATTCCGCGGAGGCGGCTCCAGGGCGGTGATTCCAATCGGGTCAGCCTTCTCCCAGGAAGCGTTACGATTTAGGGGGTGTTTGGATACGAGGTGTTAAACTTTAACAGTGTCACATCGGATGTTCGGATGCTAATTAGAAGAACTAAATATGAGCTAATTATAAAACTAATTGCAGAACCTTGTGCTAATTCGCGAGACGAATCTATTAAGCCTAATTAATCCATCATTAGCAAATGATTACTGTAGCACCACATTATCAAATCATGGACTAATTAGGCTTAATAGATTCGTCTCGCGAATTACACTCCGTCTATGCAATTAGTTTTATAATTAGCCTATGTTTAATACTCTTAATTAGCATCCAAACATCCGATGTGACGGGTGTTAAACTTTAACACTTGGTTGCCAAACAGGCCCTTACAATTCCTCCTCTGTTAGACTGAAGCTGACTGTTCCCACCAGTCAAACATAGGGTAGTTGCCATAGAATGCTTGTGATTTTTCTATTCAGATGATCGGATGCAGACCATTCGATGCAAATTTTGAGTAGTCCAATCTCAGTGTACAGTTTATTGTACAGTTATCAAGACTGAGAACTAGATAATTGTTGCGAAATGTCACAGGAATGGAACTCCTCTCACCTCTGATGAAACTCTCCTCATAAATAACTTTACCAAGTCAGCAAAATGACTGGTATATGACATAAAATTTAGTGCCCATGAAACTCTTCGTGAAACGGACACTGACATTAGTGGTACTATTTGCTATTTGTGCTCACGTGAGCAAACATGTTTATGTTGTCCTAGGCCTTTTTAGACAGAGACACCGATTCTTTCCCGATGACCGCACTAATTTCGTCCAATAACGAGCACCGTGGAACAGGTTCGATTCGGTAGAGTTCTTGTGAGCCAAATCCAAATGGTAGTCTTCATTTTATACTACGTAAAATGACAAATAGGATGAACCACCTGGATGGCTAGGACGAAATGTTCGAATGCGAGGGCTCGTGTAGTCAATTTATCTAAGAAATGGTTTACATCAGTACTAGTATATTCGTATGAAATGCATTTTTTTTAAAAAAAATCCTCGTATGAAAGACTTGAAATTACTCAAAAATCCAAATTGACGTCACAATCTTGCTCCAAATTGACCCCTTGTCATAATAAATACGATACCCCATGGCCACGGGGTAGCAGA
The DNA here is from genome assembly GCF_000263155.2 of Setaria italica. Taxonomy (NCBI): domain Eukaryota; kingdom Viridiplantae; phylum Streptophyta; class Magnoliopsida; order Poales; family Poaceae; genus Setaria; species Setaria italica. The sequence goes on along the minus strand of NC_028454.1, from coordinate 41,032,987 downwards.
GCAGACAGCAGAGAGACAGGCAGAGGCAGAGCGGCCGCCCTACCAGTCAACCACCGCTTCGTTCTCCTTCCCCACACCGCTCGCCCCACTTCCCGATTCCCATCTTCTCCGAGCTCCCCGCCTCACGTCTATAAATAAGGCGCCAGCGGCGCCCATCAATTCGCGTCACCGCGTACCGAGAGCGCGAATCATTCCGCGCGCCGCAAAAACCTAGCCCAGCCACCGCCCGCCGATCCCCTCCCATGGCGGCCACCACCAGCCAGGCAAGCCTCCTCCTCCAGAAGCAGCTCAGAGGTGCGGCACCGCTTGAGTTATCCCTGCATCTGTTTCCGCTCGATTTTTCTTTCTAGCCATGCGGATTGATTGGCTGACTGATTTGTGGTTTTGCGGTATGGTGTTGTTTGGCGCAGATCTAGCGAAGCACCCGGTGGATGGGTTCTCGGCTGGGCTGGTCGACGACAGCAACGTGTTCGAGTGGCAGGTCACCATCATCGGCCCGCCCGACACCCTATAGTGAGTTGGATTTTCTCTCCATTTCGCTTATCGCTATGGATTTCCTTGTTCGCTGTGTTGGTGCCATGAGAATTATGGTGTTTAGTGTGCATCTGTGGCTCGGAAGCAGCGACGGAGAACCTTTCCCCAGGATTCGTTTCTAGCGGAGCCTGGTGTGCGGCTGAATTTGCTTGGCATGTTGATTGTTGCAGCGGGTGGCATACCCCTAGGAGGCTAGTAGTGCAACAACTTGGCTACATGGCTGGTGCCAAGTTCCATCGAATTTGTTTGGTTCGTATTGTGTGGGTTGCTCTGTTTATCGTCTAATTTGTGGTTTCTGAATATGTGGTCGTACAATACCTAGAATTGGGTCTGCATATGCCTACCAGGGGGACAGCAGTTCCGGGATAAATTGTGTGTACTGCTGGGTTGGGTTTCATATTTGAAAATGGGGGGAATTAGGCTCCATTGGCATGCTGCAGGGGACGGTCTCATGGTAGTTTCGGATGGGTTCTTCAGCTACATCATCCTGTGAAATGGAACTGCATGTTTGTTTTGGAGTTTGTAAAAGATAGATGGGAGAAATTCTTCAGGAACACTTTGTTTCCCGCGATTCAATATTGAGTGACTTTGTGGCACTTGCATGAGTAGTGCCACCTGAATTTCAATTTTGTCAAGCTATATGGTGCAGTGGTGCCTGAGCAGAATTTTTATAGCAGAATGCGTCTTCCTGTTCAGATTTGAAATATGAGTTGGAAGTAGAGGGAAAACACACAGATTCGAAGTAAATACACTGACTACTAATTACTCAAATACAGTATGGACTAGAATATTCGCCACATGTTGTAAGTATGCCTGCCATTTTGTGGAGTTCTGCACACATAAAACAACACTTGAGTAACTGATAGTCTGATAGTTATAAATTTGAAAGAACACTAGTGTTGGTAGATGAGTTTGGTGTATATGTAGTTATGCACAGTTGCAAACATCTGTTATGTTTGATAATTGTTATCTCATACGTAAGGATGTGGTTTGTATGGAAGAGCATGCAGCACACTTGAGAGTTTCTTGAATAGCCTGCCATTAGCTCAGCATGGAAAGTAGCAAAGCAACTTGTCATTTATGGCCATACATATCACTACATAATCTGAACTAGTGTGGCTGTGTTTTTTTTTTGTCTATCAGTTTCTTTTTCAGCTGCATATTTGAAATTGGTTATATGGAATTGGACATTTGAGATGTTAGTTTAAAATTTCTTAAAATACATGCTAGCTTACTTTGGGTACATTTTATGAAGATCAAATTCAGTTCATATTGATAACAAAATCATAGACTTAAAACCTAGTGCAATCATGCTAGGCATTAAAAGATGGCCTGTGATCAAATAAACATGAATATTAGACTGGAATAATTATCATGAAGTATGTTCTCTTTGATAAATCCTGACCAAGTGGTCGGATGGTTGTCCAGCATCATTGATAGAGTAGTGATACGTGTCAGTTTTCTTGCTGGCTGGCTACTCACCATAACGTATATTGCAGCACGGTTCTATACTGGCCTAATGGACTAGCAAGCAGTGGAGCTATTAGGTTAGGTGTTTGTTTCTTGTACCAAATGTTTATGTTCACTTTGTTGCAAAGAAATAGTGCACTGCAAGGAAAATTTAACTGGAACCTAAAAATACCTTCAGGAGTTTGGATAGTTGTGATCAATATATTTCCAGCTTTAATGCATTACTTGATAATCACATCAATCTCAAACAAAACATGTGATCTGAGTCTTGAATGAATAAACTCAGCTAAAGCTTTTTGAACTACTGACAAACCTTAAAGATAAAACTGTTGATTTGCTGGCCTTGTATTTGTCTTTGAAGTTTCTTGATGCAATCATGTAAAAGTATTTTATTTATCTTCTGAGTAACACACTAATATTAACCTTCATTTTGCAGTGATGGAGGGTACTTCAATGCTATAATGAGCTTCCCTCAAAATTACCCGAACAGCCCACCATCAGTCAGATTTACATCTGAAATGTGGCATCCGAATGGTCAGCTCTTTATTGCTGTGAACTCACATTTATTTATACTTGATCTGTAATTCTGATTTCTGACATCATGCATAATATTTGGGCAATTGGCAGTTTATCCTGATGGGCGGGTGTGTATCTCTATTCTTCATCCACCTGGTGAAGATCCCAACGGCTATGAGCTTGCCAGTGAGCGTTGGACACCTGTGCATACAGTAAGGCTTCGTACACAATGTCTCCGGTGCTAAAATATTCCTTCTCCATTTTCATTTTGTGTTCTGTATTAGTACCATCCCATACCCATTAACTTATTCCGTATGGAAGCCTTTATTAGTTAAATTTACTGCCATACACCACGAAAACAATATTCAGAAGTTCACTGACTGATTTGTATACTCTTTGAATTTCATTATGATTTGATGCTTTATGAGTGCTTATTGCTAGGGAATTCCTTATTTTTTGGGATTCATCATCTGGTCTTTGAGAGATTATTGCATTTGCTGATTGCCTTGCGGGCAGATGCTTTACTAATAATATATTGACATGTATTCTTCTGTGTGGTGAACAATTCTAGAATTGTTGCTAGCTTCCACTGGATAGATAGAGAATACTCTCATTGGGTCTCTAGGTAGAGTGATAAAGTGCAGGCTCCTTTCAGCAGTGAATATTTTTATGTATGCTTTTGCTAATTGTTGAGTTGATTATTGTTTTTTGTTTGTAGGTTGAAAGTATAGTTCTAAGCATTATTTCTATGCTCTCTAGTCCAAATGACGAGTCTCCAGCAAATATTGAGGCAGCTGTAAGTTCAACTGACAATTTACTTTATACTGATTCGTTTACTGGACCTTTACTTGTGGGCCTCTATGATGTCAAAATACTTCATGTTTGTCTCCTACTGTCCTTGTTGCCATCAATCAGTAATCATGCCAGTGTTTTAAAATGATAAGGATTTATTTGTACTATGGCAAGATATCGTGTCAGTATTAAAAGGAAATCAACAACACTGAGAGGTCAAAGTTGTCTTGGTGTCCAGCATTCTCAAAATCATGCTGTGTGCTTTGCTGTTCTCGAACAAATTTTGTTCTAATGTCCACTATTGAAAAATTCAGTGCTGAGTGTCATAAAAAAACTTTTGTAGTACTTTCTGAAACATTATGAAATTATTATTCGCATAATTCCATTGGACATCTCATGCCCCTACACACCATCCACTACTTCATCTAGATATCAACCAGTTGTTGGGGTCAGGAACGAGTCACAAGTGCCAGCTCCAGAGTATTTGTGTTTGTTGCATAGGGACTACCATGTGTTACTGCAATGATGCAAAGTGCATTTCTTTGTTTCTGAATGTATGCCTGTTGTATTTATTGCACAGAAAGAGTGGAGGGAGAAGAGGGAGGACTTCAAGAAAAAGGTTAGGCGCATCGTGCGGAAATCACAGGAAATGCTCTGAAGAAAATGGGTATACTGTGGAATCTAACCCCGTGTCAGTGTCAGGCCGCAAGATTTTGCTGTCGATCTCCAAATGTTCATCTGATGCCAGCGTCTTGTATATTCTCCACTTAGCGTCTGTCCATTGGTTGATAGTGGTTTTGTCTCCAGAAATGCACTGGGACGGGTCGCGTATTCTAAAGATTCGATTGTATCGTGTGTCTTGGGCAACCAATGTTGATAAACTTGAAATGCTAAATTTTATCATAACTTTGGTAGTGAACCTGGTATAAACTGACGCCACTTATGTTAGCTAACTGTTGAGCGCTATTCGAACAAGCTGGATTTTCAATAGGTAGAACATATCTATGAAATCGTGCAATAGTTTGTGTACTGAATCAGTTTTTGGTCCAGATAATTAGTTATGTGAGTTTAGTCACTTTTCCTGGTGCTCTGGTGCGAGTTTAACTGTGTAAGCATGGCTTAACATAGTTATTAAGTTTTACCCGTTACTTTACACAGCAGCTGTACAGCTTAACTGTATTAACCTTTGTTGTCGTATAGCTGCCTTGTCAAACACTTAAACGATGCAAAATCAGTAAGTCCGAACAGGAATCAAGTTGTAGCAAAATCAGTCTGAAGTCCGAACAGCAATCGGCAGAGATTGGTAAAGAAACTGACATCACATTATGAATCATACCTGGCCTGTGTAAATATCATGTATAAATTGCATTGAACTGTGCTGAATTTGATTTTACAATGAGATGAGCAATGCACAGTTGCAATGCTGTACCAAGTACCAACAGATGAGGAACGAACAGCAACACCCAGCCACAAGTTTCAGATAACGTTGGGGCCATCAGGAAGACGTGAACCAGTTACCAATTATGGAAAGCTCCCATCTTCCATAGTTCACAAAAAGTAAAACCATAAGGCACCAGTTACAAGCAGGCAGCAGGTTACATAAATCAAGTGAATAAGCTATGGAATAATATCATGCAATTATGTATTTACATATACAAGTGGATGCAGATGACACGGTGCATATGAGGTGACAATTCTCACAAAAGACAGCAGGCTTATGGGACCAGTTCACAAGAGAGCATGTACACTTTCTGGTGGTGGCCGCCAAAATGTCCCTGTCTGAAGAAAAAAGAAATATAGATACAAGAAACATGAAAAAAAGCCTGAAGACAATGATCATAGTGGGATTCGAACCCACGACTTTTAGATTCGGAATCTAACGCGATATCCACTTCGCTATATGACCACTGTTGTCTTCCAACACATCCTAATTCTGATATGGGTATCAGCATTCAGACAGTAGCCAGCACACAAGGCTACGGATTAGTGACATTCGAAAGGTAAAATAAAATGTATACTACAAAAGTACAAATATGGTTGTGATGAAGGGCATATATACATGAACATTAGAACTAACCTCACCAGAAAATAAAGCACATGCATGAATTGCCAGCAACAGTTCAAAATTGTGGTATGTGGACCAGAGTAGATGAGCAATACATGACAGCAGAGCTCTGCAACACAAAAAACTTACAAATTTTTCCTGCAATACATACAGAGTATGTGGAGATGAATTGTTCCAAATTGACAGTTCCTCTAACATGACACCCATTCCTGCATTCAAGGGATACATTATAAACGAATGGACGCCAATGAGTGGCCCTGCAGACAAAAGACCTATCTAGTTGTGTAAAGAATATAGAATTACAGGCAAGATAATACCCGGAAACATCTAATAGCACGCAACATATATGCTACATTTAGTCAATGCTTGCAGCAACCATATCAAACTGATGTAAAACTTTGCTACTTTATCCAGTGAGAACTACCCAGCCAGCAGCCACCAAAGGCAAGCACCAACAGACAACTCATCATCCCAAATCACCAAGCAGTAGTAAGATCTATGGTGTGAAGTGCAAATGGGATGTGCCACCGTTCCCGTCGAAACAAAAAGTGGGGCGCACCCGGTGCGACTAAACATGGCGTTTCATTCAAAAGGCTGGCTCCCAAGATTTGATCCCTCTATATTTCCAAGTCCCAAATCCGAATCAGGTTAAATGAAAGGCCCCAAATTCCAACCGGGAGGAGACAGCCATGCGAGTAACTAACGCCACTAGATTAGTGCTGAAGATGAAGCCTATTCTGACATTACCGTGACTGCGATCTGCATCTAAGTCGGATCTGCGGAAGGGGATCCCGTGATAGATCGATCAATTTAACAAAGCTTATAGTAGATCAGATCGCAGCAAAAGCTAATAGATCATCGTAGAGGGAGATCCGTCGTTGGACTCGGACGTGAGTAGACCGGAGGGCAGTTGGACAAGGTGATGGGAGAGGGAGGGATGGAAAGTTCGAAAGAATCGTACCCGAGAGAAGGGAGGGAGAAGAACCGGCTAGCAGGCAGGCTGCTGGTGGGCGCCGCCATCCACCGGGTGAGCCGTGAGCGACTGGGCGTCGGAGCGATCTATGATCATCGATCCTGGACGCCCATCGCCGTTTGGGGTGACGGAACCACCATCCGTGGGGATATTTAAGTAATTGCCACCGTTGCAAATGGCACTCCTTCATTTGCCACTTTTACGGGAGCTTCTACTGTTTTGCCATCGCGAACGAAACGAGGCAACTGATTTGCCATTTTTGCTGACGTGGCACGCCACGTCCCCGCGACAGCGTGGTTTAGGGGTGCCAAAAGACCCTCATGCCCCCGTCGGTCTCCTCCGTTACCCCGGACCCGACGCCATCCCCTTCCCCGTCTCCCCCCCACTTCTCCCCTCTCCCCATCTAGAGCGGCGGCGGCGGCGGCGGCGACGACTGAGGCCATCCATCTCCCATTCCCCATCTCCCCCGTTCCCCATCTCCCCTCTTCCCCATCTCCTCCCTTCCTTCCCTGCGCAGCGGGTCACCAGCCCCCCCCCCCAAACCCCCCCCCCCCCGCTAGTCGTCCCTTCTTCCCCCATCCGTCACGCGCAAGCCATGTCGCAGGCTGGAGCGTCATCAAGTGTGAGGAGGCCGGTTGTAGATGCTCTTGTCGGTGAGGAGACGGGCTTACCTTTGATCCGTTTTGGGCGTTCAAGTACTTCTTGGAATCCTTATAAAGTCTATTTTCATATGGATCCGGACTCATGTCCATATCTATTCTGAGGCGGCCGCAATCATCGAAATACTACCGAGAGGTTTTCTGTCCACAGGTGCTGCGTCGCCCTATTTTGGCCCGATGGGCCGTGTATCAAGTTGGGTCCATTAGGGACGTGTCCTAGGGTTGGAGCACGACCCCAATACCCCCCTGGTCGTCCTCCTAGGTATTAATAAGGATTAGAGCCGCCACGAACAGATTGGGTTTTTGTTTAGATCAAGTTTAGCTCTCGCTACTTGCTTGTAAGCGCGCGTGCTGGATCAGCCACCCGTCTTGCTGTCTTCGGAACCCCACCGTATTGAGATTGAGTTGGAAACCTTCATCTTCATCTAGTAAATTCAGTACTTGTTATACTTGTTCTTGCTAGTTCTTCGATTGCTTGCAGGACGAGTGCCCTAGTGGCCGGGTGACGCGCTCCACAAGATCGCGGCAGCCATTGGAGGTGGTGTGTTGGTTGCTAAGGCGCAGCTTGGAAGGCTGTAGTCGGGCCGTGAACGTCGTCTCCATTGACCAATCGAGTTATCCCACGCCTCTCATCGAAAGATCGGGAATCACCCCTAGCGGGTTCATATCAGTTGGTAATCAGAGCAAGGTTTATCGGTGAGAGACTTCTAGTTTTTTGCTGTTTTTAATTTCCTATTGTCCAGAAAAAGCCAAAAAAAGTAGTAGATTAGTTTACTCGCAATCCTATAAACCCTTTGAGCCTTTGCTAGCACTGCTTAGTTAGGGCTTGTTGAGTTTTTGGTTGCATCGGTTGTGTCGAGTTGCTGGTCTTAGTTTTTGTCCTTTAGAGTTTCGAGTTCTTGTCACGTTCTAGTCACAGCCGTGTGCTACCATATAAAACCTTTTGTTGGCTGAATCTGAATACATATTTGTGCTCAAGTCCGAGTAGGACTCCGAGTTTGTTTAAGACCGAATCCCGCGTGGTGCTGAGTTCGAGTTGGAATCGGTTTGGAGTTTGAATTGACAGCTGCCTTGTTGCTATCTTGAGTCCAAATCTGATTTCTATCGTTTTGGCAAACGTTTGTGTGGTGTGTGACTCTTGTGAAGTCCTTTTGTTCATATAATCAGATTTGAGGATCCCCTGAAAAAAAAAGAAAAAAAAACAGAAGAAAAAAAAGAAGAAAAGAAAGACAAAAAAAAATAGGAAGAAAAGGGGCTGTTCGTTGTGCTTCCCTATTGTTTTCCGGTGGTGTGTTGTGACTTCCTTTGTGTCCAGGCTCGCGTCTCTAGCACGGTCTAGGCTAGGACCAGCACAGTACCACCGTTGAACTATTATTCAGCTTGCTTTTGTGACTAACGTGGTGCTAGTATATTTCCTTGCTTAAGCCCACCTACAGCTCCACATATTCGACTACAGCTTGACAGGTTTTTTGTTGCTGCGGCACCGATACACTTCACTCCACGGTTGTAGACTTGTTGGTTGCCGTCACCTCCTGTTTGGCTTGGTAAGAACTTGTAAGGGCTTGTTTTTACAAGTTGAGTTTGAGAGAATTACAACCGACACATCCTAGTAGTTGACAGGAGGATACATATTATTTTTGTGTTTCTTGTTTTCTACTAATCATGGCAGGTGATACGGAGATTTTTGAGCTGTTGAAACTAGACTCTCATATTCAAGATGTCATTCAACAATTGCCGTTATATGATGGTAAGTTTGATCCTAAAGCTTACATTGATTGGGAGCTAAAAGTAGATAATGAATTTAATGAGCATGACTTGTCCGAGAAACAAAAGATTTATATTGCCTCTAATGTTTTGACTGGATTTGCTTTGCTAGAATGGAAACACATTTGTAGGCACAACAAAGTTCTAGAATCTTGGGAAGACTTTAAATTTCTTTTTAGAGATGCATTCATTCCTGAATATTATGCTGATTATTTGCTTGCTAAATTAGACAACTTGAGGCAAGGTAGTAGGACTGTAAAAGAATACTTCCATGATTTTAAAATTTGTATCATGTATGGTGGATTAGATGAGTGCATGGAAGATGTTATGTGTAGGTTCATGAGAGGGCTCAATTCTGAAATTCAAACCTTGTTGCTAAGCAAATCATACATACATATTGGTCAATTGTTTTGCCTTGCTCTCAATGTTGAAAAAGAGATTCTTTTATCTGTGAATACTTGCAAGCATGATGTGACCCATTATATTCAAAATTTGTCCACTCTCCATGCTAATGAAGAGCATCAAATAGTGGAACCCATTGCTGATTTTCCTTTGTCACAAAATGAATTACTTGCTGTTCCTTGTGATAAAGAGGACTTGTGTGCTGATGATTCTTTTACTCCTATACCACAAGTAGTGAATAAGTGTGATACTTTTGGTTTGGAATCATACAAATGTGCTGAAGCTAAGCTTTTTCATCCTATTACTTGTGCACAAGATGAACTGAATTTGCTATCCTCTTTAAATACTTTGGGTTACATTGAATTTGATGTTTTGTGTAATCTAAATTGTCTAAAAGAGAAACTTCAATTTGGTTCTGGTTTGCCAAGTTTTAATCATTGTTCGCTTCATGCAATTGGCAAATATGATAGCAAAGGAGAATATTTGGTGCATAAAGTTTATGTTTGCTCCACGCTGAAATATCCTTTTGGGCTACAATACCATGATCAAATAGAGGGCTGCACTAACACTAATAATGTCTTGCAAAGTTTTTCTAGTTTTTCCCATATGCAACAGGGTAAGACCAAAGAAGGGGAGCATTACTGGTTGTGGCCATGCAGCATGGCCGTCGCTCCGTGCTCCAACATCAAAACAAGCACCTTAGAATGCCACTGGAGCAAGTCGAGGACGACTTGCAGCCAAGAAAGGGAGAATGATGAGGACATCACATGCTCGGATATAACCATATTGGCATATTTTGACTCCGAGGTGAAACAATTCTTTATCATAATTATATGTGATACATTTGATGAATTGATGCTGCACCATGATGTGTATTCGTTGTCAATTTCAGAAATACATACATGGATCAAAAATAGTGTTAAACACACATGGAAGGCATGGAGGACCAAAGAAGTAGATTGGGGGCCAAGTCCAAGTATTCCTAATGTCCTCCACCAGACCACCACGTCACTTTTGGCCCAAGGAAAGAAAGAGATCCAATCCAACACGTTTTGGTGCTGGATTCGGACTACAGTTCTGACCCAACTTGCAACGACCACCACGACCTCATCCGGACTCCGTTTTGGGCGTTCAAGTACTTCTTGGAATCCTTATAAAGTCTATTTTCATATGGATCCGGACTCATGTCCATATCTATTCTGAGGCGGCCGCAATCATCGAAATACTACCGAGAGGTTTTCTGTCCACAGGTGCTGCGTCGCCCTATTTTGGCCCGATGGGCCGTGTATCAAGTTGGGTCCATTAGGGACGTGTCCTAGGGTTGGAGCACGACCCCAACACCCCCCTGGTCGTCCTCCTAGGTATTAATAAGGATTAGAGCCGTCACGAACAGATTGGGTTTTGTTTAGATCAAGTTTAGCTCTCGCTACTTGCTTGTAAGCGCGCGTGCTGGATCAGCCGCCCGTCTTGCTGTCTTCGGAACCCCACCGTATTGAGATTGAGTTGGAAACCTTCATCTTCATCTAGTAAATTCAGTACTTGTTATACTTGTTCTTGCTAGTTCTTCGATTGCTTGCAGGACGAGTGCTCTAGTGGCCGGGTGACGCGCTCCACAAGATCGCGGCAGCCATTGGAGGTGGTGTGTCGGTTGCTAAGGCGCAGCTTGGAAGGCTGTAGTCGGGCCGTGAACGTCGTCTCCATTGACCAATCGAGTTATCCCACGCCTGTCATCGAAAGATCGGGAATCACCCCTAGCGGGTTCATATCACAGAATATGCCATGTCCACAAACTTTTCATAATCTGGCTGCCTCACAGTGGTTATAACAGCCAAAGCATGGGAGCAAGGCTTACCAGTAACCTGCCATTCTCTACATGTACAGCTCTGGTCATTGAGATAGACCACATGTCTTCTTACTTCCTCATCTTTGTATATCTCAGTGACCTCAGCTTGGTGTGGCAGTCCTTTGGTGACCTTTAAGTGTCCTATCCCCTTTGAGGCAGCATTAAGTTGATGAATCACAGCAGGGAGAATAACTCCATTCAAAGCTCTTCCAATCCTCCTCCTCCTTTCAAACATGACCACACCTTTCTCTCTGATAGCATCTACCAGACAGTGTAGTGGAAGGTCCTTGAATTCTTTGATCCATGCATTCCAAGACTCAGCCAAATTGTTCAGGATGTAGTCACATTTGATGTCTGGAGAGAACTTGGATCTGGCCCACAACAGATTATGGTGCTCTTCTAACCATTTTCCTACCTCAGGGCTAGCTTCCAAGACTTTACTCATAAAGTAATTGTGCTTTCCAGCTGAGTAAGCTCTTGCAGCAGGCCACATGTTTTCAGCATATACATTTCCTGTGAACTTCTTCTTCATGTTTTCCATCAAGTGCCTAAAACATTCCCTCTGTTCAGCCCATGGAAAAACATGCTTGACAGCAGACTCTAGGCCCTTGCAAGCATCAGTACAAACAGCCATTCTTGGAAGTACCCCAATGGCCTTGCCTAACTGCTCCATGAACCAAATCCAATTGTCCTTGGTCTCTGAATCAAAAAACCCAAAGGCCAAAGGGAACATCCAATTATGACCATCTAAAGCTAAGGCTGCAGGCATATGTCCATTCCACTGCCCATTCAAAGCTGTGGAGTCTATACTAATGTAAGGTCTACACCCATACAAGAACCCATCTATACTACCTCTGAAAGCACAAAAAAATCTGTTGAAATGGTGCTTCTCTCCAACTTTGACAGTATCTATCTCAACTACACTACCAGGCTGCCTCAACTCCACTTCTGCCTTAAACCTATACAACCAATCAAATGAATCATCCTACTTACCAAATAATTTGTCAGCTGCTCTCTGCCTACCATACCAAACTGTCTGGTAGTTGATCTTAATCTTGTACTTGTCCTCCAATGCTTCCTTCACATCTGCAGCACCCATTCCAGGCTTCCTCTTGAGCAAAGGTATGGCCCTCTCAGCCACCCATGCTTGATTGGCCATTCTGCCCAGCACTCTGCTTCTTGAAGCACACTTATGAAGCTCATTGTTTATTTGGACCTGCAGGACATAAAGATTTGTTAGCTCAACAGCAAACAAATAGTAAGGCTAAGTTAGTCAAACATTACAACACATGTAAGTTAGTAAATGTACCCTGACAGAACCATCAGCTTTTGTTCTAGCTCTAATAACCCATGGACACCCTTTAGCCAAGCAATGCCCCCTGAATCTTTCTTTGTCTGACTTCTCAGTTCCCAGCTCAAACTCATTGACTATAGCATGCTGCCTCACTGCCAATCTGAAATCTACCATGTTAGGGTAGATTGTGCCCACCCTCATGTCTGGGTTGTCTCTATCCCACTCAAGTATTGGCTCTGAAGGTTCATTGTCATCAACATGAATTCCAGCCTCATGCATCTCTGCTTGTACATCAGGAGGAATGTCAGGGATAGCAGGGTCATCTTCTGCTGCTGCTTGTGCTGCTGCCTGAGCTGCTGCCTCATCTGCTGCTTTGAAGCCCATTGCCTCATAAACCCTGTCCTCATCAGCCAAAACATAAGCTTCACCATCTTGTTGAGTCTCTGGCAGTATAGTCAGTGTACTCCAATCAACAATTTCTGTTTGGGCTTGCTCATGTTGTGCTGGAGATGTACAATATTCACTTGCACCTTCATTTGTTACTCCAGAAGTCCCTACTCCAGAATTGCCTACTGACCCTGCACAACTGTTAACATTTTGGTACCCTTCATTCCATCTGTCCACAACTTCTACCCTAACATTTGCTACTCCAACATTCCATCTGTGCTTTATCATTGACTCAAAATGCTCATTTTTTCTAACCTTCCACTCAGCTTCACTGTTAACATCCACAGACCACACTGCAATTGTCTGACTAGATCCCCAGTATATTTTGCTAGCCATATCAACAACAAAACTATCCAGATTATACCCACTGCATCTATCAAACCACAACACATGTTCTTGTTCATGAATTTCTACAATACCAGACTCCGCAAATGCCTTATACTTTTCAACCTTAACCTCTATTCTAAATGCATTTCCAGGATCAATCCTGGTATAATAATGAAAATAACAAAATACGGAGTTAGAAACATCCAACTCCTCTCAGGCAAACACTTTAAGAGGGGATGGTTTGCAGCTTACCAGGGAGGAGGCTCCATTGTTGACCCGTTGGCGCAGGGAGGAACAACAGCAGATGGGGAATGGGGTAGATGGGGAAGGGGATGGGAATGGGGAGATGGATGGCCGCCACCGCCTCCGCCGCCGCCGCCGCTCTAGACCTAGGTTTTTCGTCGGGGAGGCAGGGAGGAGGGAGGCCTGGGGGGAGAGGGGAGAAGTGGGGGGGGGAGACGGGGAAGGGGATGGCGTCGGGTCCGGGGTAACGGAGGAGACCGACGGGGGCATGAGGGTCTTTTGGCACCCCTAAACCACGCTGTCGCGGGGACGTGGCGTGCCACGTCAGCAAAAATGGCAAATCAGTTGCCACGTTTCGTTCGCGATGGCAAAATAGTAGAAGCTCCCGTAAAAGTGGCAAATGAAGGAGTGCCATTTGCAAGGGTGGCAATTACTTAAATATCCCCCATCCGTGCGGGGGAGCGAGGCAAGCGGCGTCGGCTCTTTTGCGGCACTCGGTCGGCACTATGGTTTGACTCAGTGCTCTAAGAAAAGGAAAGTTTCATGGAGCGAATCATTTTTTTTAAAAAGGACATGGAGTGAATCATAGCGGTTGTTTTTTAAGCAAAGACGTCATTGGGCGTCTATTTATGTTACGAAAAACATGATCGGGTTAAAAAATCGTGCCAAACAATACGATCAAATTTGATAAAAGTATTACATCACTACTATGCATTGCTCCCCTCATCGTTAAGAGTGGACAAAAAGAGAAAAGTAATACACGGATGAATCACAATCGCATAGTGATTTTTAACACCATAATAGTCATGCGTATTGAGGAGTACACATGCATATAAATGTTTGAGAAATATTGATGATACCGCACCTCTGGCCTGATAAAGGTCGTCCATTCTTCTCCCATGTTACCATCAGTTGACACGATCATAATCCTCATAAATCCCTCGTAAGTGCTAGATATAACATCGATAACCAGAAGAAAGAGTCGAATTATTACTGTTACAAAGAATGTTGCCATCAAGTTAACACATACAATGACACCATGAAACATAACCCATAGCCAAAAGCACCCCAGTGGGATACATCACTAAAGCAACTATTGGATTTACTAGATTGATAGATACTCAGCATGCCAATCTTACCCGTGTGTGTGGGTGCTACAACCGATGGATATATATGTGGATGTAGTTTACAGGTAGGTGAGGGCGAGGGTTTGCAGCAGCACCCCAGGTGCTCGAAATATAAGAAGATCTATATGTTCACTTTATAGGTAGCTTTATCTATTCACTTTGTAGGTTTTTCAAGAATTCATTTGTTCAAAGTGTTCTTGTGGCGTGTCGGTCAAAGTAGAAAGATCTTAGGCTCCAATATGTAATGCAGGTTATCACCCGATGAAGCCTCTAAGAAATAGCTTCGCATCATTAATAATAAAACAAGATCAATTTCTTTACACCTCGAATGGGCGCCTATTATTGACACCAAATGGATAAAATCAATCTCGCTAAAAAAAGTGAAAACGACTTCTATCTCTAAAAGACCTGGTCTTCAAAATGGTTGAAACTATAATACTACCTATTATTTGATTTTACTAGAACCCATCACTAGCCAGTGTTGCCGAAGACCTTCTAGTAACGTGGCTTAGCAAAAAGAGACAACAAGAATCATTGACCATGCTGTCAAGTGGCTCATCCTGCAAAGGGTTGGGCAAAAAAACCTTGAATTGTGGTAGAAGCTTCAAGATTTGTGCATTTCGATCTGTTTACATTAAGATAAATAGTTAATTCAGGATGTTGCCAAGTGGACACAGTTCGATAAGGTTTGGCTTGTCAGTTGGTTTGTCAGCTCGGTAATGAGATTGCCTCTAAAATTGATATAAGATGATACTTAATAAAAATGGGCTAAATTAAAAAAAACTTATTTAAAAGCTAGCTTGCAGCGAAACAAATGCATGGACGTTGCTTCCGCATAATGGAGCTTTCTCCCCGCCTCCCCGGTGGCAAGGTTTCAATCCAAGACTTTAAGGACTTGATCCTAGTGGTAGAGCACCAATCTGAGCCGTGATGATCTTAATCCCCGATATGATTTCACTGTATGGGTTACAAACAAATTTCTATTACAACAGTTACAACATCAACATCAACAGGTACTTCTTAAAAAAATTATATCTTTCTCAAGATAATCGCCGCCCCATTTCCACAATTAAGAGCGTGGCAATATCAAGTTGCGAGTACAGTTTTTTTTTTTGAGGGGGAAGTTGCGAGTGCAGTTAATCTTTGAATTTTAAAGCTAGGCCAGTAAATCTTCGGCACTCTAGCAGTGAAGCCCGCCTGTGGCCGACAGAGGCCCAGCCTACTCTTGCCGCCCCAAAACCTGGCCGCTGGCCCGCGCGCAAAAATCTCCACATAAAAAAGAAAACAACCCGCGCCCCAAAAGGCCAAAACTTACGATTTCACACATGGCTGACGGTTTCCCGCTCGTATTTTCCCGAATCCGCGGCGATACGCGTCCCCACGCCAAACCCCTCCCCCGCGCCTCAAAATCCCAGCCGTCCAACGATCCGACGCTCCACAGACCGCCATATCATCGATCCGCGCCGCCACCCCCTCCACCAATCATAGCCCGCCCCACCTGCCTATATAAACCCACCCCGCCCCCCCGGAAACCCACCACCAAAAGCCAAGAGCAACCGCCGCCCCCACCACCAAATTCCCAATCCGCCGCTTCCCGAGCTCCGCCGTCGGCTCCACCCGCTCGATTCCGTGATGGCGCCCAAGGCCGAGAAGAAGCCCGCTGAGAAGAAGCCGGCGGAGGAGAAGGCCGACAAGAAGCCCAAGGCCGAGAAGCGCGTGCCTGGCTCCGGCAAGGAGGGCGGCGAGAAGAAGGGGAAGAAGAAGGCCAAGAAGAGCGTCGAGACCTACAAGATCTACATCTTCAAGGTGCTCAAGCAGGTGCACCCGGACATTGGTATCTCCTCCAAGGCCATGTCCATCATGAACTCGTTCATCAACGACATCTTCGAGAAGCTCGCCCAGGAGGCCGCCCGCCTCGCGCGCTACAACAAGAAGCCCACCATCACCTCCCGGGAGATCCAGACCTCGGTGCGCCTCGTCCTCCCCGGCGAGCTCGCCAAGCACGCCGTCTCTGAGGGCACCAAGGCTGTCACCAAGTTCACCTCCTCTTAGATTGCCGCACGTTGTTGCGGTCTTTGTTTCTTTTCCTCCGATGTTTTACTTGTTTAGCGCAGTGTTAGGTTGCTAGTGGAACAATGTAGAATTGTTTACCTGTGCTGAAGGAATCAATGACCCTTGTGGATGTTCCGAATACAACGCTATTATCCAAATATAATTTTCTTAAATTCTTGATGTTGTCATTTTCTAGTTTTGATGGAGAGTTGTTTGAATTTGGAGTTCAGATTTTCACATCAAATTTTCACATCAAAACTGAGTTTCCCCAGGGCATGTTTGCTTGTAGAATGTTGTGACGATGACCAAGGCGTGTATGGCATTATATTTTGGGTAGTGTATTAAACTGTCGACAGTCACGTTTTTTGCGTCAACTTTTGATTTTGCAGTTGCTTATCCGAAACATTTAGGACTGGTTTGGTACCTCTTGCCTATTTTTAGCACCCGATACTAATTATTGGTACCTCTTGCTTATTTTTAGCACCTGTAGAGAAGCTTCTTTTGGATGATACATATGATGCATCTCTAGAAGCTTATGTGGTTGACAATTGAATTACAATTTGTCAAGGGACTCATTTAATCCATTAACATTACAGTTGAAAGGTTCAACATTATTTATTTAAGAATGCCAATTGATTAAATGAGTTCTTTTAAATGAAAACAGGGTTAACCCTGAACAAGGAACATACCAGCCAGCATTGCTATGTAAAATTTCTATACTGATTTGTGGTGCCATGTCGGTACCGCCATCCTCTGATGTGAACATGGTCCAGCTGCTCATCTTGTCTAAAAACTTAGCAGGTTTCCTTTGACATGCTGATTTATGGTACCATCCTCTAACCTGAGCATGATCCAGCTGCTCATCTAGTCATCTTCAGTCCAAGAACACTGCAGTATTCCTTTGCTGTTGCGATACAAGGGACATTTCTTGCAGCTACCGCAAGGCATCGGATCATCTGATACATGAAAGGCTGAAACCTGATTACTCGCTCTCCATGGTGCAGCGCTGCAGTCTCCTGTGGTCCTCAAAACGATAGAAGACAGTGACAAGCAAACATCTTTTCCAATAGTCTCACTCTTTTGGATGATTTGTCATCATCACACAGTTGAGAGTTCATGTTCATCATCTTTCCCGGTATACAGACA
Organism: Setaria italica; assembly: GCF_000263155.2. Taxonomy (NCBI): domain Eukaryota; kingdom Viridiplantae; phylum Streptophyta; class Magnoliopsida; order Poales; family Poaceae; genus Setaria; species Setaria italica. Next base: position 41,015,333 of record NC_028454.1, on the reverse strand, counting down.
CGCTTCAAGCACCGAGTAAATTTCATCACTCTGTTGATGCCTACAGTCTCCATTGAAGAAGACATGGACTTTGTCCTGGACCTCAATCCAACTACAGCCGGTAATCCTCTTCAGCCCCTTCTCCTTAATCTCCCTCCTGATATTGGACACACTTTGCCAGCTTCCTGCTGCAGAATAAACATTTGACAGGAGAATGTAGGAAGATGTGTCCTTTGGATCCAATTCATGAATGCGCTTAGCAACGCTCTCAGCTAGCTCCCTGTTCCAGTGAATCTGACAACCTCCTATCAGTGCCTTCCAGAAACCAATGCCAGGTTCAAAGGGCAGCTCCTCAAGAAACCTCTTGGCATCGTCGAACCGCTTGGCCCGAGATAGTAGATCAACTACACAGGCATAATGCTCAGGTTTCAGTATACCAGGTTGCTCCATTTCAGCAGTCTTAAACAATGCATAGCCTTCGTCAACCAGACCAGCATGGTTGCAACCAAACAGCAAACCGAGAAGAGTGACATTATCCGGCTTCAGCCCCGTCGCTCTCATCGCCTTGTAAGCATCCAAAGCCTCCTCTCCCCTCCCATTCTGCGCATACCCACAGATCAGCGCATTCCATGATACCACATTCTTTTGCCTGATCTTTTTGAACGCTAGGACACTGTTCTCCAGGCTACCGCACCTGGCATAGAAGCTCACAAGAGAATTGCCCACATAGACGTCAAGATTGCCCAAGAACTTGATGGCCGATGCGTGGACGCTTCTACCAACGCCGAGTGCCCCTGCATTGGCAACAGAAGTGAGCAGGCAGGGGAAGGTGCTTTGGTTCGGCGTTACGCCTTCTCGACACATCTCCAGGAACAGATTAACAGCCTCCTCGCTAAGCCCGGCTTGGCTACACCCGCCGATCATCGCGTTCCAAGAGATCACGTTCCTCTCTGGCATGCGCCGGAACAAGCGGTCTGCTTCATCGAACATCCCGTTCTTCAGCAAACCGGCAATGAGGGCGGTGTAGGAGACCACGTTCGGCTCACTGGTATCCTCCAGCGCGCCCTGGGCCTCCTTCATGGCGCCCATCTTGGCGTAGTGGTCGAGGAGGGCGCTTCCGACGAAGACGTTGGAGCAGAGGCCGAGCTTGGCGGCGCAGGCGTGGAGCTGCGCGCCGACGCGCGGGGCGCGCAGCGCGGTGGCCGACCGGAGGACGGTGCCGAAGGTGAACTCGTTGGGCGCGACGCCGCCGGCGAGCACCCGGGAGAACATGGCGAGGGCGTCGCGGTGCCGGCCGCGGCGGGTGAGCGCGCCGATGGCCGCGGTGGCCGAGACGACGTCCCGGTGCGGCATTCCGTCGAGCACGTTGCGCGCTAGTCACAGTGCGGCGCGCCGTGGGCACTGCGCGCGAACCGCTGGATGAACTGAGACAGGGGCGGCGGGGTCACCCCCGACTTGAGGAGAAGTTGGGAGTCTGGTTTGGCCTTTTCGTTGGAGCGCGGAGTAAGACTCGGTAGGAGCCTACGTGCCGACGCGAGAACAGGTGAGGGTGTTCGCGATTTGGGCGGGGTTAACTGAGGAGGATTCGGCACATCAGCGCTTAAGCTAAATGATGTACTGTAGATTTGGGCGTGGTCAGCCTTGCAAACGGGTCTGGTAATGCTTCAACTGCATGGATCCAATCTGATACCCAACAGATCAGCTTAATAATCGGTGAAAAGTACAGCGTGCCGACAGAAAAAACCAGTAACACAGGAAGGCAAATCGCACTTCTTTGGACTTTGGACCACAGATGCATCGGCGATAAGGGGTAAAGCAACAAAAAAAAGAAAGAAAGAAAAGGAAGAAACATCTGTCAGGCAAAATTCTAGCGTGTACTGCCTTGCAATTTTCTGTTGATGAATTAGAAGCATTCACCTCATGAGCTAGTACGGTATAGCAATACAAATTTGAATTATTCTATTGCCAGGTATCTCTAAACCAAAAAAAAGAATCCCATCTGCATATCAAGCAAATAAATGAAGCCTCATTCAGAACATGGATACGCCTGCTATTGTCCTCATAAGCCGTCTGATCCGGAGCTCTTGGTGAGCTTTGGTCCTGCCCATTGTTGGCTAGCACGAGACTTGGCCCACGGATCCATAGGGGCTCGTTGGGGCGGCTGTGGGGTTGCAGGTTTGGCCTCTCGAAGCTCATTCTCCCTGTCCACGAACCTGCATATGTAACCGATAAGTACCGCATCTCTACAAGGCTTCCGAAAACTGGTATATGACATGTTGCTGCTATGCTAGTAAATTCAAATTGAACTGTTCATCACAGTATATAGCTTAACTCAGAAAAGATTTGACAGTGACCTACAGAAAGAGCAGGAAATAGCGCCAAAATTGTCCATTCAGTGTTCGATGTACGATGTAAAGAAAAGCCGCATGCTTGGGTGGAACCATATTGGTTTCTAAAGTAATTCGAGGGATCCAAAACTTTTCTGTACTGTTAGAACGTGGCAGATTTCTAAAACATATCAAGGGATTTGTAAATAGTAACAGACAGTAACAATGGAAGTATAAATCTCTAAGACCTAATTGGTTAACCAGCAGGAACGATTACTAAAGGTAGTGCAGAAAATAAAATTTTTACTTTTGATATGTGCAAGATAGCAGCACCATGTGGAAAAGATATCCTAGAAATTATTTTTTTTCTCATAGAAATAACAACAGCAGCAGCAAAGATTTTTAGTCCCAAGCAAGTTGGTGTAGGCCAAACACATTTTGCTGCTAAAAATATAGAGAAAGTATATTACTCGATGTAAGCCATTTCTGCAGCATCACCAACACGTATCCTGGTGCGTAAAAGTCTTGTGTATCCACCAGCTCGATTCCTGGGATATAAAAGGAGCATACAATTAGTTCCAATCCACTCTGCTTCCAAATATACAGCAATCTATTTCTACTTTTCTCATTTGTCTTATCATACAAAGCATCATACTCCTTCACTGAATGAAGTTTACTAAGGATCTGGAGAAAAAAACATCAAATACTGATATGATACTCATGCTATTTTATGCCTAGTTGTCTACTTTAGACATCAACATGAGACCTATTTTGAAAAAGAGGAAGTAACAAATCAAATGTAGGTACGCCAGACTATACTAAATTAAGCAGATCCATGGGTAGGTAAAATAGATTACTTGTAGCGGTAGGCCAGCTCTGTGAATAGCTTATGAACAGCATCATCACCCCGAACAAAGGCAGAAGCACGTCTTGCCGCATCCAAAGTACCCTACATATTTGTGTCGATATACGGCATAAGTTTCTGCATTTTTAGCTTCGAGACAGTGTTACCAAAATCAACGTGAAACCCAGGTCAGACAAAAGTTTGGGCTGCATATAAACTTCAAGATAAAGGCATTGCAAAAAAAATTTGTCCCTTTTACGAAATAATAACATATCAGGGAGTAAATAAAAATTCAAAAAAAAAGATAGGGAGTAACTTCTATGCCAGAAATCAACATATTTTGGTCTGATAGCATCATTGTCATCGATCAGTTCTTCGACAAGAGCTGAGAGACTTCAACATTTGAATTTACTTATAAAGAAGCTACTTCTAAGCATCTCACTGAGATTTCATTAAAGATTAATGTCAAACAGTAGACAGGCAATACTATTTCTAAAGTGCTAATCAGCAACTAATGGTGTCCACCACTCCACCTCCAAGTTAAGCAACAATGCCTACCCGTCTCATGAAGACACATCCCTGAATCTGAATTCTACACTGCTAATTGAGAGTCCAGGAGTAGTAACGCTAAGTGATTCCATGCTTACAATTGTTTCCAATCTATGTGCGAACTTAACGAAATGACTGTTAGGTTGTTTTACACCCACTGCTCCACATAGATTCATCGATACCACGGAATGGCACGATATTTCAGGATGGAATTCAGTTAGCAACAGAGGAGTGGTGTTCCGTTTACCTCCTTCCCGAGCTGTACCATCTGATCCGCCTTCCGCCGCACCTCCTTCGCCTGAAACCAACCACGCAAATGAAGGGCAGGGCACTCAAGTCAACAATCACAGCTCCTAGAACACAAATCCCACCGGCCTATCGACGAAGCAACAAGATGCGAAAGAGAGTACCTTGGCGACGGTGGTCTCGATGCGCTCGTGCTTCACCAGCTGCGACACCATCGTCCTGCCGAGGAGACAAATCCAGAGGTCAGCGGCAAGGCGGTGCCGAGCCATAGATAGGGGCGTCGAGGTGGGAGAAAGGAACACCTGAGCATGGAGACGCGGTGGGAGGCGGGGCGGCCGAGCTTGCGGAAGTTGCCCATGGCGACGGCGGGGGTGGAGCGGCCGGCGGCGGCGAGGGTTGTGAGGGGTTTGCGAGCGGGCTTAGTGCGGCGGACCTGATGCGCTAGCTAGGTTTGGGCTCGCCTGCCATTCGATTCATGAGTCGAACAGGCCTGGCGACAGGTGTGGACGGGCCTTCATGGGCCTGCACGCTTCTTTCTTCTTCACTAGTATTCTATTTGTTTAATGCACTTCCGGCCTTTTGTTTGGGCCTCTGTGAGCTAATCTAGGCGGCGCTTTGGGCCCACGCACCAGGGAGAGAGCAGGTGACAAGCTAACAGCAGTTCTGGACTCTGACTCTGAGATCCTCTGAAAGAAAAAGAAAAAAAAAACCGTCCTCCTACCGCGCATGTTCTCTGCAACCGCCTGTACCCGATCGCATCGAAGGTAACCGATCAGATCCCGTCCTTTGTCCTCTCCCGTCAAGGCGTGCGCTGGACCAACGCGGTGCGTGAAAAAAGGGCGGCCGTAGCAAACAGCTAACGGAACAGTGGCAAGAGTTACGTCCTCCGTGATTCTGGCCTCGTCGGCTTCTTCTCCTCGCAAGACCGGACGATACGCGTCGCATGACTCTGTCCTCAACCCGTGCATTGCTCAAGTGGCGTCTTGCTGGTTGCTGTGCTGCGCGGCGACGCCTACGCCTACCCACAAGCTTCCAGCTCTAAACTAAAACCTCGGTGATTTGCTGCGCTTGGAAACCTGTGCGACGCAACGGATGTGGACTTTGCTCCGAGCTATAGATCACATGCCAGCAGCTACATGCATTTTTTTCCTTTTGTATCCCGCCAAATCCGCTCATCTGTAGGGTACAAAAGAAAAGTGTCGAGCCCAGTACGATGAGCTTCTGAGGTGCCTCTGACATCGATACCGGCAGCGTGAACGCGATCGATCGATTGCCCGCCTCGACCACCGGCCACCACAGCGGTTAATCAGTGCGCTGCGCTACGCTTACCGGGCGCGGTAAAGACGAGCTGTGAAAAGGCGAAAACAACTCCACACGAGGCGGCGGATCTCGAACGCCGGAACGGCCCGGCGGTGGCGCGTCCCGTCCATCTCCGCCGTGAGTCAAACGCAGTCTCGATCCCCCGCGCGCCCCGCGAGCTCCCTCCCCGCCCCCGGTGTCGCCGCCCGCCCGTCGTGCGCTCTCGCTTTCCGCACCTGCGGTTGCCCGCCTCATTCCGTAGCCGGTGGAGTCTCCCGCTTGTCCTCACCGCCTGTCCCCTCCGCTCTCGATCCAGTAAATAATCGCCTGGTGGAGTGGTGGTTAATCACAGCTGCCTGACCACTGGGGACCGACCCTAAGCGGGCTCGGATTATCTCGGGATATACCAGGGCGCCTTGGCGCGGCTCCGACACCGCACTGTTCATCTACTGTTCGTGCACTGTTCATTACAATTAAATTTCTCTCTCCTCCTCTCCCTCTCATAGCCGGCGGAGGAGCCGAAGGAGGCACAAAGAGTCAGTTTGGTGGAGAACCTCCTGAATGCGGCTCCTTCTAACCATCTATTGTTCATTTACTATAGTGTGGAGCTTCTTTTCTCTCTCTTTCTCCTCCCCCTCACAAACCTGCTAGCTTCGGCTTCTTGAGGCTACCGACATGCTACAGTAGCCGGTGGCAGGTGAAGTTCGAGCACAAAAAAAACCCAACCAAACTGGACCAAATTGTGGCTCCTCCTCAGCACCGCCCCTAGTCCTGTTAGCGTGGTCCTGCCTGATCCTTGTCACGTGGCTCGGATTAGCATACTTGTCCCCGCCTGCTCCCATGCAGGAATGCAGCAGCAGAGCAGCGGGTTGGAACTCGGAGGCCCCAAGTGGGCAGGACAGGGATTGCAGCCTTCGCCTGCACGCAAATGCTTCCAAATGTTATTACCAACATCGGCGCGGCGTACCCGTGCTCGGGCGGCTCACATGATGCACGGATTATTATGTAATGGTGCGCGGCCACGCCACGGGGCATGCATCGGACATGGAACCTCAGAGCCACTAAACAAATCGTTGGAAACTTGGAACGGTCTGGACTCGAAGTACACACTATTCAGAGGTGTTTGATTCGCGGACTATTCAGAGGTGTTTGATTCGCGGACTAAGGAACTATCGAATATTTAGATCCTAATTAACATAAATTATTTAAAAAAACTCATTACACAGATGGAGATTAAACAGCGTGACGAATCTATTAAGCCTAATTAGTACATGATTTGACAATGTGCTTCTACAGTAACCATTTGTTAATGATGGATTAATTAGGCTTAATAGATTCGTCTTGCCGTTTAGCCTCTATCTATGTAATTAGTTTTATAATTAACTCATATTTAATCCTCCTAAATAGCTTCCAAATATTTGATATGACACGGATTAAATTTTAACCTCAGGATCCGAACCCCTCTAAGCCTCTTTTTTACAGTGCGACTGTGATAGGCCTTGGACTTGGACCAGGGACTGTGGCACTTGGACTCGCCGGCTCGTCTGGTCAGCGCCGATTCGCCGTGCCCCAGACTCGTGTTTGCGTGGGCCTCGCGAGTCGAAGGGGCAAGCATAAAACAACTGCCTTGGCAGCGCCAAACCAGCTGCCATTTTCACCGTCCTCTAGACTAGGCAGTCTTTGACAGCCGGCAAGCCTTATTAGTCATTACCTAGTCAACACCGACAGCAATTAGGCTCCTCTTAACTATACCAGATAGAAGCAGTACAGTACTTAACCAGCAGGACAGTCTTCTGCCAAACAAAACGCACTGCTGCTTCCGGCGTCCAGTTGACCTCAAGGACGCCAAGGAAAGAGGAACCAAGGAGAAAGCAACAAGATCGCAAAGAGTTCTTTCCTACCAAGCTTTCTCAGCTCCTTTTTCCTCCAGCCACAGGCTCCACAGTTTAATTTCACTGCGGTCATTAGTGTGCACCAAGCCACGCAAAAGCGCTGCGGTTTGCAGGAGCCGCCACGCTGGTCCTGGCACACGATTTGAATGCCTCTTGCAGTGCACTGCGCGCTGCGCCCCTGAGCCCTCCCTTTCGCACCTCCCCTTGTGTCGCACTCGCGCCATTTAAACGCTACGAGCTCTAGCGAGCGAGCGAGGAGAGACGCCAGCTGCCGCGCATCAATTTACTCAGTGGCAGAGAGAGCGCATGGCGGTGGTGGTGGCGGGCAGCAGGGCGAGAGCGGAGCAGGCAAGGATGCAGAGGCGGGAGCAGGAGCCGAGGAGCCCCGACTTGGCGGCGGCGCCGCCGAGGCCACCGCGGCCGAGGCCGGCGGTCGTGTACTACCTGTCGAGGAACGGGCACCTCGAGCACCCGCACTTCATGGAAGTCGCGCTCTCCAGCCCCGACGGCCTCTACCTCCGAGGTACCAATGCTCTGCTCACACATGCTTCGTTCTCATGGCATTTCGCCTTCCGTTTCAATGGCGTTCGTTGAGCGTTCTGTAACGTGTTGCCATTGCTTCGTTCTGTGCGCGTAGATGTGATCGACCGGCTCGACGCGCTGCGAGGCAAGGGCATGGCGCGCATGTACTCGTGGGCATCCAAGAGGTAGGTGTCTGCGCGAGTGCTTCTCGTTTTCGTCACGAGTTTGGTGCACCACGCCGTGACATGTGTTCATTGCTGCAACTGCAATGCAGGAGCTACCGGAACGGGTTCGTGTGGCACGACCTGGCGGACGACGACTACATCCACCCGGTGGTCGGCCGGGAGTACGTGCTCAAGGGCACCGAGCGCCTGCACCCGGCGGTGCCGCCGGCCCCGCTGCTCGACGCGGCCGCCGCGTCCTCGTCGTCCTCCGGCTCGCAGGAGACGCCCACCTCCTCGTCCTCCGCCAGGTGGGAGGCGCACGCGCACCGGAAGAAGAGCGCCGGCGCGCGCCGCGCGGCCGATGGGCTCGGTGAGTACGTCGTGTACAAGGGTGAGGAGTGCGCCGCGGACGCCGCGACGCAGACCGAGGACGGCGGCCGCGGACACCCTAGGCGCGCCCATGCCCAGGCCGCCGCGCCGCAGGACGAGCTGAGCCGGGCGGAGACGTCACCGCCGACGGCGTCGACGAGCCCCGAGACGCTGGAGGCGCTGATCAAGGCGGACGGGCGCGTCGTGGCGGCCATCAGCGGCAGCGGCCGGGCCCGGGCACCCTCCGTGCTCATGCAGCTCATCTCGTGCGGGTCCGTGTCCGTGCGCGACGCGCGTGCTTCCCCGGTGATGCCGCGCGCGCGACACCACCACAACCTCCACCACCACCGCCACCGCGCGCGCCCGCCCCGCCCGCCGGCGTCGGCGGCCGCGGAGGTGCCGACCTACCGCGCGAAGATCGTGGAGGACAAGGAGTACTTCAGCGGGAGCATCATCGAGACCGCGAAGCGCTCGTCGGGCGACGACGACACGTCCCAGGACCTCGCCGTTCTCCGGCGGTCGTCGTCGTACAACGCAGACAGGTGAAGAAAAAAAGAAATCCATCCCTCTCGTAATCATAATTGACGCGACGACGCAAGCCGCAGCAAGCGCCCGGATCACCGATCCGTCGCTTACGCGAGACGCCTCTCATGGATGGCAGTAGTAGTAAGGATGAGCTGCCACTGTTGCATTGAACCGCCCTGTCGTAATCGGCAGTAATGGCTCTGGCTCTGCTCATCGTCATCGCCGCAGCTGAACCCACCACGCCATTGCCGTACGCGCGAGATACGCTCCATCCAGCCTCCATTAGTGGTCACCTCCATAAATAGAAGTAGGTCTCGTGGAGCTGTCGCGCACCAGGCATCACGGCCGCACTGATCGCGGGGACGAGGGGTAGCGAAGAATTTCATCAGGAACGGGTGGGCTTCAATTCTCGGCCGGGGGACCTGGCGACCTGCTCCCGTTCCGTGCGAGCCGGGCAGGATCGGGGCTCCGGTAATCGGGAGCACCAAATCATTTGGTTCATCCTGCTTTTGGCGCGCGTACGCTCTACGTTTCAGAAGGATTAGCCTGAAGCTACTCATAAACCTGCAGTACTACTGCGCAGTTCTTGAAAGAGTAACCTGATGTCATGATGTGAGCCTGTAACAGCAGCCTTTGTCAGGAATTTCAAACCCCGCTTTTAATCCGTGGTCCAGTCGTACAGAGCCCTAATTAGGCGTGGGCACAATCTACATTCACTAGCGCATGGAAATGAGAGATCGTAGTATAGAGTACTATACTCTACTGCCATGTGAGTGACGGCGTACGAGAATAGTGATGATGAGATAGTGATACGGTGATGATTATGATGATCCGAGTCGTGCTGAACTCTACTATTACTACCATGCGTCTGTCTGGCAGGGTGATAAAGCTGGAGCTGGCCAAGGAGGCCGGGGACCTGCATGACCGCTGCATCCCGCGGAAGCCCAAGGCCAAGAGAGACGGCGGCTACCTGGTCATCTCCTGCACCGCGCAGGGGAATAATAACAAGGGATGACGACTGCGTCCTCGTCGCCGGTGGCATGCGGCCGTCATCCCGGCGAGCTGGCGATCGAGTGGTGGCGGCGCCTGCGTGGCTTCTTGCGTGGGGAACAGTAGATAACTGTCCTGTAGTCCAGTTTGTTTCCATCTGCTTGCTAGATCCTGCCTGTGATTCTCCGAGTGAAGTGAGCCCTGTCAATATGTGTGCTGTGCCTGTGCTGCGTCGTTGTCTGAACTTGATACTGTCCTGTAACCTGATTTATGCTGTGCTAATGGGGTTGTCACTTGTCAGTTCCAAGTGTTAACGTAACGTTAGGCGTGATTATGAATGCGAGCCGTGGTAGCTGGCCGCGTGATCCACGGTACATGGTAGCACGGTGCCAAATCGTAATGCTATCATTACTTCTCGTCCTCCGATTCCTCCCAGTTCTGAGATGTGTGGAATCTCGGGAAAGCAGTACCCTACTCGACTGTACTGCATTCCTTTTCCTTCGTCTTACCCCAGCTAGGAGATGGCTCCTACGGGAAGAGGCTCTGGGTGAAGCTGTAAATTTGGGGGTGTGCTTGGCAAAAATAGGAGCCTAATAATTGGACAATTTTGCCCCTACTGGTACTTCATCTTTCCATCTTGTCTGCCTCCACATCAGCACCGGTCCCCATGGTCAGCTCTGAGCTCTCCCTACTTTTGATCCATTTCCTCTCACACCAGTCCCTTTCCTGACTACGAGATCGGAGCGGTAGCAGACTAGCAGTCTTGCAACGGTGGCAAGCTTGGGGAAGCTTTGGCATTGGGCTCGAGGAAGCAACGGTGGTTGGTGGTGGCGGCGAGCCGGCGATGAGCTGCTGTGGCGCCGTCAGTGGCCTGTGTGTGAGGATGTGAGCCTGTGACACGCTCAAGAAGTTCCCAGAAGCCCCGGCAGGACTCGAGCTGCCTAAAATGTTTGGCCCAACTATCGCGAAAGCAAGAGTTGGGCCACAGATTCTCTCGAAGTTCCTAAATAAAGAACTTTTTTTATTTTTTTATATATTTTTTTTTGATTTTGCAGAAATATATAGTCGGATGAAAAAAAGCCTACTGGGCCGGCGACAATAGCCTAGTTTTGCAATTTTTTCATCCGACTATATATTTCTGCAAAATCGAAAAAAATATATATAAAAATGCAAAATTTCCCAAATAAAAAGTGAACGGCCTACTTTTTTAAAAAAAAAGGTGAACGGTAACGGTAATTGGACTTTTCAGTTCAGCCTAGACTTTTATCAACTCTTAACCGGGTTCTTATTCATCTTTGAAAAAAGAGAGCCTAAGTTATCTTAGATACATGTGTCCACCGTTGGATGTCAGATCCGTTTCGTTTTCTTCCATTGGTTTTTATATTAGTGATGCTGCCTTAGGAGCATTGCACCATTAAGATGTTGATGGGTTCGAGTTTTAGGGTGGGGGTTGGGTTTATTTGCTATCCTCTGACTTAGAAAGGAGCTTGGATGGTCGGTTTACTGAGACAAGATGGTGGGAGCCGCTGGCCAGAGCAGTAGAATACAGCTGGAAGTTGGTGCCGGGGATGACAAGCTGCCATGATTAGCAGTGCGCGGGGTTAGGACGACGATGATGGCGTGTAGATGAAGGGGAAGGAAGGGCGCGCGTGGGCACGACGCCAATAGAGACGGGGTTAGGATGGTGATGATGGCGTGTAGAGGAAGAGGAAGGAGGGGCACGGCGTGCAAGGCAAAACACCAATAGAGGTGGGGTTAGGACGACAATGATGGCGTGTAGAGGAAGGGAAAGGAAGGGCGCGGCATGCAGGGCACGAGGCCAACAGATGCAGAGTTAGGATGGCGATGATGGCGTGTAGAGGAAGGGGAAGGAAGGCCGCGGCGCCAAAAGAGGCGGGATTAGGACGGCGATGATGGCGTGTAGAGGAAGGGGAAGAAGGCCGCGGCATGCAGGGCACGGCATCAAAAGAGGCGGGGGTTAGGATGGCGATGATGTTGTGTAGAGGAAGGGGAAGGAAGGGCGCGGCGTGCAAGGCACGACGCCAACAGAGGCGGGGTTAGGATGGCAATGATGGCATGTAGAAGAAGGGAAAGGAAGGGCGCCGCATGCAGGGCACGACGCCAACGGAGGCGGAGTTAGGACGTCGATGATGGCGTGTAGCGGAAGGGGGAAGGGCGCGGCATGCGGGGCACGCCGCCAGCAGAGGTGGGGGTTAGGACGGTAATGATGGTGTGTAAAGGAAGGGGAAGGAAGGGAGCGGCGTGCAGGGCACGACGCCAATGAAGACAGGGTTAGGACGGTAGTAATGCGTGCAGAGAAAAGGGAAGGAAGGGCGCGGAACAGAGATGCTTGCACCTGCACATGAGGCGGCATGACGGGTAGGTGTGGTGGTGAAGGGCCACGCCAACCGACGGTAGAGAAGAAGACGAGATGATAGGTCCAATCACAAATTCCACAAACACAACATCAGCTCTTTGCTGTGATTTTCTGGGAATATTTTTGTCTCGCATCGGAAACACTTCCACCTCTTTTTAGGAAAACTGAATGATAGACTCGTACAATTAACAATCTCCACCGAACCACTAATTGAGGCAGCAAGCTGTCAGATAATATATGGACAATTTTACTTACAACAAACGAATTACAGTCGACAAACAGCTTTACAAAAGGAAAACCTACCGAATTAAGAAGGACTTAACCTATGAAACGAAGCTACAGTTAATGTATAATTTCATGTCATTTCAGGTTCCGAAAATTTAATCACCACTCATGTACTGTACACCATAGAATCACCATGCACATATGTAATATGCTGTGCACGCTAGGCTAGCTATACAAGCAGGTTGAGCAGCTGAGGCTCCGAGCTCCGATCAGCCGATTGTTGTTGATCTTGGCCGCCGTCGCCGTCCTCCAACGGCGGCAAGTTGAGGTCCGGCATGGCCTGCCCCGACTGCGCGGCGCCGTCGTGCGAGGCTGGCGGCGCCTCCCCCCTGTGGCGGCGCATGTGCCCGCCGAGCGCCTGGCCCATGGAGAACTCGAGCCCGCAGACGGCGCACTCGTGCACCCGCGCCCTGTCCCTCTCGGCGGCCGCCGCCGCGCCCGCCGGGTCGCTGAGCATCCGCGCCTGCAGCCGCGTGTGGCTGGTCCGGTGCCCGCCGAGCGCCTGGAACGAGGCGAAGCGCCTGCTGCACGTCTTGCACTCGAACACGCCCTCCGCCGCCATGGCCTTCCTGCTCGCGGCAGACGACGACGACGGCCTGTCGCCGCCGGCCGCCGCCGAAGAAGAAGACTCAGGCGACGACGACAGCGAGAGCCGCGCGACGGCGTCCGCCCGGAGCCCCTCCATCTCCCTTCTGTCCTCCGCTTCGTGCCTCGTAAGCGTCATGGCGATCGATCGATCGATCGAGAGACGAGCTAAAAAAAATTCCACCCCTACGCGCACGTACGTGCTGGTATATAAGCCGAGGCGGGGCCGTGCGTGCGCGCTGACGAGATGGGTTTGTGTGCGTGACTGGACACGGCCATGTGTGAAGGAAGAGGCGTTCACGTCAGGGCTTTTCGGTGGATTGCCCGCGTGCGAACTGGCCGATGAGAGCGAGCCAGCCAGCCACTCCGATGTGATGAGAGAGGCCTTGGACACGAAGAAACGTGCCGCGGTCGCACTCGTACGTATCACACTTGGTCACACCCCCGTGGCGCCTCGGATCGGAACGCACTGTTAGGCACGTAGCGAAAAAGGTTGCGTGCTTTCTTTTGCCGCGCGTCCAGAATCTTTTTCGGCCGGTGGCTTTTTCGGTTAGTTAGAGTACTCGTTCATCGTCGACCCGGCCGGCCAGTTGCTTGTGTCACTGTGTCTTTGTAGTACCTGGCTTGTACATGTACATGCCTCTTGACTATTTGTTCCGTGACTGTACGTGCATATCTTGACGAATCGAAAGTGCGGTGACCTTTTCTTCACGGCAGAAAGACGGTGCTCAGCGCCGGTAGCTTGGACGGCCAAATCCACCGGCGCTTACCGCATAGTAGTTTAGTGCGCGGCGGGCGCGCGGACCACGTCGGCCGCGGCCGCGCGAGGGCGAGGGCGAGTCCACACGGCGGCGGCGGACGTAAGGTGTGATGTACGGATGCGCGAAGCAAAGGCAAGGCCAAGGCCCAAGCAACGGGGGGCGGCCGACGAGCCGTCACTTGGCCTGTGCGGCACAGATTTTTAAAAACGCGACGCGGAATTCCTCTCGGTTCCGTGACGTTTTCCCTGGGTCATCGATCGTGCGCTTTTCTTGGGCCGGAAGCGGAGTGCAACAAGCCAACAGGTCCCCGAAGCGATTTCTTGGAGTGTTCTCTCTCCTCTGGCTCGTCCAAGAGGTTGTTGGTCATGGACTCATGGTCAGGGTTCAGAAAGCAAGCGCCGGGTCTGGAAGAGCAGGAGCAGCGTATAGGCTGTTCCCTGAAGGTAAAGGAAGCCACGCGCCCACGCCACAGGTAGCTGGTCCAGCGAAAAACGAGCGTTTTTCTTGTCATGTGCTAATCGTGGTCCCACTTTGAATTTAAGCACCAGTCACATCGGATGTTTGAATGCTAATTAGAGTGTTAAACATAGGTTAATTACAAAACTAATTGCACAGATGGAGTCTAATTCGCGAGACGAATTTATTAAGGCTAATTAGTCCATGAATGCTAATTAGAGTGTTAAACATAGGTTAATTACAAAACTAATTGCACAGATGGAGTCTAATTCGCGAGACGAATTTATTAAGGCTAATTAGTCCATGATTTGACAATGTGGTGCTACAATAACCATTTGCTAATGACGGATTAATTAGGCTTAATAGATTCATCTTGCGAATTAGCATAGGTTTCTGCAATTAGTTTTGTAATTAGCTCATGTTTAGTCCTTCTAATTAGTATATGAACATCCGATGTGACACCGCTAAAGTTTAGCACCAAGTATCCTAACACCATTTCCTCGTAACATGTTGTCCTTTCTACAGGGCCTACATGTTATATCAACAACTATGCAAAGCACAGTTCTTTTCCTTGACAAACATGCTGTCCTTTCTACCAGAGCACCCTTCGCTCAACTGGGCTCCAGGTGCTACCGGATCACCCATGAAATTTTTTGCTCCAGCGTATGGCATTGCTTCCCTACCTTTCTCTCTCCTGCTAGTACTGCTCGAAGAGAGCGCCAAGCCACTGTTACAAGTCAACTTCAACTTGGGGCCTTCATCCATCCAGTAGCCTTTTGATTTGGATGTGCACGTCATCGTGCTGAGGCGAAGGCGACTGGTGGTCCGTAGTACTGGTAGCGACATGGTACATACTCGGCAAGTGTCGCTGGAGTGGTTGGCTGCCCTCTCTGCATATATGCTGTGTCGTGGCGATAGGAGGGGCGATTACTCACTGGATCAAGTATACCGTCACATCGAGAAGAAGCAGGTAGAGCGGGGAATAATCAAGAAGGAAAAGCAAGAGCCTAACGCTTTGACATGTGAGCATATTTGACTTTGTAACTTTTTCAAAGGATTCTTTTTACATCTTCTACTATATTACGTGCTCCAAAAGGTAGAGGGGGAAGGTACAGGATGATACAGTGGAAAAGTAAGCGCACCAGGAGTACGTAGAAATTTCACCGGGTTTCTGCACATGCCGGCTACGGGTTTAACGGTTATCATGTGCTGATTTTGACAGCGAAAGGCCCCAACGTGTGATCGTCGATGGGTTCCACGTTCTGCACGGAAGAAATGAAAAGGAATGGTTACTTGGTTAGGGATTCAAAACCACTACCGGTGGTAGCAGGCATTCATGCTAATTGGATTGGGTTTAATGGTTTCAATGGATTAGGTTTCTTTTGGAAGTTGTTTAGATTGGTTATTAATAGACTGATTTATCAAATGGGTTGGTTTGGTTTGGATTACTCCTAAGAGGAAATAGTTTGGGAGTGGTTTAGAGTGGGTTGCATTAGTTTGATTCACGAAATAATTTTAGGATCCAATTCTTGATATGAGCCCATGTATAAGTCCAACTATACGTTTTCACATGAAGTAGTTAATTATTAAACTAAATCATCTCCAACAAATTTCAATCAATTTCGTTAAAACTTTAAAGTGTGAAAAGGAGGTTTTAGTTCGAGGATCCGACTCTTAATGTGGGGCTCAGCTATACTATTTTGCACACAGTAGCGGACACTTGAATTGAGTCATCTTCGACAAATTTCGATCAATTTCGCTAAAATTATAAAGTGTGAATGCGAGGTTTTAATTCTAGGATCCGACTCTTGACGCGACACCCACATGTATGTTTAGCCATACTATTTTACACAAAGCAGTGGGCAGTCAAATTGAGTCATCTCCAACAAATTTTGATGAATTTCACTAAAATTTTTAGGTGTGAACGTGAGATTTTAATTCTAAGGTCCGACTCGTAATGCGGGTCTAAATGTATGTTTAGCTATACTATTTAGCATAAAGTAGCGGACAGTCAAACTCTGTCATCTTCAATAAATTTCGATCAATTTCGTTAAAATTTTAAGGCGTGAACATGATGTTTTAGTTTTAGAGTCCGGCTCTTGACATAGGACCCACATGTCGAACTCACATTTATTTCAAATATATAGGAGTTTTTTATATGAGCTCATAGGTTTATATAGCAAACCATGATTTTTTTATAGCAAACCTATGGGTTCTATCATCAACTAGTAGGTGGATTGGTTTGGATTTAGACAATATAAATATGGGGTGAGCTTGATGTGGATTGGTGTCGGTTGGATTACAATCCCATTAGCAGGCGTGGTAGCAGGAAGACTGTGGATCTCGTCATTTTCTGTTGTCCCTGTCTCCATGCTTCCTTTGAACGCCGCCTTTTTTTTTTCTCTCGAGGGGGTTACACACGCTGACAATCTAGTTTCGGATCACTCAGATTTTTTTTTTCTTTCCATTGAAGATTAAAGGGTGGATCTAGTAGAGATTTGTGATTGGGAAGAAGAGCAGGCTCAGCCATGAACAGGTAGATGGGGAAAAGTTCTGAATCAATCGGTCTTTCGATCATTCTCTGCCTATATCTATTTACTCTTAGTATTTTACACTTTAATTCTTTTATTATATCTATTTTTCAAATACACACCCCAACACTTCCTGAGAGTGAGAGGTATTAAGGGGGCGTTCATCTGGAGGCCCACGAGCCAGTTCGTGTGTCGGGCCCGGACATGGATGGATCCGGTGGCGGAATTTGCTTTGGCGACGTTGCCACTTGCCAGGATCTCTGATCAATCCAAGTCTACTGGAGAACAAATGGCTGAAGAAGAGTGGCCATGCATAAAAAAGGTGACCATGTTGTCAATTGCCATCTGGTGGTGGAGAGGGAGCAGGAATGTGCAGGACCCGGGACGAAAGACGGTCGCATCCACCCACTTACAGTCAAGCCGGTGAACGGGAAGAAGAAGATCAGAATTCAGAACTGCTGGAAATTCATCGTTTTTGACCGGAAAACGTGAGCCTCCCTGAGCCGTCCGTCCGGTCCATTCCACACGTGGGTGGTCCAGCACTCCTCCAGCATAACACGTTTCTGCCGCTAGATTCCTGCTTGCTGATATGGCGTTGAACACGATTGGGATGGTTCATGGTTGCCATGTCTACCATCTGCATCGTTGAGGCAGGCGATATCTGATATCTTACGGTGGAGACTCAGCTCGGGTGCCAGACTGCCAGTTCCACGGAGTCTTTGTTCCCAGTTCGCACTAGCGGTTACTGGTCGCAACATAACCCGACGTCCTCTTAAGTCCTTGAGCAGTTTGAACTCTCTGTGCGTATACAGTGTCCGATGCTGGATTTTGTATGTCGTGGTTCTGAATGGCAGAAGAAGGGTGGACATGCGAGTACACTGCTTCAGGCACATCTCGAATTGGTAAGGCATACTCTTCGTCAAGCAAGTAGTCACAATATCGCAGTTCCAGCAAACATTCAGAGCAGACCAACACGGACTGAACGAGCTTCAGAAACAAAACGAGAACTTGCACAGGAAAAATGAGCAATAGAATTGAAGCCCCAGGTTACATACAGCAAATTCTCTGCATGTTGCTATGCTATCTCAAGTTAGACATAAAGCAGTGCCGGCAAGGAAATGATCAGGGATTACATTTTACCCCCCGCACATGTTGAAGTTTATAATTTCAGGGCTCTTCAGCGTCAGAAGCACCACATTTCATAACAGATACATGATACAAAGCAGAACCAGATGATTTAAAACTGCACATCCCCCAACTTCTCCCAAGAACATGTGAAAGCTTGATCTCAGCTATCAGAAAAGATTTTTGATTCAGCAATGGAATTGGCACTTTGGCAAAAACAAACAGACGCAAGAGGACACAAAGCTCCCACAATAGCTCGCACAATGGTTCATCAAGACTTTTCTTTAATCCGACGCTATAATTTTAAATGGAAATACAGCAGCACCAAATTGCATACACGTGCATCAGCCCCGACCATAATAACATACCACACTGCCATATTGGTACTGACGCACCTCTTATTCCACTCGTCTCGCCCCACGGACAGCTCAGTTTTCAGGGACAAGCAAGGCAATTACATGACACTATAAAGTAGTTGAGGCATAATCTCTGCAGGCATTTCTGTGAATTACACGCACAGCACAATCAGAAGCACATGCTAGTGGTTGGCGCAGGTGCACCCCTAGCAGCTGAGCCAGCCATCTTTGTCTCGAGGGGATCCCATGCCTTGCCCTCAGTGTCGCTGCAATTCCCATTCTTGTTTGGATACATGGCAGCAGTTGTTGTAGCATTAACAGCACCCATTGCAGCCAGATTCCTCAGACGGATGCGCTCGGCCCTTGACCCAATAGTCTGACCAATAATGGAGGCTGCTATGGTGAATGCCATCGCAGTCCTGGGCATCACAACAGACTTCCGCAGCATTGCAATTAAGGGAACAGCAGCATGGACAGCTGCGAACCACTGAGGAGAGAACTTCTTGGTGTGCTCCCTCCAGACACCAAGAGGGATATTTGCTGCCATTCCCAGTAGTGCAATGGCTACCATCTTTGCAGGCAGTGGCTGCGGTCGGAGGGATTTCACAAGTGCAGTTCGTGCAAGGGCGGCTCGGATAGCAACCACAGCAGGTGGGCACTTCAGCTTCATACCAGCTGGTGGCTGTAAAGCCTTGGCGACAAGGGGCAAAACACCACTCATTGCCCGATAAGACCGCGCAAGTGGGCACTGGCCATTTTCCAACCATTCTTCGCTGAATGCCTCGTGTGATGGTGGGTTGACTCCCTTTTGCTGAAAAGAACAAAGGAAAGATAATGAGAATACAGATAATAAGATAAACTAAAGGCAGGAAGAATGAGATAGCTATGGTTTTCTGAGCAACTACATTAGCCCTTGGATATAGCCATCTAATGAATAGCTAGTAAATGTTCTGACTTTGGATGAAATGTAAAATAAGTGACAGTACATACTGAGCCCTGGGTTGATATTACAACAGAAAGAATAAAAAAAATTATAGCATATCATCAGATGGAAATGAGATGCATAATGAAAAAAGAAGCGTCAGAACAAACTTTCATGGAAGACTGATCTGGTGTCTTGGGTTTCTGGTGGGACTGATCTAGATTGTTGGGCTTCTTGTTCTGCCTTTTGCCCTTGCCGTTGAAAAAGCCAAAACCAAATGGTCCAAATGCTGATAGACTTATTGTGGCTGCTCTAGCAGCCAATGGATTAAACGGCAGAGCAGGTTCGGTCTTCACATTAATGTTCTCATTGTGGCTCTCATCAGGCACATACGATCTTTCTGAAAGGGGAACTATTCCATCCCTGCCATGGAAAAGCTTGAATGCTGACTCAAAGCCTGGTCCATCCTCAAAAATTGGACCCTTGCCTCCTCGGGCCTGCACAATACCACATATTGTCAAGGAACTGATGATCCAATGACAGTGATCGCTGCCAACACAAAAGGTCATAGGAAACAGATCTTACAGCTACTGGCAACGCAGAAGTAAATGAAAAGGTTGTAGCTCCATTGATGTTTCTCAGGAATGGGCATCTCTCAACATCTGGGTGGCCAAAAAGGTTCTGTGATGATGCTGATTCACTGAGAAAGCTGCCGAAAAACATTTCCATCCTGACAAGTGCAAAACCAGACAAGCATTAGCGACATAGCAGGATGTATTTGATATAGAATGATGAACACTAAAACTAGTATATACATCAGTGATACTAAAAGTAGTTGTGTCATTGACAGAATCATAACTGAGGGCCAGGAAAATAAGATGCAAACAGCATACAATAGTTTTACTCTGTAGACAACAGAAAAGGAAATACAGAGGCCCTTGTTTTATCATTAACTGTGATTTTGTAGTATCTTATAGGAAGTACACGAGAACATGAGAAACATCAAAATAGGTACTGGTCAGTGGCCATATACTGATATACAGTGAGCAATGTCATAGGAACACTTATTCAGAGGCATGCTAGATGAATGCATGTAGGTGTACTAAATATGGCATTAATAACTTCTTGCTTCATATATAACTTCATATATAGCTAGAGATGGACAGAGACAGACAGCCCATAAGCCTTTCTGCGCATATAAGGCAAACTGTTAAGATAGACAGACATCCTGTTGCAGTGTAATTTAAACATTGTAATACTATTCTGTAGACATGTTATTGTGGTATGATTTAAACACTGCGATGCAATTCTGTAAACGTGTATACTAATATTATCTACTGACAAATGCAGAAGGAAGTAGCACCATCAAGAGCCCTGGTATTGTTACTGTGCACTGAATACAGGCTGACAATAGTAGAACCAATAAGACTAAGATTTGATGTACTTCAGGCATGATCAGTGCCAAAGAGTAACTACAGAATGATTGGCCATTTCAATTTCATGCATAAGGTGGTCGCTCCTACATGGTTACTCCTTTATCTGAGACCACGCAAAAGACATGCGCTCCTTCATAGGAGTTCAGTACAGATTACACGCTGGTATGTTTGCTGTATCACTGTGATGCTTCTACCTGGGTAATGCCCTCTTCACCTCTCCTAACTAATTTTCATCTAACACCTCTAATTTAATCTGTTGACCCTCATCAATTTTGCAGGAGAAGTCCTGTATGACCAATGCCCCCACGGACGGTCAGCATGGTTATCCTGACAAATCACGAGCTAGAGCCCCCAGGATAAACATGACACTCTCGGACAACAGGTTACCTTAGCCTCGTGTAAGGGGAACAAGGCATGCCCTTGCCCAACATCGATCGGGCAACTACGCAATCGCATAGCTAACCTCATCCCGCATGCTCCCAAGTCCAAACCCGGAGCGAACCGGATCCCTGAGTTGCCTAACATCTTGCGAACCAGCAATTTCCCAACAAATTCGGCAGAAACAACCAACCAGATCTGCACATGCGAAACCGAGACAATCGCACCCCGCTCACCAATTACGCCACAATCGCTACAACCCAAATCCCAATTGACCCCAGATCATATTAATTCAAGCCCACTGGATCCCCACGGATCCATCAATCAGGGAAGCCACCCGCCACGAAGACCTTCCTCGTGGAAAATCGCGGGGGAAGAGCTCGAATTCACAGCGACGAGAGGAAGCTAGGAGGTGAGGAGAGATAGGGGAAAGGGGCGTGTGGAGAGCAGTTACCTCGCCGAGTTCTTGGAGAGCGAGAAGTCCGACCTGCTGAGGGAGACACGAATGCGGACGGGAGGAGAGGGGAATTGAGGAGTGGTTTGCGATGCGTCGTGTGGTCAGCACGGCACGAAGGGTGCGGGCGTCGCGCGGCAGGCACACTACTCCGCACCACGCGACGTGACGGCGACGCGTCCACGCCGCCGCCCCACCTACCGCGCGACGACTCCGGGAGAGCCGAGAGCGTTGCTCGCTGCCGGGCCGGGCTTGTCAGCGTCGGTGGGCCAACTGGGCCTGGCCTACCCGGCGGATCTGGGCTTTCTTTGCGCCGCACGGCGCGGAAAAGAAGCCCGAGGGAATAATGATGACGACGACGGACGCGGATGGCGTGGGTGGGGTCAGGCCGTCAGGGACTCGAGGTTTGCTATGCGTCGGCCGTTGGGGATTACGGTGCTGAATTTACAGTCGAGCGGAACCTTCCAAACGAGCGGTCGAATCCGGTGGACACGCACCGATCCACCCTACGTGTGGGCCCACCACTCTCCTCCCATTCCCCTTCTCAGGTCTCACCCGTCTCAGTTCGATTTTTTTTCTCCAAAATTTTGTGTCAAAGTTTTGTTCAGAAACTTTGTTTCAAAATTTTTTACCTTATTTTGTTCCAAAATTTGTTTTATAAATTTTTATATTATTTTTCCATTTAAATTTTCTTTTCTCTACAAAATTTTTCTACGAATCTTCTGTCGTGAATATTTGGTATAAAAATTATGCCATAATTTTTTGTGTGGAAAATATTTCTATATAACTTTTTGGTAAAAAAGGGAAGGAACCACCCGCACGGGGGTGTCCTTCCGACACTCACTCGGTCGACCGGACGTCCGGACGGAGCGTTCCGTCCGGCGACCGTAAACTTTATAGCCCCCGTGAGGTGCTTGGCTGCTCACTTTCATGGGACGGAGACTCTAGTTCAGTAGTCAACGGTCAAAGCGGAGATGTAGCCATTGACACCAATGTATAGCAAACAAACAACAAAATTCTAGCCAAACTAAAGATTGGAAGTTTGCCTAATTTCCACACACTGGATTCTGATAATTTCGTGCATGAAGTTATATTTGTTAGATTGAGAAGTGGACCACTTAATGTATGGTATTACTCTTTTAATTAAAGAAACACAACTGCATGGTAAGAATTGTCCATTATTTAACCATCAGGCACCACACGAGGACACTAATTCTACAAATATCCGCCTCTTTGCATGTCTTCAAGCACGTAATTCATAATTCTTCATATTTTACTGCTGCCACCATCATATCTTATTTCACATAGAACTTCACTGTAGATATAAATGTTGCTACGTTTGGTACATCACACGCAATAAAATATTTTATTAAAAAAATATTTATGTTCATATAAAAATTGGTACAATCACAACAAGATTAATGCACTGAAAAACATATCGCTATCAACACCCCAAGAACACTGGCGAAGCCGCGGAGGCAAAGGAGCAGGTAGGGGCACATGCACCCTAGCATGCTTCAAACTCCACTAACAAAAACATCGATCAAATTCTAAAAATTTTAGCACTATACCCCCTCCCAAAATAACGGCACGGAAAAAGTGTCAAGTTTCTAGGTCCATTCCCTTCCAAGAATACCAAACTATTCCGTACTTTATTGTGCAAGGGAGTAACTCACCGACTAGCCTGGCAATATAATACCACACTCACAATAACGCTTTAACTATTCCGAACCTACAGAGTTCTAAAATAAGATCTAGATAAAAAAAAGATAAACAAAAGGTCAACCTAAAGAATTTAGGATTCCCGGAGGTTGAAAGGGATCGTATGATGGAAATTGGTTGTTTTTCCCGAGTTACAAAGAACACGAGAACTCAAAAACTTGTTCTCCTTTCTACAAAACTAAATAATGGTATATTTGGATATAATAGCCACTCCCTTTAACCTAGCCTCCCATCACAGGGTGACAAGCACACAGAAAAGTGAATCAGAAGGAGAGACGGGGGCTGTTGACATGGCACATGACAATGGCCACGCCTAACGTCCTAACCTGCCTTGTTGGTTGTGGCATGCCACTGGGCACTGGGCAATAGGAGCAGCACTGCATAACAACAGGCGACCGTGGAACTACTTGTGCCACAGCTCTGTTAGAGCAACTTTAAAAGCTCCTTAAAATTATCACAAGATCTTAGGAAAAAAAACTTACTTCCAACAGCTTCACCATCCTTTCCGTAAAAATACGCGGACGCTAAAAACACCTTTGTCGCCCCCGCGTATACGCGGGAGACCGGTTCTTTCCCGATCGCCCCGAACAACTCCTTCCCGCGTGCTATACGCGGGAGACCTACGCGGAACAAGAAGAAAGAATAAATGGGGAGAGAGTACGGAGGCGCCGGGCAGGACTCAATTACGATGACATGGCCTGCTTTGAAATATTGGGGGCTAGTTATTAGCGATCTGTTGTAGGTTGATATGTTTTTGAGAATTTTTCTTTTAAAGAGCCTCCAATACATAGTTTTGGGGAAATGTTTTTTAGAAAACTCTTAGGGCGTGTTTGGCTACGAGGTGATGTTCGGATGCTAATTAGAAGGGCTAAACATGAGCTAATTATAAAACTAATTGTAGAACCCCTAGGCTGATTCGCGAGATGAATCTATTAAGCCTAATTAATCCACCATTAGGAAATGATTACTGTAGCACCACATTGTCAAATTATGGACTAATTAGGCTTAATAGATTCATCTCATGAATTAGACTCCATCTGTGTAATTAATTTTATAATTAGACTATATTTAATACTCCTAATTAATATCAAACATCCTATACGACGGGTGCTAAAGTTTAGCACATGCGACCCAAACATCCCCTTAGTCACCAGCCTGCTGCTTTGTCACTAAACAGCAGGGTCTTTTCAAGGCCAAGTCATTTTGGGGTGTCGCAGCCTGCTTGGTAGCCGCCTCCTCTCTTGATCTCTCCGGCGTTGCGCTCGTCATGGCACCGCTGAGGGGGGCCAAGCGGAGGAAGCGCAAGCCCGAGAGGGCCTTGCCGGCACAGGCGCAGGCGCCGCCGGTGCCGCAGCCCCTCGCCGGCGATTGGTGGGACGCCTTCTCCCGCAGGCTTGCAGCAGGTATACATACACCCTCCTCTCCCTCCCATCTCCCACAGCGTGCTCTCTGTCCCTAACCATGTCGGCTCCTCGTTTCCTGTGCCGCTGTAACCTCGCAGCCGCGGCCCCAGGTAATGCGTGCTAATCTCTCGCCTTTTGGATTGTTCCTGGACCGATTTCGCGGTTCTAGATTAGGAGAGCCGTCGCTGAATTTGCAGTGCTCGTATGGCGTGTGCGTTCGGCGCGTTGTTTAATCTGCTCTCGCCGTGCTTCTTAATCCGGACGCTAGGCGTAATGAATCTGCTGTTTGCTCGCGGTTACTGAAGCCGGTGGGCATCGGGCTTGCGAGGTGTACAGACTGCAGAGGCAAGAACCACTGGGATGGGCGTTCCAGACCGAGGCATACGGGTATGGGCGATGCTTGTTGCTTTGAGGTCACAATTAGTTTTACCATTTGTGGGTTTGTTGCCTCGTCGTGTCCATTCCAGATCTGTTAAACCGGGTGCAGTGGTGTTACAGGTGTTGTTGATTCTGCCCATTGTGCCAACCTAATCCAAAATCTTTTGCTTGACCGTTGATGGCAACGTGTCTGGAGGACTATATTCTCCTGTCTTGAGTTCATCCCAGCAAGGGACGAAGTGAAATTTGCCTGAAGAAACAGCAGTTCTTCTTCAGTCTGGCGAAGGATGGTGAAACTTGTTTGGTTAATAATAGTTAGCTGTTAATTGGTTGTTGTTGAACATTGACATTTCTGTTCTCAGATAGTTTTCCCCAATAATACAGTCGAACTTTATTTGGGTGTAGTATATTCAAGCCTACCTGGTTATATGATTAACTCCGCCAGCAATTTGGGTTGCTGCTATATTTTAAGTAATGATAGTTACCCGCTAGTTCTGAAGATAATTCCTGTTTCAGTATTGCCTCTTAAAACATCATTACACAAGTTCATTAATGTAGAACTAGTTCAATGAGCTTACAGAGTTTATTGGAGGAACTTAAATTTTGTTTAGTGTCAATTGTACAATTGACCTTAAATTTGATGGACCATCTTAGCAGTATTTAGATTCATCAATCAATATGTGTACGAGTATAAACTGCAGATGTCAGTGTCTGCAGGCTTGTAGCCTCCCAAAAGATGTTTTTGCCAAAACGCTTGCTGTGGACGACTATACTAATCCAGCAAGCTACAATTTGGTTAGGAATTTACTCTAAGAGTCAGGAACACATAGTGATCTTGCTTGGTCTCAGTTGTACAGCTAACTGTAGATTTGATATGAAGGATCATCCTTGCAATATTTTGATTCATCTGACTATTTCCATACTGAGAGTACAAATTGCAGATGGTTATGGGTTGGGCCTTCCAAGAGAGAACAAATACTGTAGAAGGCTACAAGAGTTTAGCAAATTTTATTTTGGTCAGACCTAAAGTAGTTTAGAGAGACTTTCTCTAGTGCTATGAGTGTTCTCTCTGCAATCAGCTCTTATCGTTAAAAGTTAGTTGAATCACCAGGTAGCATATGTGCAGACAGTAAGCTGAATAGTAACATTATCCGAATTTCAAGTAACTGCTAAAAAGATACAGTTGAGTTACCTGTTCAAAGTTCAAACTCTGATGCAGACCAAGGCATCAAGTAAGATTTAGTCAGATGGTCACATGAAGGGTTAAATCATGATGGTTTAACTATCTATTTATAACTGCACTCAACTGAAAGTTTTGTCCTGAACCGCGACTCAAGTATCTTGTGCAATCATATGTACAACTTGTTTTTGTTGTCCCTCAAAAACAGCCTAACCTCTTCAGATAATGATAGAAAATCATTCATTCAACTTTTCTATCAGCTGCTGTTTTTTGGGCACTTTTGCCAATGTACTGCTTTATCTTGATTTCCTTCCATCTTTCTAAACATTAATATTTTAGATTTTAACCTTTCATGTCTTTTGCTCATGTTCCTCTTTTGCCTAAAACCATGCAGAGCATAAGCTTAAATCCTTCAGATGTTAACCTTTCATGTCTTTCTCATGGTGGCTTGTACAATGACTTTCCATTGTTATTCAGATAATGATATCTCTATACATGATTCAATCTGATTCCTTTACAGGACAACCTTCCAAACAATGCCAAAACTTCGAGACTGCCTTTAAGATGTTAAGGAGGACCTTCGACTACCTTTGCTCTCTAATTAAAGGGGACTTCACGAAAAAGACACGGAGTTTCAGAAATTTTAAGTTTGGGGACAAGGTGATTCTCGGTGTGGAGGATCAAGTCGGCGTTGCTCTGCTAAGACTGACCACTGGCGAGTCACTTATGAGCATAGGAACACGCTTTGGGATGAACCACTCAAGCATCTCACACATCACTTGGAAGTTCATCGAGTGCTTGGAGGAGCGCGCTACTGGTCATCTGAAATGGCCTGATCCTGAGGAGATGGCAACCATCAAAGCAAAGTTTGAAGAGATCCAGGGTCTCCCCAACTGCTGTGGCGCTATGGACACAACACACATCCTCATGTGCTCTTCGGCGCAGCCTAACAGCAATGTCTGGCTGGACGGCGAGAACAAGAACAGCATGGTCCTGCAGACAGTTGTTGACCCTGACATGCGGTTCAGAGATGTTGTCTGTGGCTGGCCCGGGAGCTTGGATGACTCGTGCATCCTGCGCACCTCAGGTTTCTACAGGCTCTGCCAGAAAGGCTCAAGGCTGGCGGGGCAAATGGAGCTTCCTGGAGAATCAGAAGGGCCAACGGTCAGAGAATACATTGTTGGGGATCCCAGCTACCCTCTTCTTCCATGGCTGATGACTCCATATCAAGAGCTTGGTCTATCTTCAGAGAAAGTGGAGTTCAACAAGCGTCACGCCGCGACGAGAACGGTGGTGCAAGGTGCCCTGGCCAATCTGAAGGAACGGTGGCAGGTCCTTAAGGGAGAGGTGTGGAGGCCGGACAAGCACCGGCTGCCAAGGATCATCTACGCTTGCTGCTTGCTAAACAACATCATGATCGACCTTAAAGATGACATGAGGGATGGGATGCCGGCATCGCACAACCACGACGACGGCTACAGGCAGCAGGTCAGCAGTGTGGTGGACGACGACGCGGTCACGCAGAGAGACCTGCTGAGCCGGTACGTCAGCAGACTCGGCAGCAGATTGCCGAAGTGATTCCGTCCCTTGATCCCTTAAGTTCCTTGCTAACACGAAACGAAGTATACCATCAGGTTTACAGTAGTAGTGCGAATTTTCTTAATTTTGGTCATTGGTAGACTGGAATAGTGAAACTCGTGGTACACATCCTAATTTCTTTTGATGGAAAGACGTCCTAATTTGACAAGTACAAGAATGAAACAAGTTCTGTTCTATATCTTTATTTGCAATAAAAAATGTTTAAGGCAAAGAGGAATGGACGTGAAATTCGTGATCTCCGTGTACTAGGATAGTGGTACACTGGGTCGCACAGTCTGCGACCTCCGTGTACTTGTGAGCTTAAATTGCAGGGAAAACTGAGTTTCTCAACCATGACAAAACATTTGGCGCTTCGACCTAAGCTAACTTGAAAATTTGTGTTGAGAAATACCATCAGCTTGTAAAAGCCATGCAATCAACTGATGGAGCGTTAACGAGCATATGTCACGTACACCCAATCCAATCGGGACTCTTTCTATGCTCGGTTCTGCTCGTCTCCACGATCACGGGATCGAGACGGAAACAGAAAACAACAACAAGCAATCTCGCATGTCATCCGCGGTTATATTCATCGTCTCGTCTGCGGTAGGATCATCTGATACGCGGCAATTCCGGATGTCGATCGCCGCCGTCGTGTCAAAAACGCCCCCTGTCGGCAACGATGATCCAAGACAGGAGCAGCAAGCACCGGCTCCTTGGATCGGAGCCGTGGGCGTCGCTGCCCCAGGATCTGCTGGAGCTGATCGCGTGGCGGGTGCTGGCCGGCGACCTGCTGGATTACGTCCGCTTCCGCTCCGTCTGCTCCCACTGGAACTCGAGCACCGTTCCCCCGCGCGGCCGCGGTCTCGTCGACCCGCGCTTCCACCCGCGCCGCTGGATGCTGTTCCCCGAGGGCTACGGCCTCTACCCCGGCCACCCCAATCTCGGGTGAGTTCGTCACCTCCCGCTCTTCGACGACCACATCGTCATCGGCTCCGCCGACGGCCTCCTCCTGCTGTTCCGTCACCCCGACACCGCCATCCGCCTCCTCCACCCCTTCACCGGCGACATCGCCGCTCCCACCGGTGTTGCCCCTCTGGCCACAGATTATGGACATTGAACCACACATCTGCCGCTACATGACCGAGAGTATGAAGCTTCGCGAGCTCGGTGTCTTCCTCAGGGGAGTTTGCGCGGCAGTTACTGTGAACGCCGCCGGTGCTATCACAGTCATGCTGTGCCTTGACACCAAACGTCGTGTAGCCTATGCCGCTACCGGCGACCGGCGATGGTCCCTCTCGGCCTGGAAGCTCCCTCGTTTGCGAGCAGTAACTATGTCTTTCCAAGGCAAATTTTATGCCATGGCGGTGAATTCTGCTGACAAGAACAATGTATACATCTGCCGGATTGATCCGCCACAACCGAGCGCCGAGGGTAACCACTCGCTGTCACTGCCGCCACCGAGGATGCTCGTCAAGTCTCCGCTGGACGGAGGTGTACGTCGGTACAGCCCGCCTGGTAGAATGCGGCTCGGAGCTCATGGTTCTTGGCTTCACTGACGTTTCACTTGCACACTTGGTAGTTTACAGAGTCTCAGACCTTACCAAGGGAAGAGTTGCTCCTCTAACGAGTATCGGAGAGCATGCTATCTTCTCTGAGGTGCATGCCTTGTGTATCTCCGCTAAGAGGTTCCCCTCTATTTTGGGTAACTCTATCATCTGCAAAAATAGATCATCTCGAATGGTTGAGACACATGATTTTAATCCATTGTTGGGAAGACGGGCTGTGCGACCAGCCCACCCACTTGTTGAGCAATACGACCTAGGTAGTGACACCTGGTCTCCAGCCATTGATGAAGACATTGTACACAGTGATAGAACACCAGCGAGCCCTTACACACTCGCTCATCATATTTTCACCTGTTGCTGCCGGTATTATTGGTAAGTCGAGCGTGCCCTTTTTTTTCATGAACTTTTCTTATATTCTTTTGGAGAATTAGTATGACTATCATATTATGCTAGAGTTACTGGGATGTTGTTTCGTATTAATTATATTTAGAAAGCTCATGTTTCCTTCCTCCCTGTATCCTTTCAGGAATAAAGGACTCATTATGTGTGCAGCAATAATACCTAATTGGTCGGTGAAGCCAAATTTGCGAATAATAGGGTAATCCCAGTCCTTTTCATCTATTGCTTTTGTATTCCACAAGTAGTGCAATAGTTTTCATGTAATGTTCCAAAGATATGACATTATTTCTAGCAAAACCAAACAAGCCATCGTGCTGCCATAGCCTTCATTTTCTTAGGGAAAGGTTCAATTTACAACCGTCAATTTTCCCTGACGAGTCTAAATTTCAACCTCCAATTTCTAAACCAGATAACATAGAACCCTCATCTGTTTAAATCCTCAACATAATAGAACATGTCCATAAAAAGTTTGTTCTTTTATTTTATTCTTAAACATTTTAGTATACTCAGTGTATTGGCTTTAAATTGCCTCTGTCCGTTTCTTCCATGGACATCCTTTACTTTGTAATTTTTATTATCTTCAGGGGTGATGGGTGGATGTGACCGGTTGGACCCACATGGTACCTGAGATGTTTGCAAAAGGATGAGTACTAATTAATTATTGACATAAGTTGTAGTTCATATCTGCATCACTGCAGCAAGCTATATACGCTCACTTTATAGTCGTTATGTCATGAGTTATAATTGAAAAAAAAATCAATGTGGCCATATGTCATGAATAAAGAATTATTGAGCCATGTTGCCATTATCACTTCATGTGAGAAACAACGCCTGATGATAGCCAAGTAAATGAAGTAGACATGCAGTGCTTTCAATATTTTGTTGACATATGCACTGATTACATGAAGTTATTCAAATTAAACTGCTAAGCATGCTGGCAGTAGCTGTGCAGATAGAAAATAGCATCGGTCCAATTTGATGGTCCATGTACAGAGAGATCACCTATTGAATTATCAGTTCATAGATAAGATTACAGTCCTTGTTAAGCTCAATGGTGTAGGCTGGTCTCATTGTTACCTGCTCTTAATGAGCCATGTTCCTCAGCTGTCGACGAACAGGAAATTTGTCGTTGTAGACTTGTAGTCATTGTGGTGTTTGATTTTGTGTTTATGTACCTTATTATGTGGAATGTAGATGAAACTTTGTTTGAATTTTGATGTAAGTAAATTTTCCTCTTAACTGCTCTTATATGCAATGTAAATGAACACTTTAATTTTACCTTACTCATGGTTTTATTTACAATTTCAGCTACAAGCTTTCGATGGTTTTCTGTACGTATCTTATGCAAGATCTTGTCTTCAATTGTGTATGATGTTGCCGATTTTTTTTTAAAAAAAATCTCAATAGTAAGTTGTATGCTTGTTTTCTTGTTCCATTCCTCCTCAGTAAGGTCCAGCAACATGTTGACAAGTGCTGCAAAGCTAATTATTCAACAGCTCAAGAAAGTAAGCCACCTGAACTCACCAGCAAGTCCTTCTCGTGTGTTGACTTGCTTTTCAGTATGGTATTAATCCCCTCAAAGGTCGCACAGGGTCTTTGTGAAGTTGTGATTTAGATGTATTGATGAGGGGTTCTTTTAATTGTATAAAAAGACACTGTTTCGAGCAGGTTCCTTCTAGGCTTGCACGCATCCTAATCTGAAACGTGCAAGCGTCTAATTTGATTTGTTGTGTACTCCTGTACCATTTAGTTGAAAACACGTGCGTACAGTACTACACCAGAATTGTATCTCCATGCTACATTGTCTATTTGTTTGGTGAAATTACTCGAAAGTCGCCTGATCAGATGGGGAAAAAATGTCCGGATATTTTGATTAGTTGACTCCACGAGTACTAGCAAAGGAAAACAAAGCAGAATGAGCTTGCAAATCTTCTTCCTGCATTGCCGCAACTACATGCTCTTGACTGTGTAGCGGTTGCTGCCACTGAAATGACAGCTGCTAGTACTAAAGGCGAAGAAAATTGAAAGTGTTTCTCCGATCCAAAGTTGCTCGAACTCATCTCCCATCTCGATTGCAAAGTCAAGATCTTCGTGTGACTGCGGTGTGCTTGATTTTCATTTGCGTTTTTGACTTGCATGCCCTGAGCTGATCGAGCTGTACGTAGCTAGTGTTGTACGGGATCACGCCATCTGCAGAAGGTTCCCTTCTGAACTGCTGGCACTATTGCTAAACTCAGATGTTCAAAGTGGAAAACGCCTGCAATTTTCCAACCATTACTAGAACTCTAGAAGTAAGATCGTGAGTTACCCACGAAGTCGTACCTTTCTAGAGCACATACTGCGTAATGGTTGGACGAGATGGTTTTCTTCCAAAATGTGGGCTGCGGAATTCCATCAACTGGCAGTACAAGCAATGCGATCAAGTTGACACCTGGGAGACGAATCCAGACTGATCGTGCTGGCCTGCTACTAGCACTAGCACCGATTAGAACTTGCGCAATTGCAAGCATGACGTAGAGAGATTCCTATTTCGAGTCGAACGCACCCCTTCAGCCCTCGCCGCCGGCCGGCGGCACCCACATGCCCACACGTCGCCACTCGCGTCGTACAGGTAACTCCAAAGGCCTCCGCAGTCGCCGTGGATTGGCAGCGCGGCCAGCCGCATGCATGTGCGTCGTTTCGCAAAAACAAAGCCGGCTGGAATACCAGCGCGATGAAGTTGGACAGAGTCCGGATACCCGCGCGGCGCTGGATGACGCTGCCCAAGGGGCAGATGGAATTTTTTTCATCCATGTGTAGTGATCGTCTGATATGTGTTGGCAAAGCCAACTACCGTCTACTATAGCTCTATTTTAAATAAAATCCACTGATGTAGGAGGTGTGGAGTCAGTTAAACTCTTTTCTTTCCCCATTGAACTTTTTGGCTCGTATAGCGTGTTGAGCACCAACTAGATTTTTTTTAGAAAGGTAGCATGATACTATTGAAAATCGCAAGACGCCCGAGCTGCTCCTCCTCGGGGCGACTCGGGCGGACCCGAGGCCCTAGCACCGCCAGCCCCAGCCTCCGTCCCTCTCCTCACCGCCGCCCAAGCAGGCAGGCGGAAGTCCATCCGGTTGCAAGGAAGGTGGCGGCGAGGTCTCTTCTCCCTCGTGCCGGTGAGGCCCTCTCGTTTGCATCGACAGTGGTTATGGCCGGTCAACCGATTTCGACCATCCGGGCATAGATCTGCCACCCTCTTGGCCTAATCTACTCCCTTCGGGGCCGGATCTAGGCTCGAAGCTGGGGGAGCGGCGTCAGGATGCGGTGGCCGACGGGCAGCGCCAAGCGGCGGCGGCCCTGCGGCTGCCGGTCCGGACCAGCGGAGGGCGGTGCGGCTGTGGTAAAGGATAGGCGAGTGGTAGCGATGGCGGCGGCACGGAGCAGGAGGCGGTGCGATGACGGTTGTGTGCGGGAGTGGAAGTAGGCGGAATGCGTGGGGGTTGGCGGCGGCCGCACGAGCGCATGGCGGCGGCCCTGTGGCAGCTGTGCGAGGCCAGCGGCGGCTGCACGCGAGGAACAGTCTGGAGGTGCAGTACGAGGAAGCCTGTGGAGGTCTCGAGAGTGGATCTGCGCTTTCTAGCACACGGCTCAAGTACAGCTATTGGGGCCGGTGGCTCTGCAGCGACGTGGGCGAGGGTCGGTGCGAGGCGGCTGCACAGGGTTGCGAGGCTAGCGGCGAGGAGGGTGTAGGCAGTGCTGGCGGCGGCGGGCGCGAGTGGAGCCGCACGGTGTGCCGGTGGCTGGCCGATGCTGGAGTGACGGATCTGGTTCCACCTGGACAATTCCCGGCGTCCCTGCGACCGGTTCTGGCCTCCCGCGGTCCATGGCTGGTCATGGGCGGCAGCACGAATGTCGCGGAGCCGCGCAAGCACGCGTGTGGGTGGTGGTCGCGTGCAAAGGTATGCTGCAAGAGGTTGCCTGGCGACACTGATGAGGATCTGCGCCGGTGATAGGGTGGTGTTGCTGTCGACGTTGGTGATGAGCTGGGCTGTACGGAAACACCGACGAAAGCCTAAGCTAGTTATACTGGCTACGATGACAGCGACGCCCTCGGGTACCGTTTCCCTCCTTGGAGGCGTTGTCTTTGTGGTTTTCCGGAAACCATTCTTTGGCCAACGTCTGATAGGTTTCGCCAAGGTGGTGGGCCATTATCTCTTGAAGCTTTGGGTCCACCTATGTGGGCAACTGAGATTCCGGCGGCAAGGTGGAGGTGAAGTTATTGGAGCAGCTCGGTGGCACCATATCACCCCCGGTGGCAAAGCAAGTCCGGATCTTTGGCGTGGAGTCCAGCGGTGGAAGTGGTGAGGCCTCCACGCGTTCGAGTTGCCTTGGAGAGCTAGAATCCGGTGTGGTGTTTTGGTTGTTTGGTGTGTACGGTGCTGCAGCGGTGCTTCAGCGTTGGGTCCTGCATAGCGGTGGCCTTTTGGTGTGGTGCAGTGTGCTCCCCTTTTGACTTCTTCCGACGCAAGGCCGTTTTAGGAGATCGAGGATCGTGTGTGCGTGACCTGAGGACGATGACGGCACGGTGGAGGTGTCATGGTAGCGACACGGCTTGCAATGGACTGCGACAGCCAGTCCTGCATGGCAGCGGCTAGTTCGGTGTGGGATATCGTCAGGGACGACGGCGCTTGCAATGAGGGCTACTTGTCGGCTTTTTTTCCCGGGTTGTGGTGGTGCGATGTGGTGGTTCAGTGCTCAGGTGTTAGCATGCGGCTTGTATTGATGTCTCAATCCGACCGGCCATAGAATTTGTTTTGGTTTGAGTTGAGTTGAGTTTAGCGTGATCTGTGGAAGGTTACCTTTGTGCGTTGTTGTTGTACCCAGTTTGGGTTTATTCTTCTTTTTAATATAATAAGCGGTTCTTCGTTCGTTAAAAAAATAGATACTATTAAGAACAAAGATCTTTTCTTTAATTTCACCAATGATTTGTGTTTCTCCTTCTCTGTTTTGTCTCTGTTCGGTCTCTTGGTCTTCCCTCTTTTCTTAGACTTAATTGATTGAAAGGCAGTTAAAAAATAAGGACTTAAAAAAACAAGTCGGGATTTATATTTTCCTTATTTTTAGTGTCAATCCATGAATATATATCATTCCCCTTGGTGAGATGTTTGCACTCTTACTTCGTTTTTGTATATTTAACACTACAATCTTAGTTATGCTCAGGCTGTTTGTTCTTTAGTTATCATGCATGCAGTATATGAGATTGTGAATGATGATAGATAATGGAAAATGGAAAATGAAAAAAATATGGCCATATGTCATGAATCCTAAACATTAAGCCATTTTTCTATTTTTGCTTCGAGTGGTCATCATACAATGGTTCTTTAATATGGTTACATCTTACTTTCTATAGCTTCTTAGTGACTTAAATAATCTGCCTCTATATTAATTAAAACTTGTGTCTAATGCTACTGTTTACTAAATTTATCATTTCTGAAGAATGAAACCTTAGTGGTGGATCATATTATCCCTAGTTGTTCACTGGAACTAAGTTATTCCGAACAACTCAGTAAAACGGGGAGCAAACGGTAACTATTGGAGCATGTACCCCTCTTTTATTTGAGCCATGGTAGAAATATATTAAATTTTGAACTTACGACGTTTTATTAAATTTGTGTCTAATGGAATCTCTTGTGTTGACGTGTGCGTGACATAGCCTAGCTGATAGTTCTCTGGTAAGTCGCTAGTGGTTCTTTCCTCACTAGGTTTGTAGCAGCAAGTTGAGGAACTAACTGAAACAGATCTTTCAAAAAAAAAACTAACTGAAAGAGGGCGTTTTCGGCCCGTCTTTCCTGCGTGTTGACTCCTTCCCAGTGGACAGATTAGTGTTTGGTAACTCATCATCTCATAGGCAGCAACGAGATCTTTGTGATTTTGATGCGCTGGTGGGTTTGCTGACCAGACACCGACCTCTTGGCTTGCAGTGCACATCCTAGTCTGAAACAGATATTGTTCTACTGAATAGTACAGCCGTGGAACTGGATTGGAAAGATATATCCGTAGTATGTGTGACCATTGGTGTGGGGAAAAGTAAACATGAATTGTATTGGTATCTCGTCTGGATTTGCTGGCTGTACCTCGTATACTTGTCGGCTGTACCTGGAAAAGTTGGCTAGCTGACTCAGGGATGGTTGAAGCTTACTCCTGCTAGGTTAGAAACGAGCGATCTTAGAAAATGTGCTCTCTGAAGCATCTGAGAAGGTTCGCCTGTCACCTGTAAACTGAACATGTCAAGGAAATATTGCAGACTCAACACATAACAAAAGAAAAACGCTGCTGCTGCAACGGGTTACGCCATGAATCATGCAGACATCTGATGAAGAAGATCAGAGGATGGCTTTTGCACTATTGGTTTAACATGGCTTTCGTTCAGAGAGTATGCCTTTTCTTCTCCACTAACTTAGCAGCAACGCAACGTGAAGGAAGGTGCAGTGTATGAGGGGAAGCAGCATGTTCATCCTCTGACGAGCGAACGACCTGAATATGAAAAGGAGCGAAGCTAAACTCTGACGACCTGGGATTGCTACGCCAGCTCTGACGCCATCCACGCAGGTAAAGTTCTTCTTCCGATAAGCGCTAACTGCAGGGTTAACTGTGACATGCTCGCATTCCTTCATTTGATATGACTCAGCGAGTGCTGGAAACTTGGAGGTCTTCGCCACACCTTTCCGCAATTAGGAGTCATCAACTCATCATCCATGGCATACACATGCTGTTGACTGTCTAGTAACTCGCTGTCACTACAGATCAAGATATAGCTAGTGTAAAAAGGCAAAATATTCCCGTAGCGACCAAGAGCTGAGCCATCGACCGATTGATTGACCCGTGTGAAACCGTTTCTGTGACGATGATCCAAGTTGCACGGGTTCCACGTCGCCTCCATGTACCCAAGTCCATGCGATCGATCGAGATGTGCTTTCCAACTGCGTTCTTGACTTCCATGCATGCCCTGAGAAGCTGACGTGTTCTCCTGAAATCACCCTGCATGAACAGGTCGCCGTCTCCAACATGTACGTGCTTGTCTTAACCAGCACTGACGCTGCTCCGATCCGTCTTGAATCGGAATGTGAGAAATAAAATACACGATTTTCAACGGCTATTCGGGTACATCGTGCATCACGGCGATTGCGAATTGGCAGGAGAAAGTCCTAATATTTCTAGAGAATGAAAAAATACGTAGTGTACTCCACCTGGACGACCTAATTTCCCTTGAAAATCCTGTGGCGCTGGCATAATCGTCCCATCAGCTGGCAGTACACAGACAAAAGTGTCCAAGCGATGCAAGAAACCGGCCGCCGGCCGGACATCTGTACCACTAACAATTCCACAAGTACTCTCCGAGTGCACAAGTCGCAGGATTAAATATGCGGAGCTGATCGACTTCTTGCAGCTCTCACCGATCGTGCTTACAGCGACGTGTAAGAAAAAAACTGATGCAACCATGACCTGGCCAATGCAAATTACTAGCTACTACTCGTCATAGACTAATCCAAAGCAAAGCAAAAGGGAGTTGGGTGGATCGTGCCGGCCGCGCTTATCGTCGTTGGCCTTGCGTTGGTGGGTCTCGGTTTTGAGAGTCCGAGTCCAAGATCCGGTTCAATCTTTATTAGATCGTGGGCTCGCTCGTGGCTGTCGTGATTTCCTGGTGTTTAGTTTGGGTGGAAAATTAAGCGGGAATAGTGGTGGTTGGTGCAGCTCGATCGGACTCGTGCGCACACGCATGAGTCTTGCAGGCGACGGGTCTCGTTCTGTACGTGTTAGTACAAAGCTTAGCTTTTGGGGGCACATTTCAAGACATGGTAGCTTGCGCTGACTGCTGACCGACACAGTGCCTGAATCATGCTTAGTATGACCTCGAAACCGAGCTTTTCTTCTTTGGTTTCGGCCTTCCGGGAGCCTTTCAAAACCAAACAGCTATGAAAACGTGCACGTGTTTTGATCACATGCTAGAAGTTTTTGGCCCAAGTGTGGTTGGAGAAATTATGGGAGTGAAAATGCACAGGCGGCCGGTCCATCGTTTTCAGTTTATTCTCGTCTCCAAAAAAAATATTGGTCAAATAATCGCCCGTACTACGTTTTGCCGCCAAGACGGCAAGACCGGGGCTGCACTCTACCTAACGATGGGTACGTGATGCAGGCGTCAGTACTTGATCACTAGTTCAGTATGCTGCCGCATGCAGGACCGGATCGACCAAACTCGCAGCTCTCAGGTTCAATTTTCCGCGTGCGTGTTGTCTACGTGGACAGGTTAGTCGTTGGCCGGGATACAGTTGGCGTCTGGAGTAGTTAGGTGAGTCACCTACTACTACTACTGATCGATCTTCGAATAAAGTCCCAAGGAGATTTGATCTTACGACTGTTTTAGGCACCTGGTGGCTGGTAAAGTTAAGGATGAGTGCATGACGGCTAACGCGTTGACATTTGACTCCATCGGCTAAACTTTTTTTTATCTGATGCACAAGAAAAGATTGCGCATTCGCGGAAGCACCCAACTGGCTGCTGCTGCTGCAAGGCTGCATTATTTTTTTTCACGGGGAAACGGACGTGAGAATAGTTTGTACGTTCAATCAATATGACTACTACGTTCATTATTCAAACAACTCCAGCAATGAACTGATTATAATTAGCTAAAGTCCGAATGCGTGATTGACGATTATGGATTGGATCGATACTCCGATCCCTGTCAAAGAAGTTTAGTTGGCAGTTGGACAATGGATTGCACAACGAGTAGTATAACCTGTTCAGTCGTCGACTCCGGTTCCTGTCAGATGCCTCCGATTAACCGGCATCCCCAAACCATCTGGAAAGGAATTCAGCAGCAGCAAACTGTACCTCACGCGGCAGTAAACTTCTGGCTCGGATAATCTTCTCCGCTGGTCCTGACAGAAATCTCAAATCAGTACGCCGAATTACGGAGATGCTATAGTCAGACACTGACGCCACTGGTACGTTCTAGACGATTGCGATCGAGTCGACCCAATAAATGTTAAATGGAATTGAACCGACTGTACCCGTAATCGATGAGTCACCGAGACACCATTACCAACCGGCCGTTCCATGGAGGAGGATCGGAGGTGTGAAAGCCGTGGCCGCTCGGGAGTAGCAGAAGTAAAACATGGCGAACGGAACGGGACGACGCTCGGGAGCACGCACGTCGCCCGCGCCGGCGCAGCCTCTCTAGAAGGGTAGCGCCAGTACGAGCCGGGGTAGCCACACAGCTTGATCGATGGACACACCCATGTTGACTGAGACATCGCGACTTCACGAGGGGTGTCCGGAGGTAGCAGTAGTACAGCACACACGCAGCTGTGGTCAGAGGCACTCTCCAGCGCTCGGAATAGTACACACATCCACGTCTAGAAGCAGACCAAACGGGAGATCGGGTCGTTTCAGTCGAGTCATCACCAGGTATAGGCGTAGTAGCTAGCATTCTAGCAACTGGGCGAGTCGTGCGTCGTGCCCCATTTCTTTTGCGGAGTCGTACGTGCAGTGCAGGCGGTCTGAAACGGACCCGACCGGCCTGGCACCCAATTCCAACGCCGCCATGCGCTGCCGCTGCTATATATACGACCGCCTGTTGCCCCCATGCCCCGCACATTCCCCGACATTTGCGCGTATTTTTTTTTCGGTAGATCAATAGCTAGCCATGAGCAAGAGGGACAGGGCGGCGTGGGAGGTGGAGGCCGGCGCCGCGGACACGGCCCGCCTGCTCGTGCTCCTCGCGCAGGCGCAGCAGCAGCAGCAGCAGCGCCACCTCCTGCAGCACGGGCACGGGGCGCCGTTCCCATCGGCGCGGGGGCCGCACGGGCGCGTGTTCGAGTGCAAGACGTGCAGCCGGCAGTTCCCGACGTTCCAGGCGCTCGGTGGCCACCGCGCCAGCCACAAGCGGCCCAGGCTGCTCCAGCCGCTGCAGCAGCAGCAGCAGCAGAGCCCAGCGGCCGACCACGCGGAGCTCTGCCTCGGGCGCCAGCCGCTGCTGCTGGCGCCGCAGCAGCCGGCCAAGCCGAGGGTGCACGAGTGCCCCGTCTGCGGGCTCGAGTTCGCCATCGGCCAGGCGCTCGGCGGGCACATGCGGCGGCACCGCGCCGAGGCCGAGGCCGACGCCGAGGCGCATAACAACAAGGTGCAGCGACCGGCGCCCGAGAAGGCCTGCGACGTCGCCGGAGGGATCTGCCTGGACCTCAACCTCACGCCGTCGGAGAACTGCGCCAAGTGCCGGAGCGTGGCGGTGCTAGGCGGAGCCGGGCAGGGTGTACATAAGACGCTCGCCATGTTAGACTGTTCGCTCTAGTTGGGCCTTTGATTTCCGTTAGACTGCACATAATTTTTTTTTTCTTTCATGGTTGTTGTTGTGTTCGTCACGGTATACTGTTCCATTGTTACTTTCTGGGGGCACCCCCAAATTCTTTCCAAAATACATGTTAGATTTGTTTTAGACTTCTGTAATTCTCGGTTTCTACCATGGAGTTGTTAGGTATATTTATAGGCTAGGGTAGTTTGAATGAAATAGAGATGAACCCTTCCCATTTCCTTGGTGTAAATAGTAATAACATGCTATGCGTTTCCATTTGACTAAGCGGAGAGAATTTACCGAAGTAACAGTTCTGTACCGCTTTGTAATAATGGCGTTCAAACAGTTGTTATTGGCCAAGTTCAATATTTTCTTGCTTGCCCGTGGACATCGCTTTTCATTCCAATTTTAATATCCCTTCTTTTTATTTTGAATAAATGCTAATACTTTGATAACCACAGTAGTGCGAAACATGCAGGCTGAATTGCAAGGCTGTCAGGATTACCCTGTACCTTCAGCTGGTCAGAGTACACCAAAAGAAACGCAAGAAGATGAATAAAACAAAGCAGAATGAGTTCGACAGTTTCTGATGGATTCTTCCCTGTTTTTAAGTGCATTCAACAATCAACGTGCACTCAGAACAGTTCAAACTTTCATTCACCCACGTACATGGAAGAATAACCGAGATTTGCCTTTTTCAACCAATTTTACAATATGAAACGAGATGTGCAAACTTACCATATAATTAACCCCTTACGGTTTCAACTTAAAACTGAAATGAAACAATAACATCCTTTTCACTTTCCTCTTGATTTTGAATGTCAGGATTCTCAATTTCTATAACTATTTACAGAACTATTTTAACTTAAAATTTTATATAGAGATAGAATAAATTGAGGAGTACATGTGTATACTCCTTTCAGAATTTTTTATGTGATTTGGTGCCAACATCAAAGCTGTCTTGTACTTCTCACAGCGTATTACCCGTATAAAATCCACATCATTCAATTATTATTTCTTCTTAATGATGCAAAGGAAACAAAAACAAGAAAACCATCATACTGTGTATTGAGGAAAGATAATTCTTTTAAAAAAACTTGTACTAGTTGTTCAATCAGGTGTCGTGATCTGACTATAAGCATTGCATAATACACAACTACCAATTGTGGTATCACTTTCAACAATCATGAAGTCAAAAGTTTTAGCTTGTCAAAGGTCCAAATAATTGGCATACACGCTCTATTTAAAATAACTGGTCTTAGAACATGTGCAGTCAAATTATTTTAAATATGACTTCTGATATTATTTTGTAAATATTCAGATCAACCATACGAAAAAGATGGATCTGCGCATATAATATCATAGAAGTTTTTTTAATGCATAACTGTGACTATTAATGTTCAATGCAACACTTGTGACTTGATGTACTATTATATTATACCTAGATAGGTAAACTAGAAATGGAATTATTTAAATTTGATTACACAGCACTGCAAAAAGTAGGTGTCTCGATTGATTGCAACAAAACATGCAGTAACACCCCATCACAGCACCACCATCACCCCACAAGAAAAGAAGAAGAAAAAAATAAATTGCAATAGTAAACTGAAAAGGCAAGAGTGGTTGTTGCACAGAATGGAAACAAGTAAAGAACAAGCACATCATGATTATCTTCTTGACATTTTTCCTACAATATCAAGGAAAAAAGTAAGAAAACAAAGCTAACATAGTTTAGGATAATGAAGACCAAATTCCTCATGAGCCACAGCAAGCAGATTTCTGAGATGACGAGGCCTCGGCACCTTGATCTTGTCTAATATTGACTACCTTATCCTAAAAACAATAAGATAGTTTTCAAACTCTGAACAGAGTAAATAAATTTCACGTGCTCATAAACACAAGCCTCCATGTAACCATACCTCAGGCTTGGAATCGGTTTCAGAAAGTCTCTGCTTAATGTCTCGGGCAATAGAGAAG
This sequence comes from Setaria italica, assembly GCF_000263155.2. Lineage (NCBI taxonomy): Eukaryota > Viridiplantae > Streptophyta > Magnoliopsida > Poales > Poaceae > Setaria > Setaria italica. The sequence goes on along the minus strand of NC_028454.1, from coordinate 40,973,428 downwards.
AAAACTTGCTCCACATTGAGGTTAGTCTTGGCACTCTGAAAGATACAGCACGAAGCAAAATCAGAATAAGTTCGTCAGTGACACAACCAAACAACACAGCGCAGGTATTTACAGTCTCGAAAAACTTGATGCCATATTCATCAGCTAGTGCTTGCCCTTTTGCAGTAGGAACAGCCTGCAATAACAACCAAAAAGAGAAGTGAAGCAGTAATTCAAAACTAGTAGCAGATATCAGAGCCCATACAAAACTAGTAGCATATAATAGGGTTAGGGGAGCTTGGATCAATACCCTTTTACTCTCATCCATGTCAGCCTTGTTGCCTACCAAAATTTTATTCACATTATCAGAGGCATGCTGCTCGATGTTGCGAATCCAATTCCGTATATCTGTATGTCAAATGAACAAGACTATCAAAGACAAAAGAAAGTAGGCAAAATTATCCACGTTGAAGATTTAAGAGATATATAAGGGCAATACTGTTGAAAGATGACTCATCAGTGACATCATAGACAAGCAAGATACCCATGGCTCCTCGGTAGTATGCTGAGATAAAAAGGAACTCAATTGAAAATAGGACTGTCAGTATCATATAGTTTCATAGGACTGGTCACTAGCACACAATGAAACAAGTATAGCACCTGTAGTGATAGTCCTAAATCGCTCTTGACCAGCTGTATCCCAAATTTGCAATTTAACACGCTTGCCATCCAGTTCAATCGTTCTTATCTTAAAGTCAATGCTGCAGGCAAACAGGATTTAAGGTCAACAGGCAAAGAAGGAAAACTTGAAGCAACAGAATAAGAATGCATAATTACTTATCAGGGGAAGTTGGGAAGAGATAAATAATGTTTCAACATAGAACATACCCAATTGTAGTAATAAAACTAGTAGTGAAGGATCCATCGGAGAACCGCAGTAAGAGGCAACTTTTGCCGACACCTATGTACAGAAAAAAAACAAAGGAAGGGTTCAGGGGATTGACTCATTTGTGAACTGAAGAAATAACAAAGTGAGAAAGTGAAAATGCAGAACAAAATTCCCTCGTAGGTAGCGTATTTATTGTACTTTACAACAATGTAATGACCAAAGAAAACTCATGTAGAGTCAGATGCTAATCATGTCCTAAAAAATTTAAGTATGCCAAATATGTCTTTTGTTATGCATTTTGGTTTATTATGACTTATGCTCAAAAACTCCGTCTCCGGTTCATTTTCCTTAGCCAATCTCTCTAGCCTATACATGGTCTTATTATAGCTTATAAATGATGTCTTTGTCACTGATTATTGGATACCCGGATGGTCACGAACACCACACGTGCACATGTACCTGAAAAAACGAGCAACCCCCTGTAAACCTTTGAATTCGCACCATTTTTTACTACAGCTGAAAACATTTTATGGACATACTTACTTCAGGAGTGCAGCTGACTGGATGAGATATTGTCCTTGTCTACATGCTTGGGAAATGCAACATAAGCTAGCCTTGTAGATCATAGTAAATCTCCACTCAAAAAGAAAAAAGATCATAGTAGATCTTCCAAACAAACAAACATTTATTCAAACACAGAATCAAGCAATTCGACTTGCATATGGCAGACCTTCCACAAGTCCACGATTCCTTCAGCAAAACACAATGTTCTTCTGCAGTAATAGACAACAATGTCCCCATAATCCCTGGTAGCATGTAGTCCAAATTTCACATAATATAACTAATAACTTCTCTTATCAATATCCCATTGTTATCTTCTGTATCACTCCCTTATTCAACAAGCTGTCACTTATTACAAAGGCAGCAGGTAATCAAGCGCAGCTATGATCATGTACCCGCAACTCAACGCCAGCAAGTAAAAGCCACATGCTTCTGCTAATCCGCTCTAAATCCAACAAATGAAACAAACAATCCACTAACAGCTAGCGTAGCATTTCGTCACTGACCACTTTCCAGCAGGCTTGCGCTCGCACGCAACCAACACAGATAACAAAAATAAAAATGGCAGGCGGTGAATCAAAGCAGGGACATGTAGAACGAAGCACTCTCACTCACCGCTGTCGCCGATGAGCAGCAGCTTGATGAGGTAGTCGTAGTCGGCGCGAGCCCTCGCCGGCGGCGCGGCCATCGCCCTCCCGCCCGACCACCCCGACCTTCAACCGCGACGCGCTGGCGAGTACAGGCTGGGAGAGAGAAGCGCGAGGTCACTGATCACACGAAGCAATCGAAGCAGCAGCAGCGGGCGCGAAGCGGCGGATTTTTACCAGCCGATGCGGGGAATCGAATCGCTTTGGATTCGGTTCTCAGCGGGGGTGGATCTGAGGTAATCGTAGGAACGGGTGGGTTGTCCTTTGGGGGTATTTTGGTCAATTTTGGGCTGTTATGACCTCGTCATGATTGGGGGTGGTTTGCGCCGCTGCGGTTTTGGACTTTTGGTGGGTCGCTTGCAAAGGCTGCATGCAGTTTTTCTTTTACTGGCTGGGCCGTGTATGCCTGGGGATCATGGGCCGCGCAGCACTTCATTCAGATTCACGTGACGTGCTCGACGTGCGATTTGCAAATTACAGTGTTTTTTGCGGGCAACAAATTACAGTGTTGCTCGAGCTAAAATCTTTTTTTTTCGAAAGATGCTCGAGCATATCTCGTGTAGGTCGAAAGATTTGCAAAGAGCTGGGTAACAAAAAGAAACACCAACTTGAGCTTACCTAGCCGGAGGTGCAGATCGACTTCACTCCAACTCACATCGTCAACACACCATGACACGGCAGCAATTTAACGTTATATTTTTCACTAAATTAACCTTTTCAAATAGATATTCATATGGTTAATAGTTTTTATTTATGATGTCTGTACTCATGGGGAAAGGAAAACGACCAAGCAGGCAAGATCATCAAGTGCTAGAAGAACAGATCACTCTGAATGACCTGGTATATACTGCTAGACGAACAAACAAAGCACCAGGCAAGACTCTTCTACGTGACGTCGTGACCACAGCTAACCCTAACCAGCTTTCCAGCCCATGCTTCGTCAAGCCACTCCAACTCTACGTCCAGAGAAAGGCACGCAAAGGCATGGAATATCCTTTGAATACTCGAAAGCGAAGCAAAGCATGGAACAGGAAAAGGGGAGAAGTTTCCATGTGCTCAAGAATATGCTAAGGAAGATACCGCATTCCGGTTCGCGAAAAAGGCCGTCACCCACCTAGGCTTCCACTCGCCGGGACAAGCCTCAAGCTCCCTATATATGCATCCTCATCCAACACCTTCCATGGAGGACCCTTTACCGGGGTGTGCCTCTCTAATCTCTACCCCAACATTGTCCTGATGCCGCTGCCATGTAGTTCAAGCAGGCTGCTCCCTCGGCTTCGCCGGCAGCGAGTGCGGCGGCGACAGCTGCGACGGTGACGGGCTGACGGCGGAGGCAGCTGGTGTTCGGCCATGTAGGGCAACTATACATCTTTGGCAGATCTTCCTCCTCCGTGAGAAGATGGTAATTGAGCGCGTGTATTACCGCCCCTAGCTCATGAGTCACTGTAGAAATGCAACTTCATGTATCCGTTGTTATCTATATTAAGTCAGCAATAATACATCAGTATTTAGTGAAGTACCATATGGTGCAGGCCACTGTATACGTTTGTAGAGCTTGTTGTGACGTTTTGTTGCTTTTCAGAGATGTTCTCTTTGTGAAGTTTCTTTGTGAAGTTTCATCTTAATTGGTACATCTGATGTCTATGCTCTACGAAACTACATACTAGCCAGCTAGCATAAATTAGTTTGGGAATAACGGCGTATACAGGTGTGAGTGTGTGACCCATATGTAATGTACTCCCTCGTTCCAAATTTCCAAATTGTAGGTTGTTTTGATTTTCTGGGTTCATCTAGACATACACTTATATCTAAGTGGAAAAAATAAAACAACCTACAATTCAAAAGAGAGAGTAGCAAATAGAGATTTTCTAAAATTTTAAATCATATACTTCAGGTACTACATTTCAGCAGCATCCAGACTAATGGCATATTATCCAGGTCATTGACATCTGAAACAAACCAGTTCTGAGTTTCAGACTTCACTTGCACTTGGGAACATACAAGAATTAACACAAGTCAAAAGAGCGTATTTGGAGATAGTCAACACAACGAGAAAGTACCATAGCTTAATTCGATTAAAATCCAGATGCCAACTATATAAGTTGAGCACAGTTTGGTGTCTAACAAGCGAACATTCAACTACACCTCAAATATCATAAAAGCCAAAACATTAACAAAACAGCAAACATGCTTCATAAGCTCATCTCTGCAGCTATTCAGACAAAAAAACTGATGCTCCTTGCAAAATTTCCATTTTAGTAGAAGAAACCGAGAACTTTGCCACCAACATTCTTTCGCCTGGCTTCCTCATGGTCCATGATGCCAGCAGATGTAGTCAGAACAATGTAACCAAACTGCAAGTCCCAAGGGGCAAGTTAATCAATTTACCACTGAAAGATCAGCAGTGCCCAAAACACAGACAATTCGTCACAATTTAGGTATTTGGAGTCGGTAACATCGCCAAGCAACAAACCTGACGAGACGGGAGTAGCCTGGCTGTCCATCCCTCAATTTCCTTCACTCCAACATCAAAGCGAGGACTGATGACACCACACTTGTTCAGCCTGCCATTCAGTTCAACCACAATTTTTCCTGCCCTGTGATCATCCACATACTCAAACTCACCAATGTAGCCTGCACAGCACAACAAAAGTATCAGGGACCCCATCCTCCATGAAAGCAAAAATTGTTAGGATAAAAATTGATAACTAACCATGCTTCTGCATGACCATAAGAAACTTGATAATGACCTTGGATGACGGCCTAATCATGACTTGCCGCTTCCCACGCTTCTCAGCATTATACATGCTCTTCAGAGCATCATTGAGAACACTGACTCTAACCATAATGACCTTACCTGCAGAACACCATCAAAAAAGTTGTGAAAGGCAGCTTAAGAGTGCAACCATTCTAAATAAGTACAATTAACCAAAGTGTAAAAAACAGTCCACGATTCAAGGTCAGATATAAATTATTTTGTAAATTGATAACCATATTGAGCTACAACTGATACCGAAGTTGACATGAGACAGTCAAGACCCATTTATGTTGGCCAAAAACTAAGTAACAGAGAAGCTGCAGACTGCAATACAACACTAGCAGATTGGCAGTCAAGAAGAACCAACATGGAAGAATAAGCCTCGTCTACCTTAACTAATACTGAAGTGCCAAAACCACAAAAAAGTTGATGAATTGAACCCAAGTGTCACAGAAACCAACTACTCCCTCCGTTCCAAATTGTAAGTCATTCCAAGAATCTTGGAGAGTAAAAGTATCTCAAGTTTGACCAAATTTATATGATAATATAATAACATTTATGATGTTAACTAAGTATCATTAGATTCTTTATCAATTATATTTTCATAATATATCTATTTGATGTCATAAATCTTTATATTTTTCTCTATAATTTTGGTCAAACTTGAGATGCTTTGACTCTCCAATATTCTTGGAATGACTTACAATTTGGAACGGAGGGAGTACTACTATGTACGGCATTCAGAACAGCCTAGGCAAGTGTGAATGATCTTCCACAAGCTAAAAAAACGCACATTAAATGTAAAAAGTACTGAAACTCGTTCTTATCAGTTATCACAGTACAGACAAACGCAAAACTGGCTACGGACAGAAGCATAGCATCAATATGATCCTCCATGGATGAATACACACTAGCTAGAGGTGACGAGCCAAATACATTCCGTGCAGCAGAAGAGTTGAAACTTCATTTCATTTCTGGATTATGGAGGACTTCTATAAGCAGGCAGAAACCAACGAACAGTAAAAAGGACTTGGCAAATCGTAATTGCTACATACCAACTTTCTAATGTTATTGCACGGCCAAAAGTGGAATGCTATTACATCGCAAAGCAAATACATAAAGCAGATAAACCGTGCATTCCAGTTGGGGCGGACCCAGCATAGGACATGGGTGTACGCATGTACACTCGATAATTTTTGCAAGCAAAATCGAAGCTCTTATGTAATAGTATTGTAACTGGGTGGGATCCGAATACAGATAGCTTATATTAGGGTTTGTGGTGCTCTGTTCCACACAGCAGGAAGGGTGGAGAAGGGGAGGGCATACCTGCTGGGTGCTCGTCGCCGGCAAAGGGCCCTGCGAAGACCGAATAGCGCCGCCAAGATGAGGGGGAGGGGTGAAACGAGGGAGCAGCGCGCGGCGGCTGCTGGAAAACCGGGGAGGGGAAAATGAGGGGCTAGGGTTGGGGCAACCTTTTGTATGGGGGAGGTGGGGGAGTGGTGCGGGCCCTTAACAGGCCGTTCCCGGGCCGACATGCGGTGCCACGCTAAGTGGCCCAAGCACTGCTGCTGTTTTGGGCTGTGCCCAGGCCCCCATTAGGCGGTTAGGCCCGGCCGCAACGCGCAGAATGACTCTCTTTTATTATTTGTTTTCTTCCTTTACCGGTTATTAATAATAACAAGTTAACAACTATATAACAAAATTTGTTCACATCTTAAATTTAAGCATATATACCCATTATTAACTTTTTAGCATTTTAATGAACTTTTTTCTAGGAAAATACAGTACAATACAGTTCCTTTTCTTATTCACGACGTTGGGAATGCTGAGGTGTATCTTGTTTTATTCTCACACATTATGGCGATGCACACGAGCGCGGAGGGGACACCAATAATTTGTACAAGGGTGGGCTTATCATGGCCCGGTCGATGGAGCCATGTGAGCAGCCCATGTGAGGCTGGACACGAGGGCCAGGATTTTGGAATCTACTAACATGCACGGGTGCCATCTTTAACAGTTAAACACCACTGGCCTTATCGATTCTTTTCTGGTTGCATAAGCATCCAGCTCGATCAGGGCGTAATACAGAAAACAATATGAAAAAAAAAAGAGAGATTCCGTTGTGATAAGAGAGTAAACTGAGTGAGGGATATATGCAATCAAATCAGTTGCAGATTTGCTAGCACTGAAAACCTGAAATAGTCGATATATCGAGCTAATAATGTTATCAGAAACTTGCAATGAGAAACCGTTAGGCAGGATTTCGATCCGTACCGGCACACTTTTTTATGAACTGGTGATTACTCCTCCTTCCTCTGTGATTGGTTTCGTTGGCGGATTCCTTCTCCCGGTTTGCACGTGGGGTCTCAGTTAACAACGCCAGAATGGATCATGAGTGCAGCACTTACCCAATAAAATTGGCGGGCTCGGTCCTAAGATTCCGGTACAAACGCTTCACGAACACCATTTGTTTTACCTAGCAGGAAGCTTCCTGGAGACATCGTATACGAGCAGAAAATTCATATGCCCTGCACTCGCCAGGCAAGTCGGCAGACAGTACGTGCCAACTTGATCGCAGCTTGCAGGCCCAAGTTGAGCTCAGCAGCCATGGCTGCAGAGATCGCACGCTGATGTGGTGATGTAGATCCTGATGAGGCGCCAGATGAGCGCCCATTCAGCAAGACGCCATTCCTCTCGCGATCAGGGATTCAGGGGAGAGCCTGACGAAATGCTGGAGGGCCATGCAGACGCACGTCTGCACATGCATCTGCCACAAGTCAGCGCCCTCGGGAAGCAGAAACTGTCAGGATGTCAGATCCGTGTACGCATAGGCCGGCGGTGTGAACGTACAAATTACTGTACAATTCTGTACTGGTGAGATGCTGAACTGCTCATGAAGTGTCATGGGAAAACATTTTCCTTCCCCGACCTCGAGCATGCGCCGGGCAGGCTATATATAGCAGCCACCTCGTCCTTAGCTCCCAAGCAGGTAGCTCGAGCACTCTTTCCTCTGCCTAGTGGAAACAGCCGCACGAGGCCAAGCCCTGTCGTTGTAGGTGTTGTTGAGCGCCGCAAAGATGTCGCAGAGAGCGGGCAGGCACCAGAGGCGGGCGTCGCAGAGCGTGTTCGTGCTCCCGGAGAACTTCGCGCTGGAGGACGTGCCGGCGGCGGTGGCGGAGGGCGGCGCCGAGCAGCGGAAGCCCGCGGCGGCGGACGCCTCGGAGCTGCAGGCGGCCAGGCAGGCGGGGCGCCACCGGCGGGCCATGTCCATGGCCGTGGCCTCCAGGGACCTCGAGATGATCTCGGAGGACATCGGGAGCTACAAGTACGGCGCGTAGAGACAGACCGCATCCGGTGGCGTGTGGTTTGTAGCAGCTGGTACGTTCCTCCGGTTGTTCTCTCCTTCTTGGGGTCGTTTAGGTGCAGAAGGAAGTGGCGGTGTTCTGTCCTGTGCTGTGCTGTCGTTGAGTCTCGCGATGTATCGATGCGTCTTCTCTATATCAATGCAATCTGTACTTGCCTTCTTTGTTCTTGATCTAGAAGTAAATAAAAAAAAATCTTCAGCTTCAGCGTCTCAGGTTACAATGGAGTAATCCAGGCCACAGCCTTCAAACATGGTCCTCTCTGTGTATACAATCGACCAGCCTGCAAGCGGCTCTTCAAATGTGCAGTCAGCATTCTGCTGAAGGCTGAAGCTACCCGTAACTTCAAATGTGCATCCTGCTGAAGCTAATAAGCTAGGCTATCCGAAGCCATGGCGTGTCTGCACTCTGCAGGTGGTGGGCTCTGACACTGAGTCCGAGACTCTGAGGCGCTGGAAGTCTGGAACAGCTCGTACGCTGCAGCCTGACACTGTCCACGCAGGCGGTCGCAGTACCCTAGGGCGGCAGAGTACGCGCGCGTCCACGTCCACCACTGCATGCGATGCGCCGGCACGGTGGCGCACCCTCTCCCTCCGCGAGGGCAGTGCCGGCCATGGATGACGAACCCGCGTTGCGCCTCCGCGAGCAGGGCCGCAGCCCGCATGGGGCCTCGGTCGCTTTGATTTTGTACGGAACGCAGTTGGCCGTGGCCCGTGGCCCTCGGCCGGCCGCGCCGCTTGTGCTGGTGGAGGCGTCTGTCCAGACGCCAGGCGGTGGCGGGCATGGACCCCATGCGGATGCAGCAGAACCGGCGGCGCGCGCGTATTGTGCGATGCGATTCACCGAGTGTGATGTGACCAACTGGCCAAGTCCTTTTTCGTGGATGCTGCGACCTGCGAGCACGCCGCGTCGCGGCAACGTCTCGGCCGGGCGCCCTCGGGGCTCGGGGCGTCTGAACTATGGTCGGCACTCGGCAGGAAGAAGCACGCGTACTTGTGAAAATTCTTGGCTGTCCATTGTCCCAGCGTGGCAGAATTGGCCTTGGCAGGTCACGAACTACCGACGAACCCGCTTGTACATCGCAGATTGGTGAGCGTGATGATCGGATGGCCGCTTCTCTCTGAGATTAGATGCCTCATCACTGTTACTATTTGTCTTTTGGCGAGAGTGAAACCACCAGTCACCACGGATCGCAATTCGCAAGAAACGCGATCAAGGCTCACCGGAAAGAAGGCCCAGAACGGTGATGGACTCTGACGGCTTCGTGCAATTCTTTCACGCTGCCTTTCGATGCGGCGCAACAGGCATGAGGCGTCACTGTCAGCTTGTCATGGTGGCAAAGTTCGGCGCGTGCCATTTTTTAGCTTGTAGCAGCGCAACAAGCTCAAACCCTCAGGAAAAACATGTGTTTATTGGTAGAAAAGCAAAGTTTCTCAGCCTCAGGCTGGCCTAACTAGGGTGACCTTTCGGGAAAGGAGAGGACACTGGTTCCGGCACGCATCGATGCCCAATTCTGCGTGTCTCCGGCAAAATTTGCTGTTTGCCACTTGCCAACTGCAGCATGGTGCTACCCGTGCCATGCTGCGTTTTGCTTCGGCAGTCCGATGGCATTGGCGCGGCATGGCACCTCTGCCCGGCACCGGCATGAATTTGGCAGCTCTGATGCCCGGCTTTTTTTTATTTTGACCCTTTTCGCGAAAAAATTTCATAAATAGACCTATAGCGAAACCAATTTCAAAAATGGACCCTTAGCTTGGCGTCAGGAAGCTATAACGTCTTGGCGCCCGCGCCTCCGACGTGGCGCCGAGGCTTGGCGCCATAGATCTTAGCGCCAAGGCTTGGCGCCGCCAAGCCTGGCGCCAAGCCTCCCTACATATACCGCCACCCTTCTTCCTGCCCGAGAGTTCCTCCTCATTCTTCTCGACTCTCTCGGGTTTTTACTCTCTCTACTTCGCCCTAGACTACGAATCGATATTGTAGCTTAGGAAACTTTCATTTGATCCGTGGATCCTGAAGAGCAAGGTATCCTCTCTCCCTCGTACCTTTTTTTCGCATCGATTCGCTATATATTTGTTGCATTTTTAAACTTAGGGTTTCATGCAAATGTAGGATGCCGAGGCATGGAAAAGTTAAGAAACTAAGGTAATCTCAGCGCACGTAGTTATGTTATATGCTCATTGTTGTGGATCAAATGAAAAAACCTTAATTGTAGGTTTATTGTTAAGTGCGTTTGATTCATAGAACGAAATAAACTAAATTGTAGTTATGGCGCCAAGAAGACCGGAAATACCTTCGATCAATTGCCTCTGCCTAGTGGTGTTCCAGTGCCGATGTACTTTTGCGGCGATCCTTGCAAGGTAGCCAAGTCCGATGAACATGCCACGTATAGGCAGAGGTATTAGATGTGTTCCAACTTTGCGTTTGAATCTACACTTCGTCAGCGCCGCATTAACATGTTGGTAAGGAATTTTTGTTGTCTTATAATTATTGTCCATAATTTTTTTGTTTTATAACAATTGCATTTGTTGTAGACCCCTCCACCGCTATGTGATTTTGAGCAGTGGGTCGACACTGAGATCAATCCTGAAGACAAGGAGTTTTTGGAGTATATGATGCGCTGGGATGCAGAGAGGAAGGAGGTGTACGAGAAAAGGCTCATAGAGGAGGCTGCGGAAAAGGAGCACAAGGAAGAGGAGGAAAGGAGGCGCGTTGCTGCGAACAGGGAGGAGAGAGAGAAGAAGCTTGAGCGGGCACGCCGAGCGAAAGCAGCGGTTGAGGATAATCCCGATGCCTTAAGGAAGGGAAAGTGGCCTCGTTGCACTCAATAGCCATATTTAGATTCTAGTTCTATGGTTTATTTATGAACAATATTTTCTACTATGAGACTTTTATTATGTTGTCATGTAATAATGCACTTTAAGTATGGACACGCAATTTGTAGACGACCTATGTTTACTTTGCGATGTAATGCACTTCAAAGTTGTAGTCTAGTGAAATTCCCGCAGAAAATAAAAAGGGTACTTGTTAGCGAAATTTCGGAAGAATTTTCCCTACTTTTTGATGCAATCCATACAAAATTACGAGATGAATAGTGAACATAAATACAAACATACAAGCATATAAACATATGACACATTCATAATAGAATCCACAATAGTTCAGAATGAAAGTCCATATATACAAATAGTTCATATAATACAAAGTTCGCAATAAAAACCGTCACTGCCTCCTAGTCTTACCCTTACCCTTGTGACCAAGGGCGTCGATTCCTGGAGTGTAAGGAGAACATAGGCGACGTAGTATTGTCGTTGTCAAGATCAGCGGATCAAGACTTAGACTAGTAAATTTCTTTTATGCGCGTAAGCCTCAGGTGGTTGCGCGGGAGACACGGATTTAGACTGGTTCGGGCAAAGGAAGCCCTACGTCCAGTATCGGGGATGTTCGTGTTGCCCACGCGGGGTTCTGTAGTAGGGGGTTACAGATCGACGAGAGAGGGACTGGTCCCAAGTCTCTTTGGTGCTTGCGCTCTCAGGGAGAGTTGTGGTGTACTATGGCGTGAGGGAGAAAAAGCCGATCCCCTCTCCGGCCCCGGGTTCCGCCTTTTATACCGCAAGGGGGGTGGCCGGAGTTACATTTGGGATCGGATCAGAGGACTGTAAAGGGTAAAGCGTAGAATGGTAAAAGTAGCTGCAAGAAGGAGGAGCAAGATCCTAGGCGTCCGATGCCTCTGTCGGCCCCTGACGAGTGCCGGCGCGCATGCCGGAGGGGGTGGTCGCCGTGTGCCAAGTGTTGTTGCTCCCTGCATATAGCTACTTCGATGCTCGTAGGTATCAGATCATGATGAGGGCGTTCCGTCGTTACCCCAGTGTCCGTTTGGGGAGGACGGTGGATGCTGCTGTTCAGGCGACGGGTGCTGAGAGGGAGAGTGTCGCATCCGTGCTGCTGGGCGCGCGGGACCCGAGGGTACGCGGGGCCCGAGGACAGGCCGCTCTCTCTTTTGCTCCGGTCGGCGCAGGCCATGAGTACCCTGCGGCGAATGGGAGCCGGCCGCCTGCACTGTAGCCTGTACATAGCGGTCGTGCACGGGTACTTGCGCCGGGCTGCGTGAGGGGCGTAGTCGCCCTGCCCTCCGTCAGTCCTGCGGCGCATTTATGGCGAGGCCGACGGGGGGACCCACAGGATTTTGTCTGTCTTGTCCGTCTGGACCGTATCCGAGGGGGATGCCTCCCCCGGGGGCCCCAGTGCGCCCGACCCCTTCGCTTGGGGTCGGACGAGGCGGAACTCCGTGGCGAGGGGTCTGGCGCCCCCGACCCCGGGGTCGCAGTCGGGCGAGGCGGAAACTTTGCGGAGGGGGGTCGGGCGCTCCCGATCCTGGCGCCTTGGTCGGGCGAGGCGGAGCTCTGATTACGCTTAGGTGGGCCCGGGCCTCCGCGTCCGCTTCTTTAAGTGGTGTCTTTGGGGAGTGTTGATATTTCCCCCCAACAAGTATAGTGCCTACAACCTGTGTAGGCTGAGTTAAGGGAGCCTCCTGAAGCTGAGACGGGCCAAGCTCCTCGGCCCTCTGCTCATCGTCGTCGTCGTCGTCGTTCTCATCCTCGGATGCAATTGCTTTCGAACCTGAGGGGCCTTGGCTAGACGTACTGACGCCTCCTTCGCGTAGGGATGGAACGTGCACGTCTCGCGTCGTGGCAATCCTGCAACCACAACGAGCAGCCGCACGGCGAAGCCGATTTAACAGTCATTGCCGTAGTAAAAACTAGTTACACGAAAGAAGAATGTAACGTATTAATAAAGTATTAGAAAGAATAATTTGAGAATTGCCTCTAGAAAGCTCCGCGTCTCGGGGTCCGTAACTCTAGGACGGAAATGCTCTATATCTCTAACCGAGCTTTGGAGGGTACGGCCCTGCAACAAATGACTAAGTCACTAAAGCAATAAATGATTTAGTCATTAACTTACTTACACACTAAGTCACTAAAATGACTAAATGATTAAGTCAGATGGTCACTAAGTCCTTATCTAACTAACTAAATCTCTAAGTATTTTAACATAGAACATAGAAAAGTCAAGCAATTGTCTTACCATCCTATCCAGGATTGGTCCTGCCTCCACCTGCCTTCCAGCACGAGTACTTTGATCGTACACCGTGTCTTCATCATCGGATGATTGGATGTCGGTGTAGTCATCTTCCGTCCATGCTGCCCTCAGCCTGTGACGCGTCGCACCTTGGTACCAAGTTTGGTATTGCCTGTACTCACTGTTTGTGTGCGGCTCGTCGTTCTCGTCCATGTTTTCGTCGAAGTTCTCCCAATCGTCAATGTACGCCTGGTGGAACGCGGCCCACTCAGAGACCTTCCGTTTCTTCTTACGATCCACGCTGCACGTCACATTACATGTTACTGCTAGGCAAAATTTAGTTAATGGTATTGAAATAATTCAAATACGAAAAAACTTACCTGTGTAGCTCCACACTAGTCGAGGTCGCCGGTGGTGGCCAAATCTGCCTCATCCCAAACTGTCGTGCTACTTGATCTGGCAGGTGGTACTCGACAGCATAGAAGCATATGAGAGGGCACTTCATCCTGTAAAGATCGTCGTCAACCCACACATGAAGCTAAGGGTAAAAGGAAGTGCGTCCTCTCCTTTGTAAGGCTTCCAATTTACCTGCAACATGTCAAAACAAGATGTTAGTTGTTATACTAAAAGATTACAAAGCATGTTAATAAAAATTTGACTTACACTATGAGCCGTGAGCGCGTCTATCTCGTTGATGTAATCCAGGTACGCGCGGTCCAACCTCGTATGGCTAACCTTAACCTGATCCCAAATATATACCCATGTCGGCTGCCATCTCGGCATCTCACCTGGGAACCAAGGTCGACGCGGCATAATCTCGGGACGACCAACAGGAAGACGGGCCCACATCCATAACTGCAATAGGTAGACACACCCACCAACTAACGCGGAGCCCGAAGTCCGACGATATGCCTCGCACAGCTGCCGGTGTAGAAAACACAGCACAGCTGATCCCCAACTGTAAAGACGTGCCTGGTGCCAGTCAGTGAGGCAGTGAATCCACATCCAAGACGCAGTGTCACCTGTAGCGTCTGGGAAAAGAACGCAGGCAAACAGGTGCAGGATCCACACCCTGCAATAGTGCCCAACTGTCCCCGCATACGCGTCCTGGGGGCACTGGCCGAAGTGTTCCCGCAGCCAGGAGATTAGCACTCCAGATGTGCGACTCCCCTGCTCCTCAACCTCTTGCCCAAGGAAGGCTGCCATTCGTGCTCTCCAACCCTCTGAGACGCACGGTCCAGTCACTGCGTGGCCGCGAATCGACAGAGCCAGCATCTTCTGACAGTCCTGTAAGGTCACTGTCATCTCTCCGAACGGCAGGTGAAAGCTGTGAGTCTCGGGCCACCACCTACATTTTGCAGCATTATTACTTGTTAACATGTAAGGACATAATAAATTGAATATGAACGGAGGTAATAGAAATAAAGTATTACCTGTCAACCAACGCCGTTATAGCCGCTGAGTTGAACTTGGGCATCACACGACGAACCTAATACGAGATGACATCTAGGCCCGCCATCTCTAACAAAGGAGTGTAGCGGTCGTCGTACTGCAGCGCCAAAAACCCATCATGGGCTCTAGAACGAAGGAGCGGAAGTACCTACATGCAAACAAACCGAGTCAGACATTTCTTAGGAAAGAAGACGTGGACGCTTGCAATGCTTGAATCATGAATTGTAGATTATTACCTGCCCTTCCGCTATGAGACGACCTCGGTGGGTCTGGTGCCTATCGGATATGACGCCAACCTCCCTACCAGGACCAACCATATGTATCCGGCCTAGTCTTAAGAACCATCCCCAACTGTCATTGTTCTCCCTCTCAACCAATGCAAATGCCAAAGGAATCAACTATTGTTCGCGTCACAAGATATGGCTATAAGAAGTGTGCTCCTGTATTTACCAATAAAAAATGTACCATCAATAGAGAAAACAGGACGACAGTGCCTAAAGGCTTCCACAGACTGAGGGAAGCACCAGAACGCACGCCCGAATATCTGCCTCCTATCCTTCCAAGCATTTGGCTTTGGGATGTACTCATAATGCATGCCTGGATTCACCGTTTTTATTGCATTAAAAAGCACTGGCAATTGCTCGTACCCAGACTCCCAATCCCCATATATCATCTTCCACGCTCGCTGCTTAGCCCTCCAAGCTTTACCATATGTTATCACATAACCTCCATAAATCTCCTCAACAGTTCTGATAATTGTTCTCACTTTCATGTTGGGTTGTCCTTCAATATTCCCATCAACCGCTTCGCAATGAGGGTAGATGTTAGCTGCGGATGTCTCACTATAAGCTCATGGTCAGCACAATTGTGTGGATCAACAACTTTTGTGATCTTCCACTTCCCGGTGATATTTTGCTTCTTTGCACAAACCCTCCATGGGCACCGTTCCTTGTCACACACAACTGTGTAACGGCGCTCCGCATATGAATGCAACACTTTGTACGGTCTCTTCCGTATTACTGCAAAAGCTTGCAACCATCTCTTCAATACGGGAAGGTCCTTAAATACCCTTCCCTCCTCAATAACCATACTAGGACTAGCTTCAGGAGCTTCTAGGAGCTCATCATCACGTCCTTCTGCAAACGCCTGATCGGAAAGAGTCAAATCGCTAAACTCGTGAACTATCGGTCACGATGTCCAGGGAAGATACGCCTGAACATCTCAATATCACTCTCTGTCATCTCTCCAATAGGACGATCATCATCAGAATCAAGATCCACTCCCATCTCGTATGCATCTTCATTATTCAAAATTTCAACACTATTAGAGCCACGCAATCCATCTCCACATTGCACTTGCGCATCAACTAGAGGCACATCCACATTTTCTGGAATATCTCCTGCGCCATCAAGTACAAATATGAGTAAAGAATAAATTGATGGAACGAATGGATTATCTCTCAACAATAGAAACCGGTAAGACACTTACTCGGATCATTCTGAGTGAAAAGGAACTCATTAGGAGAGTCCGCCACATCATTAACAATCCGACAACCATGTCCAACTACTTCATTAGGGGCAGATTCAGCATCGGGAATAGTAGGTGCAACATCCACGTCCATAACAGGTTCTGGGACGGGAGGATCGAAGTGTGCCCGTTGACCCATTGGTCGGGAAAACCGATGAGGATTTGGATCAACTCCCACCCAATGAACAACCATTTCAACACTTAAGGAATGACCATTCATAACCGTCCTCACATATTTTTCCCACTAGCCTGCACACCCAATTGGGACCATCTTCCTTTGAATGTTGAGAGGGGAACCTAGGTGAAGTATGCCCTCGACTGTGATTTCATCATCTTCATGACAATGTAACTCCTCCCGAGTCCTTGCAAGCAACTCACTAAACAAGAGTTTCTCATCAAATATGACAACCTCGCACTGCATGGCAACAAACTTAACACATCCATATTCATCCCTTTCCACGGTGCCTCCGTGATATATGCTCACTACGTTCTCCATCTAGTATATCAATATAACGACGCACAATTCATTTAGTCCATAATAAATCAACATTCTAAGTCTAGTATGAAATCAGATAGTATCAATTGACTACTAACTACTAAATACAACTAACTAACTATGTCACATATACTAACTAACTATGTCACCTAATATTAACTATGTCACCTAATATGTACATATGTAGTTAACTATACAACTACTTAACTAAATATCGTAATAACTAGTTTACTATGTAAAACCTACCAAATTATATTAGTTTTCATATCTAACAATTCTATCTATCTATCAATTTATCTATCTACCTATCTATCTAAATTTTACCTAACTATTCTAATTTATCAATATAACTATTTTATCTAAACCTATCTATCTAAATTATACTACAACTAATTACCTTCGATCATGGTGGGAGCAGGCACAGGACGGGAGGCGGCCTGCCCAGCCGGGAGCGGGCACAGGGCGGGGGGCGGCCGGCCTCAGGCCACGGCGGGCGCTGGGGCTCGTCCGGGGAGCACCGGCGGGACGGGGCGGTGCGGCTCGAGCTGGGCGGGCCGGGGCGGCGTGCGGCGGGCGACGAGGGCGCCTGCGGCAGCGGCAGCGGCGGCGGCGGACTACGAGGGAGCCGGCGCGGGTTGTTGAGAAAGGAAGAGATGCGAAATCAAACTGCGCAAAAGGAAGGAGCGGCCGTTAAGGTAAAAGGCTTGGCGCCAGCCTCGGCACCAAGATCTATGGCGCCAAGCCTTGGAACCACGTCAGTGGGCCGGCGCTACGTCGGAGGCGCGGTGGGGGGACCTTGGCGCCAGCCATCCTGGCGCCAAGCTAAGGGTCCATTTTCGGAATTGGTTTCACCAGGAGACTATTTGTGAAATTTTTTCGCGAAAAGGGCCAAAATAAAAAAAGACCCTTCTGATGCTCTTCCGGTCCTTGGCCTGTTCGCTTCAGCTTATTCAGCCGGCTTATCAGCCACCAATCAGTATTTTTCTCTTATAACAAATCAGCCGTTTCAGCTTTTTAGCCGGTTTATAAGCTGAAGCGAACAGACTACCTGTGACTCAAACGTTTACAAGACGATACCTCCGTGGCCAAACTTCACACGGATGCAAGAAAAATACGCTTTGCCAGTGCTATCTGCTTGTACCAAGCTTGCTTCACAGGGATGTGGCAGCAGGGGATGATGCATCATGCATCTATCCGTGCGTAGTTTGCTCTCTGTCGCCAATGACTCGACTGTTTTGGTTGGAACGCATACGCATCAAGTAGCGCTTCATTGGAGGAGTTAGGTGAAGATCATGGCCTGGTCTACTCTCTCTCAACGACCAGCACCAAACGATGGACCAAGGGTGCCGCGTAGGCGTAGGCCAAGACGCCGCTAAAAACCTCTACGCCAACACCGCGTCCCCTGTCACCTGCAAATCTGCAGCAACGAAGGTGCCTTCTGCCTTCAAAGTTCAAACGCCAAGCAATGGCACAAATCCTTGCTCTGATATCTGCATCCGAAAGGCCAGAACCCGCTACAAAAACACATCCAAATATAAACGCAAGTTCTAAATGCAGTAAGCTTTCAAGGCAAAACCCCCTCAAAAAGAACCTGATGAAGGCGTGCTTAAAAAACCCATTAGCCCATGAGGCAATTATGATATCCATGAGTTCTCCAGCGCATGCCCCCATGATACCCATCTGCGAGGAACGCTGAAATTGGAAGAAGGTGAGAGAGCAGAAGAGGAGAACGGAAGCATGCTGCATGCCCAACGAAGCAGCTGCAGAGGTACGGCTGGAAGTTCAAACCGTTTCCCACCAACCGCGGAGGCGGAGAGGGCAGGCCGGGTCCGAAATTTGACGGGAATTCGCAACCGCTACTTTGCAGAAAGGCCCCGCAAAACAGGCACAAGATTCGCACCCGCCCAGCCCGCACGGAAAACGCGTCGCATCAGCTAGTAAAGTCGAATACAACATAAACTCAGGGGCTGATATGTAACGGGGCTAAAAATGAACTAACCATAGTTAGCGTCGCCTCTCCCGCGGGTCTCAGACCAAACCAGGGTTCCTCGGACGCAACGCGAGCACAACCAGACCACCACCACCACATTTTTCGAGCTCCCCACCCATCCACCAACGACAACACATGAAAGGCGCTGTTCCTTAAAGGGCATGTTGACGCCGCCCCCTCACTAGACTGATGGTAGACGGAGGAGCTGCGGTCACATCATGCCATACGCCGTACTCC
>NC_028454.1:40897818-40954029 GCF_000263155.2 Setaria italica | reverse complement strand
GTGGGCCGGTGGACCCGCCTCTGACTCCATGGGCAGCCCGTCCCTCACTCTCATGCCTTCGCGGCGACGCCCTGGGATCCCCTCCCCCCCCCCCCCCCCTCCTCCTCCCTCGGTCCCTCCTTCAACCGCTTCGTTTCCTCTTACGCCTCCCCCCAAATTGAGCTCCGATTCGGCGGCTCCTCCCGCACCGCGCACCAGTTCCACCCCCGGAATTCGTCGCCGGACTGGCCCCGCGGATGGAGTAACCAGTTAGGGTTCCGAAGCCGGCAATGGAGGCGCAGTGGCTCGCCGAGTACCCGCACCAGGGCGCCGACAAGCGGCCGCGCAAGCGGCCCCGGCTCGCCTGGGATGTCGCGCCCACGCTGTTCCAGCCCCCCAAGGTATCGTACTTGCGCTGTTTGCCGTCTCGATCGGTTACTAGGCGTGGGGTTGTGGTGGTAGTTTTGGCTAGATCTAGGCGCGGTTTCCGTTAGATTTGGAGCCCGTGGGTTCGACGGAGGCGCGGGGCTCGGATAATTGTGGATTTGTGGTGCGGTTGTTGCGGATCATCGTGGATATTCGGCCAATTAGTAGAGTATATGGTTGGAAATCTCCGTTATGTAAGAGCTACTACTTTCGAGATAGAGGGGGAAATTTGTGACCTATGCGTTACCTTGTTTTGGCCTCTGAGCTATCTAACAGAACTTTCGAGCTGATAACTGTCTTTCTTTCGGCTAGAATGTTTAAGGGTTACAGGATGAGTTTCTCAGTTGATGTCTATGGATTATGGAAACAAAACCATTAGTAAATCTGGAGAGTTTAATAAATATTCATCAATCACTAACAGTCACTTTTGTGGGAACATATATGTACGATACTTCAGTTAGTGACTACTGAATAAAATCGATTGCAACCTCAAATATATCAAGTCATGCAACTGTTTTCTAAAAATTACAGTACAAAACATAAGAGACCAGCCTTCAGTTTTTTGTGTATCCATGTTATCAGTAAAAAGTTTACATTGCTTTCTATTTTTGCAGGCAATTCCAATGCTATACTGCGGGCAGGAACTAATTAATGGTAGTTTTGCGACGGCTTTTCTGCCGCCGCCGCCAATTTATTACACCGGACCTCCGCGGAATCTTTCACCTCCTTGGAGACCGGATGACAAGGATGGGCACTATGTTTTCGCGGTTGGAGAGAATCTGACACCAAGATGTATATTTCCATTATTTCCACAGCTCAATGATGTTTAATTTACTTGCACTAGGTTGCTTGTTTCTGGCTTGCATCTGAGCCTCTCTGACCTATAGCTTGTTGAGATGGATTTTCTTTCAGATGTTATCTGTTACTGTAAGTTGCCATGTTGGTGGTGCAGTTTTCATTTCTGTATTCTGGCTCTACATAGCTTCACAATTAAACACTTAAATTCCTGTTTCATCTACTAATCGTTGGTCCATTTCAATTTCAAACACCACATTCATCATTCATCAAATGGTGTCAACTAAAAACTAAGAAAATGCTTTACTTATTGGCTCTAAACAAGCCCCAATATTCTTTATTGGTCTTAGCCTGTAGGCTTTGTTGACGATTTGTTGAAACTGCTTGATCCTTACATCAGTTCCAACCGTTGTTTATGTTTTTGGTTCTGTTTGCTATGCTATTTTATTATAATATAATGACTAACGCTGCTTTCCTGGTCTTGCAGATAGGATACTTAGCAAGATGGGTGAAGGTTAGTGTGTTCCGTCTGATCTACTACAATTCATATTCTGCATATTCTGTTCTGTAGTGATCTGGTTCTTAGTTGGAATGTTTAGTTTCCATTTGAATGTAGAGGATGAACAGGCTCTTTTTTGCTCTTGTTCCCTGTGCTTTCATTGTTTTCATGCTATATTTATCGTTTCATTTTGTGTCACAGGGACATTTGGACAAGTTTTGGAATGCTGGGACTTGGAAAACCAAGAAGCAGTGGCTATCAAGATTGTGCGCTCCCTCCAGAAATATCGAGAGGCTGCTATGATAGAAATTGACGTGCTTCAGAGACTTGGGAAGCATGATTTTACTGGCAGCCGGTAAGAAATCCACCTCCTTTATTTCACTTATTGACCCGTTTTGTGAGTTGATGGATTTGCATCGATGGTTCTATGCCTGCAGCTGTGTGCAAATACGGAATTGGTTTGACTATCGTAATCATATATGTATAGTAAGTACATATGCATCAAGAAGGCTATCCTTTTCTTGTTTTTGATGATCAAGTTATGATATTGGATTAATGATCTGTTCAGGTATTTGAGAAGCTTGGGCCAAGCTTATATGACTTTCTGCGAAAGAATAGCTACCGTTCATTTCCGATCGACCTTGTTCGTGAATTTGCTAGACAAATATTAGAGTCTGTTGCATGTGAGTACTCAGTCTACTTTTGCTGTATTTGATGCAATCATCAAGTCTTTTGAATTTCCATCAATATCACTAAATTACTAACCTGCTAAAGTTTGCTTGGCATGATCTTGTTAAGCTGGATTTGCTAGTTCTGATGTGCTTATGCTTCCCTTTCTAAAACATCTGATGTTTCTCTTATCTCTGCAGTTATGCATGACTTGCGACTTATTCACACGGATCTGAAGCCAGAGAACATTCTTCTTGTTTCATCCGAATCTATCAGGGTGCCTGATTATAAGGTTATTACTGAACTCCTAAATTGTCACCTCTGCTTCTGTATGGCATTTGCTATTAAGGTTCTTTTTTTTGGACATTTATTGCTTAAGGTTCTTTTTCAGGGAAAATATTCTTTGCCATACAAAATTTTTGCAATTCGTTATTTGCCATTGTGTGCCAGTGACATGTGGGATCCACCATGTTGCTAATAATGAAAACTAATGAATTGTGCAAAATTGCAATGGCAGGAATCCATCCAATTCTTATGTGGGATAGGAATTGCTGACTAGTTAATTTCATTTGTGCATGAATACATTTATTTTTCTAAACTCTATTTTTATTTGCAATGAAGGTTTCTATACGACCACCCAAGGATGGTTCTTTCTTCAAGAACCTTCCAAAATCTAGTGCTATCAAGCTGATTGATTTTGGCAGCACGACATTTGAACACCAAGATCACAATTATGTGGTGTCGACAAGACATTACCGCGCACCCGAAGTTATCCTTGGTATAGTTAACACCTCCCCACCAACCCATGCAAACTGGATATTCATCTTTATTTTCTACTGACACCAATTGCTTTGTTTTTGTGTTTTGATCTTTGCTATTTTCCTTTTAGGTCTTGGGTGGAACTATCCATGTGACTTGTGGAGTGTGGGTTGTATTTTAGTTGAGCTCTGTTCGGTTAGTTCACTAAACCTCTTTGAATCTGAGTACTTGGTTAATCTTGTCCATAGCTGTTGCTGCTATTGCAACTTTGTGGTTCTTGTCTTGATAAGTTCCTCTTGCATTTTTGGTTTTGCATGATAATACTAGGGGGAAGCTCTCTTTCAAACTCACGAAAATTTGGAGCATTTGGCTATGATGGAGAGGGTCTTAGGCCCCCTCCCAAAGCATATGATTGTCAGAGCTGAGTATGTCTACAAGTCCTTTGCTATCCTCTTAGTGTATTTTTTTTTATAATCTTGGTTGATGTACATCTAGTTGAGGCAGATGATGACTTCTGTCTTAATTTTATTCAGATTAACTACTCACATTAATTAATTAATGCTATTTTACAGTCGACGTGCTGAAAAGTACTTCAAGCGCGGAGTAAGGTTGGACTGGCCAGAGGGGGCGGCCTCACGAGAGAGCATGAAGGCAGTCTGGAAATTGCCTCGTCTTCAGGTAGTCTTCTAGCCTCTGATGTAACCTGTTACCTGTCACAGTTTTTTCTTTTCTCAACTGACATACGATGGTATGCCTTTTGAAAATTTCTAATCATTCAACTCATGCAGAATCTTGTTATGCAACATGTTGATCATTCTGCTGGAGATCTAATAGATCTTCTTCAAGGACTTCTTCGGTATGATCCTAATGAGCGCCTTAAAGCACGTGAAGCTCTACGACACCCTTTCTTTACCAGATGCATCAGAAGATTTGGTTTCTGAGGCTATACTGAGATTGAAAATCTCAATGCTGTATTTCTTCGTTTTGATGTGTAAGAACTACAAAAAAAGTGGAGATGTTCTACGAAAAATGAAATATGCTAACTTGCATTCTGTTCAATGATGTGAAAGGTAATTGTTGTATATAAGCAGAGTTCTCGGACAGTCGATCCATTTTAACTGGATTTTATTTTCTTCGAATTCTCACAAATTTCTGTCTTCATTCAAACTAATTTTGCCAGACTCTTCAGTACTAGCAGGTAGTATGCAGAAATCTCTAACTAAGTGGAGTCAATTGAGGATAAATGGGATCTCAGTGGCTTGCATGGAAGACTGGTACACTGTATTTAATGGTGGTATACGGTGAGCATTCTTGTCAACAGGTAATCATTTTGCATGCATTTTAAATCTGAGTATTTCTTGTGCAAGTTGGCAAGCCTTGGATCTTTTGGTTTGTTCGTGTTTCTTTTTCGTCTTAAAATGTGCGAGTTGGTCCAGAAACAAAACAAACGCACTCCGTTTGTTTCTACTGGTGATGAGTTCTGCTTGAGATGGGCTTTTTATTTTACAATAAGTCTGTGTATCATGGTCATGCTTGGTTTTCACTGAGCTTTGAGTGTGACACATGAAAAAAGCTTGCAAATTGTCGGCATAAGAATATAAGACAATCTCAATGCTGGAGCTCCACCTAGATAACTTCTAGGCTCTAACCTTGTTCAAAAGCACTTACTACCAGCTGAGACTTTAAACTTTCCCACAGTGTTTTGGGAATGTGGGGGCATTTTTTTTACACCATAACCCGTGTGATTTTGTCCAGCTGTTTACATGTTATTGAGATTTGAGAGTACACTATGAGCATGGAATCAGTGATTTACATGTGATTATAGTCATATGCCGTATATATGCTTTTAAAAAGCTCATTTTTTTACTAAAGATTATCTGTTGAACTGCTTCCAACAAACAGTCCAGTTCCTTAGTTTTATGGATAGCATCTTACACCTTCCAAGGTTTTGTATGAGCTCTGGTGGTATGAAATGTATAGAAATGAAATTGTGATATTCTCTTGGTATTTGTTTAGATTTTATTTTTTTTCTGTACTGGAGTAAAGATAGAGCGATTCCATTGTTCTCACCAGGAAAACCTTCCATATACATGTTAGGTAAGAGTATGTTTTGCGTTGAATAGGACGACACAAACACAGGCTATATCTAGCCACTGGCACACGTAATCAGAAATCGTGCTATTTAGTATTTTAGTGGCAGTTTCTCGTCTTTTTTAACCCAGCGGCGTGTGACTGTACGCTGATAAAACTTTTACTCATAAAAGAGTCGAGCGTCTCTTCTTCTGTATTCCATGATGCAATGGTGACTCAGGCTGACCTAGGGGGATCGAAGTAGACCGTTAGGCCACGTGGTTCAGGGAATCGTTTGCCGGGCTGTCTGACGTCACCCCGAGCTCGATTCGAAAGCACAAATGCAACACTGGCAGGTTTGCAACAGGACAGCCGGGTATTGATGACTTTGATGCGTCATATGCTGGCATGAAATTCTGTTGCCTCATCACAGAAGGTTTGACATAAGAAGCTCCAGGCCTCGTGGAGAAAGAAAAAGGGGCGTGTCCGCGTAGGACAGGTGCTTGCGCAACTCTACTGTGTATGCTATTCTGGTGTGACGTGTGGTTGGTGTAACTACCGTATCTGCTCTGGTCACTTGTGATTGCACAAGGATAACGTCGGCAATTCGCTCGGTCAAAAAAATTATATTTTGGTCTCAGAACTAAGATGGACTGATCTGTAAGTTGCTACCACGACGCTACGGCAGCTATCAGCTCACCTTTGGTATGTGGCACCATGGGCGCTGCTGGAGACGTCACAGGGGGTTGCGTCCCGGAATACTGAATCTCAGGGCAGCAGTCAAAATCAGGTTAACTTTACGAAATTTTGATTGAGGGCGTGTTTGGCAACAAGTGTTAAAGTTTAACACCTGTCACATCGGATGTTTGGATGCTAATTAGGAGTATTAAACATAGGCTAATTACAAAACTAATTGCATAGATAGAGTGTAATTCGCGAGATGAATCTATTAAGCCTAATTAGTTCATGATTTGACAATGTGGTGCTACAGTAACTATTTGCTAATATTCGTCTCACGAATTAGCACAGGATTCTGCAATTAGTTTTATAATTAGCTCATGTTTAGTTCTCATAATTAGCATCCGAACATCCGAACATCCGATGTGACACTGTTAAAGTTTAACACCTCGTATCAAACACCCCTGAGTTACACGCCCGCCCTGTCCCACGTTCCTCAGGTCATTTTGACCCCAAGCCTGTCCCTCCTCACCAACCCAGGATTCTCCTCCATGATCACCGATCAGCGCCCAAACTCGTTTGTCCTTTCCCTCGTCCTTAACAAACCCCCTCTTCTGGCATGCTACGAATTTTTCTTCCCCCTTTCCACAATCTTGGGGAATATCCACGCAAACGCAATTCACGTTATTCGCATCGCCAAGTGGTCAGGCACCCACCCGCCCCGATGATCCTTCCAAAATCCCATCACCGTCGCTGTACGCGTGCGCCTGCCCAGGATAACTCCGGTGGCAGCGTCGGAGCAGGAGCACCCATCTTATCCACGCCCAACGGCCGCTGCTTTACCGCGCGGCCCCGCCGCCGGTTGAAGACGAGCAAACCGTCACTGACCAGCGGGTCCAGCTGAGTCACTGACAGGGTATTTGGGCTGCCATTCACTCCCTATCGCCGTGGCGCTCGTGCCAGCGCTTTCGGACGCCCTGTTCCGGTGGCTTCGACGCCGCGGAGGGCCAGCGCCACACGGTTCCCTTCCGAGTCGGACGTGTGGAGGAACACTGGACAGGCGAGCTCGGCGGATGAGCACGGGACGGCTTCGGCTTTCGCCCCGCGAAAGCTACGGCGACCTCGACGCGGCGGGCCATTGTGGCCACACCGTACGTCTTCCATCAGGAAATTGGCACGACCAGAACATCTAATCCCGTGAGCACGCTCATGACTTCTCGTCAGGAGTATCTTTTACCGGCTTAGACAAGCAGTCGCCTGGAACGAAATCACACTGTACGGTTAGTGTCTGGGTTTGTAAATCGATGCTGAAAGATTTGGGTCTCGAAATCTCGTTAAAGTGGTTAGCGCTGGGCAATCTATGCCGTACTTGGCTCATTCACGGATACCGAATTTGCTTGATTTCCTAAATTTTATTTTTGCAACGTTTATCACGAGACGACACGCTTTCAGTTTCCTAAATCTTAGACCTTGTTTAGTTGCCAAAGTTTGGAGGTGCCAAATTACTGTTACAACACTGTAGCACACTGTAGCGTTTCGTTTGTATTTGTGAATTATTGTCCAAATATTGACTAATTAGGCTCAAAAGATTCGTCTCGCAAAGTACAACAAAACTGTGCAATTATTTTTTAATTTCGTCTACATTTAGTACTCCATGCATGTACCACAAGTTTGATATGATGGAGAATCTTCTTTTTGCATAGTGCCAAAGTTGAGAGTTGAGGTTAATGGTGAAGCACGCCTTTCAAAGGAAGTACCTTTTCCAGTTTTCCTGAAGAGTTTCGCTGTTTCGTGTCCTCCGGCGCGCACGCAACCGCGAGATCCGAGTCCTCTCAAATCATGCCCCCTCCACCTGCGTACCGCTGGAACTCTCGCCCACCCAGCCCTAGCACGCCCTGCACCAAGCACACGAGACCCGCGACAGGTCAGAGACCGGTCTCCGACGGCGGCCGCCTCTCCGGGCTCATAGGCTCGGCGCACCCACCCACCCAGCGAGCCGTGAGCGAGGCGAGGGAGGCCCCCACTTCGTCCCCCGCCTCGCCTCCCTCTTTAATCAAGACGGCGCACGCCGGCACGCGGGGGGCGGGCCGAGCGCTTTTGGCCTGGCCGTCTTGCTTGGCAACTACAGTACCAACCGACTGGCCAGGCGGAGGCAGCCCAGTCTCCCGCTGCGGTTCCCCCTCGTGCGCCGTCGTGCCAAGGGGAGTGTGGCACGTACGGTTTGAAGCGCGGCGCGCCAAGCTCGCCGGGCTCCTAGGGTTGGGGAATGGCTGGGGCGGCGGCGGCGGCAGATGGCGTAGAGGGGGAGGAGCTGCTCCTGCTCTCGGCCGTGGAGGCTGGCAACGGTGGCGGCGGCGCGCACGCCGCGGCGGAGGAGTCGTGGCGGCTCAACTTCGAGGGGTTCCGCCCGCCGGAGGCACACCAGCAGGAGAGGCCACCGACCGGCGCGCTCCACCACTGCCTCGGCGTCCTAGGTCCGCCTCTCTCGGCTGTATTGCCTGCTTCCATTTTCTTTCTGTATTGCCTCTCTCGGCCTGTTTCGTTTGATAAAATAGTTTCTTTCTGCGACCTGTGAATACCCGAAGTTGCCAATTTTATTTTATTTTTTGGTTTCCAGTAAGAGCTAAGTTGACGCTAGGGCGGACTAGCTAGATTCTTTTTAGTCCAGAGATGGGGATCGAATTAGGATATTAAGGTAGTGTTGGGCTAGATGCAGCCTAGCTGTTACCGATTTGCTATGGCGCCACTTTGGGAACCCAACACAAATGTGTATCTTTCCGTCAGCATAATTTAGCTTGGGGTTCTGCAAATTCTGCTGCTGCCTATTGGGTTTACACTTTTCAGGGCTCATATGGGGAAGGACAGTCTGCATCACGTGAGGTGCTCATTTCTGCACGTGCAAAAGTCATGGAAAAATAGAATTTTTTTGGTTAGTTGGTGCATGTAATTAAGTGACAACTGACAAGTCGGGTTACAAGAGTAAAGGACATT
Source organism: Setaria italica (assembly GCF_000263155.2). Classification (NCBI taxonomy): domain Eukaryota; kingdom Viridiplantae; phylum Streptophyta; class Magnoliopsida; order Poales; family Poaceae; genus Setaria; species Setaria italica. Next base: position 40,945,163 of record NC_028454.1, on the reverse strand, counting down.
TGGATGGCACGTGAGATGCCGGGTTGTATGATGTACTCCCAATATATAGAGGAAAGGACAATTACAAGTTGAATTATGAAGTGTCAGTTTAACAACAAAGGAGCCATTTCATGGTCCAATAATATCTGACTTATATTGATGAATCACATATCTTCCTCTTTGGTTTTGAACAAAAGTGAGTTTTTTTTAATAAAAACGTTTTTGGTTCTGTCGACAGCTCAAGGTCCTGAGGATGTTGTTGCCGAGTACTACCAACAACAAGTGGAGATGCTTGAGGGTTTTAATGAGATGGATACGCTTACAGATCGTGGTTTCCTTCCTGGAATGTCCAAGGTCTGTTCTATAAACTTTTGGTTGTAACTTTAACATTGGGGACGTATGACAGCTTACCTGCAAGTTAATTAAATGATACAGATTAGTTTGACTGCATTTGCATCTACTTTTTTTTAGTGAGACCTCATTCGTGTCACTGATCACCAATTCATTTGCCCACAGGAAGAACGCGAAAAGGTTGCTAGGAGTGAGACATTAGCAATACGGCTGTCTAACTTTGCAAACATGGTTCTTTTTGCTGCAAAAGTGTATGCTTCAGTACGGAGTGGCTCACTTGCTATTATTGCTTCCACTTTGGATTCTCTTCTAGACTTACTGTCAGGGTTCATCTTGTGGTTTACCGCCTTTTCAATGCAAACTCCAAACCCCTACAGATACCCTATCGGTAAAAAGCGTATGCAGCCACTGGTGAGTTTTGTCAGTACCTGTACTTCCAGAATTTCTTTAGCTCATTTGTTCTTTACTATAATTCTGTATTTGGTTCCATTGTACATTCAAGAACACTGTTCCATTCGGCCATCTCAATGTTCAGTATGCATTACATGTATGAGTTACTTAACATGGTGTTATTGTTATGTCAACATGAAAGCACACGCAGAAATTTGTTCAGAAAGGAAATATTGAATGCTTAAACAATGCTCTTCCAGAAAGTACATATAATGGGAAGATGCAAAAAATGACAGCTTGTGATTTATGAAATTGAATAGTCCGAAATGATGTTCCTCGCTTCTAATGCATCTCTGGGCATTAGTCCAATGATAAATTTAAAACTTTGTTTGGAGTCCTCTAATCTATTTTATTTAATTTCAAGCTGTTTTTCCTTGAATTTTGCAGTTATTTTTCACTCTACTATTTATTGTAATATTTTTTTCAGGGAATACTTGTTTTTGCTTCTGTTATGGCAACTCTTGGCCTTCAGATCATTCTAGAATCAGTACGGTCATTGGTGTCTGATGTAAGTCTCTCTCTCGGTCCACGCTTAAATTCCTTTGCTTTTGGTTTCCTTGTGGATCGGATGATGGAGAAACCAGCAAGCAGTCCCAAACAAAATGTATTTTCAGTTTCCTTTTGACTAGAAACTTCTTAGAATTTTCATTTTTTCCTGAGTCGCAATTCAATATTAGTAGTCTGAACTTTTTTTCTATCAGTAACAACTAACAAAGACATCAGTGTATGCAATTGAGATGCCCTGTTTTTATCCTTCACGGCACACCCAAATTATTTGCAGCAAACAAATGCTTCTGTTTTTTTGCTATTTAATAGTAAATTTTTTTCTTGCACTTAATGGTACGCTACTTCCGTAGATCATATTCTTGTTTTGCCCTCGGTAACTATCTCAGATCTCATTCTCCAGGGAGATGAATTCAGCTTAACAAGCCAGCAGGAAAAGTGGGTTGTGGACATCATGCTCTCGGTGACATTGGTGAAACTTGCCCTGGTTATATATTGCCGCTCGTTCACAAATGAAATCGTCAAGGCATATGCACAGGATCACTTTTTCGATGTCATTACCAATGTAATTGGTCTAGTTGCTGCACTACTTGCCAATTATATTGATGGCTGGATCGACCCAGTTGGTGCAATCATTGTAAGTACAAGAGAAGTTTTTATCTTTATTCTCACTGATCAATATGCAGTATAAGTAGCATCGGAGTATATCCCTAGTCCAATAATTATTAGTTTGGTCTAAAAAGGTTCTATGATGTGCACTTAGTGATTCACCCAAGTTTTTATGACATCTAATAAACATTGTTTGGGTGAACCTGAGCCACTGACTGGCTTCAGTTCCTGATTGGTAGGCTCCAGGATCTAGCTTAGCACCTAAAATCATTTTGACTGGTCTAGTGGCCATTGTCTTTAAAAATAGAATACCTAGCTTTTGAAAGAAAAAATTAATAGAAGATTAACTCATTGATTGTAGCATGATCAAAGGATAAGCAATGACTTACTGTGACTCCTCAATTGGAATTCTGGATAGGCAGCTATTGCACTTACAAGCATTCCATACCCATACGTGAGCATTACTCACAGTAGCCCATTTCTCCAGAATGCAAATTTCAGATGCTGACAGCCTACCTCTTTCATTGCAGCTTGCAATCTACACAATCAGAACATGGTCTATGACAGTGCTGGAGAACGTGCACTCCCTGGTGGGGCAGTCGGCCTCGCCGGAGTACCTCCAGAAGCTGACGTACCTGTGCTGGAACCACCACAAGGCCGTGCGGCACATCGACACGGTGCGCGCCTACACGTTCGGCTCCCACTACTTCGTGGAAGTGGACATCGTGCTGCCGTCGGACATGCCGCTCCGGGAGGCGCACGACATTGGCGAGGCCCTGCAGGAGAAGCTGGAGCGGCTGCCAGAGATCGAGCGCGCCTTCGTGCACCTCGATTATGAGTTCACCCACCGGCCCGAGCACGCTCTGTCCCACGAGAACTAGCTTGCAAGTTTAGAGCAGGGGGAAATACACGGGTTCGTAGCCGCAGGAAGACCTGGTGCTCGTCTCATCAGCCGTCGTAGGAAACCATTGGGGTACATGCGATGGGAACATGAGTGCATTCTCGAGTGCCCGCAGCGGCGATGCTCTGGACCCTGGTAGATTGCAGTGTGATTTCTAGTACAAGAATCTCATGCCAGTGATCAGTGATGAGGGCCTCTTTTATACCGGTCTTCAGCTCTTTTCTTGTGTTATATCTGGTTTCCTGAAGACCGACAACTGAGCTGTGTATTTCTTCTGGAGTAATGTATACAGCCTTGATTTAGTCAATGCCTTGGGTCATCCAATCAGTGTCTGACGAGTTGCACGTTTCGTAGTAGTGATGATGATACCGCGAGTGTGGACTGTGGACTCGCTCTGCGCTAATGTACGCAATGCCGCAAGCTTTGTCAAGATACCTTGCATACAGCTTTGCGACTAGCCCACCTGTTCATAGCAATCCGAAATCTTCCACATGTTTCTCATGTCCTGATCCCAAATTCACCCTTTTTTGACAGGAAACGAGGATTTTCTTCACCCAAATTTAGAGGGTAATTTGTGCCCGTTGCCATCCCTAGTCCCCGCCGGTGGCGATGCTGTATGGCGGGCCTGTTTGCAGCGGCGCAGACGGCGGTTCAGTGACTGCGCAACGGAGAAAGGAAGAGCTGTTGGGGCTCGGGACCAATTACGCTGCAGGCCGGGCCTCTTCTGCTTAGCTTAAATTGTGCACCGGGATGTTGGCCTGTTGGGTACTCTTGAGCGGTTGGTAGCCTGCCGCTACCGTTCCTCAACAACGTGTGACCAACAAGACTGCAAGACAAGACGAGACGGAAATCCGGCCAACCCCATTGATCCATTCCACGGAGTTTGGCGGCCCTGCTTACGCTTGATAAACTTTCCTCGTTCCACACGAGCAAAACTGTGTGTACGCATAACTAGCTAGGATATTGTGTTTCACCACAGAAGCGCTCGATAGATTCTCTCTTTTCTGTTCGAGGGAAACAACACATGGCACCACATCGATGCAGACCGGCATCTGTGTGATAGCAGCGCACACGAGAAGAAGCGTGAGAAAACCGTGCGTGAAGCTAGGTAGCGCCGGTGCCTGAAAGAAAGTTCCATCTGGCAGGCCGACAAGGACGTATGCGTACAGCCGTATGCACTGGGGTAGGAACGATCGGCGAAGGGAGACCACAGCCACAGCGCGGCCGGTGGCCAGCAGCAGCCAACGAAGCGGGCACGTCAGCGCCAGCTCCCGTATCCGTCGGTTCCACCAGCTGTGCTCCTGAGTCCTGACGGCCTCTACGTATGAAAGCTCCATACGTTGTATAATTCACGTTGCCTAAATACACCTACGCACTCGTCGACACGGTCGCCGTGGCCGTCGCCGTCGCCCGGGCGGATCGGAGCGATCGATCGGCCGCCGGCTGGAGCCGACGACGGTGACTTGATTCCAGTTAACTCCCGAAGCCAGATCGAGCCACCTCGTGTGTGGCCGACGACGCATGGCGTCGCGGGTGCATCCCATCTGGCGATCCGCCAGCACCGGTCACACAGGAGACGCGTAATCCTTGGACCCACGCTCTGCAGGCGATCGAAGCCGCCGCGCTACCGACCAAACAAGGCGGCACGCGCACGCGCACCCCTGGGAGCTGGCCATCCGTCTCCACGGCGCTCGCGGCCGCCGTAGACGTCGCGCTCCCGCCCCGGCGCCGAAAAGGAAGCGGGGGGGAAATCTCGGGAGCTTTAGTTTTGGCCTGGTGTGATCGGCGGAGCCCGGCCGCACGGCGAGCGCGGAGGGCGCCGCGCTGGGGACACCGGGCAAGAGCGACGCGTCTTTTTTCAGACAGGAACCTGTCCTCCTTCACACAGACGGGTCGGGGTCCTCGCACCTCGCTGGTTGAACATTCTCCCGCCGCGTGTGCAGGGCCCCACGTGCATGCTAAAGATCTGTACAGCCACCACGGTACCGCCTGCATGCCGGCCGTGCTGTGTAATAGTCATCTGCCCGATAATAATGTTATTTATGCGAGACCATGCAGGCTAGCTCCTACGACGTACGCGCACACTATACGCAATGCAAATTACTAGTACTACGTACACTGGTGAATGGTGATGCTGGCAGTGATATACACTGTACCTATATGCTAGCTAGCCACCACTCCATGCATATACTAGCCCTCTAGATATATGTACCTGCTGTGCACCATCGTTACGACCGAGTCCTAGTCGTCGTCGTCGTCTGAGCTCTTGGGAGCGGAAGGCTGCTCCTCGTCGTCGTCGTCGTCGTCTGAGGCTCTGAGCTCTTGGGAGCGGAAGGCTTCTCGTCGGATGGATTCTTCTGCGTCGACTCTTCTCCCGGCCGATCCTTCTTGTACGTCTCGAAGAACTCCCTGTTCTCCTTCCTGTACGTCTCGAAGAACTCCCTGTTCTCCTTCTCCAGCTCCTTCCAAACTATCAACGCAAAGAAGAAATCAACAATATAATAGGACTACTGGACTAGCAAGTTTCGGGAAATGCCCTCGTCTAATCGCTTGCAGGGATGCAATGGAAGATGAAGAAGAAGAACATGCAGCTAGGACAATACCGGTGGATGTGATGACGGGCTGGATGTTGGCGTGCTTCTCCAACGTCACCATGCACTCCTCCTTGTTCATGCTGTAGCAGATGCACTTCTCGATCAGATGCTGCACCTGCATATTATAATTAAGGTTTCGCTTACATATATCATCACCATGCTTAAATATCACCATGCATGCCGTGTATCTCAAATTCTCAATGCACGGCAGCAGATCGCGCGAAAGCACTTGCGTACCAGTCTGATGTACGACGCCGGAGACGAGGAGCCGTCGTCGTCCATGGCCTCCGCCGCCGCCGGAGACAAGGAGCCGTCGTCGTGCATGGCCTCCGCCGCCGCCGGAGACGAGGAGACGTCGTCGTCCATGGCCTCCGCGGCCGCCGCCGATTCGCCGACGACCGGCCGCCGCCCCTCCCTGTCCATAGACGGGTGGCGATCGAAGCCGCTAGCTACCTTCCGATCTCAACTGAAGCCGCGGCGGCCGGGGACGTGTGTGCTTCGCGACCTGCCAGCGGGAGTGTCCGGCAGCGAGTGTCCGGCAGCGATAGCGAGGATGGACGAGCGGACGACCGGTGGAGAGCGCGACGAGTAGAGCCGGCGGGGAGGTAGAAATAGGGGCGCGGGAGGAGAGGGACACGGCGCTCTGGCGGATCGGCGCATGTCAGGATGTGGGGGCGGGCAGCTCATCACGTGGGTGCCGCCTCCCCATTCGCTGGGAGGTGATGGAGGGGATTCTTCCGGGCCCACGCCGCCCCGCCTTACCCTTTTCATTTGTGGTGAAAACCTTGTTGCCATCCTCCGCCGTTCCTTTCAGGCGATCAAGGATGGCGCCCACTTCGCGGCCGTCGGATCTATCGGCGGACGGGGAGGTTGGTCGTACTAGGCGACGAGTAAATTTTGAGCGTTTGCTGTAAAGAAAAAGGAGACAGTTCGGGTTGGATTTGGAACGGAGCACTATTCCAAACTGTTCCATATACGAATCTAAAAAAGCTAAAACGATCTATAATTTTATAATTTTAAACCTAGGATAATCAAACTATTTCCTGTAGCATTAGTAAATTAATCAATGTGAATTTCAACATGCTTTCTCTTCATTTCATTTTACACAAATATAGTCCGAGAGTGCGGAAGCTCTGGACTATGGAAAGCTAACTTTTATCGTGCATGAATCGGTCTGGAGGATATCTGAATATCTCACCCCTTTCCAATATTCTCTGGCTCGTTCGTTCCCCACTTGTGCAGTGAGAAAGATCAAAAGATTCGTAGGTGGCCCAACAGTATTGTTCACGAGAAACTGTCCATGTAAAAGCATACCAAAGTGGACTCTTTAGGTAAGCAAATACAATCTGCAGTTCCTCCCAAGGCAAAGTGATGGTCAAGGCTACTAGCCTACTACTAGCACAGTACTATGGTACTACCAACATTATCGATCCTTGTTTAACAGACAACAAATTATACACCAAAACAATTTGTAGCGTAGACGTGCAGCACGCTACAAACTAGTACAAAGCATGGACATCATCAGAACGACAGGACATGAGCAAGGACGCTGCGTGGTGAGTGGTCGCTAGTCGCTACCAGTACGTAGCATGCTCCGGCAATCCGGGCGGAGCTCCAAAGGCAGCTTTGGCCGCTCCTGGAAAATGGGAGCGCGCGGCCGGGTCACGTGGCTTTCGCCGCTCTCAAATCTCTCATCACATCGACCACCCCACACTCCCCCACGAGATCTCCGGCCACGTGGCGCCCCCGGGTTGGCCGGCGAAATTGCGCCCGTACAAATGATTGGGGGGGCGCCAAGGCCGGCACAGTGTACCCGCACTGTACGACCGAATAGGCACCCGCCCCGCCGATTCCTTTCACACCCCCCGCCGCTGCGTCGCCGCTGCCACCGTCTCACGTCTCTCACCACGCACGAGCTGACGAGCACGACCGGAAAGCCAAAACCAAGGGCATTTGCAATCATGCGACCCGCGACACAAAAGGCTGGAAATGGCCAAGGGGCGCCGCCGTACCCGATGCTCCTACGCGCGCCACACAATATGGGGGGAATTGGGGACAGAGGGCCTGGAGAAAACAGAGGGGAAAGAGCAAAGGGACTTGTCACCTACTGTTGAGATATTTCGAGCGCCCTATCCGATCCGCCCCTGCACTGCACACCCCAAACCCAATCTCCATCACACACGGGCTCTCGACGTGTACGTCGATCGGCTTGGGGCGCACGCTGCGACGTCGTCGAGAGACAAGCCGTCGATCGCGAGACTTTATTTGGCCGGTCGAGAGCGATCCCGGAGCTGCAAGGTGCAATGCACCTGGTTCGTACGAGCTGTTTGAAATCTCGGCGCGCGCGCCGCCACCGGTGTCGAACGAAACGACCAACTTGACCTGCTGGGGACGACGGAATCGAGGCTAGAAAAGCAAGTGCGCGCGCGCGGTGGCCGGTGCGTGGGAGTGGGAGAGCCATGGAGAGGTGACGTTATCTGGCAGCCAGAAGCGTGTGCGGCTGTGACGCGGGCCGGCCCAGGCGGGGCTGTCGCGTTGCAGGGGAATTGGTGTCAGCGCGTGCGTCATTTCCCGGACCTCACTCACGTTGTTGTCGCCGCGATCACCCTAGCTTAACTGGTCGACGACGCACCGCACTGCCGGAAGCCCGGAACGACTACGTGAGGCGAGCGGCGATGCCGTGCGATGCCGCGTCCCGACTCGAGTGGTGTAGGTCTCCGGTGACTAGGGCCTCTCGGTGACGATGCGGTAGCGCTACCGTTGAGCACGCAACGACGACGGGTGATGCCGTGAGCCGTAATGCGGCCATTGTACATCTGCTGTATTTCACAGGAGTGCTCTGTAGCAGCACGGGTGAAGATGACAAAGCGTTGCTCCTCGGGGATCGATTCCGGGCGGGAAGAGGAGTCGAATAAGGTCGAGGGCAACAACACATCGCTGTCTGAGAGATGATGATACGGACGTTTCCATGTCATCATGAGACGGGAGGAAAACGCCCCGGCCGGGTAGAAAATAGCGACACCGGCATGTACGAGAGGACGCCTGCTGATCGCGGCTTCCTCTGTCACAACATCGACAGGAGAGGAGGCCTCAGGCTCCAGAGATCCTTCGCGTTGCCGCAGGAAATCGGGAAAACGATGGGCAAATGGTAACGTGCAAAAATATCAGTTGTTTGAAAAATAGGCGGAAGAATGATTCAGCGTGTGGAAGAATGTTCTTGGAACAAAATGCATGTTTCTCAACTCTCAAGACACTCGACAATTGTACTATTTGCATGCCGGTAGGTTTACCTTCAAACCTAATGCATTGAAAGATTTTTGTTAATTTTTATATGTACTTAAAATAAAGAAATACATTAAAATTGGCTTCTAGAAATCAAGTATATGGTCAAAATTCAAAAGGCATTCTTTCATGACCAATGATGGTAGATTGTACTCGTGAGCACATGGAATCTTGGAACTGATTAGCAAGGGTGTACACGACAATTCCTGCACCGATCTAATCTGAGAACAGTATGTGAACAAGCAATATGCCGGAATAGTCTTCGCTGGAGACTAACCGGAGTCCAAAGCAGCGAGTACAAAAATCACTACCCCTCAAATGTACTCTCGAAGATTCTGCACCTGTTAACCAGACCGATGCAGTGTACATGATTAGAGTCGACAGCTACGTTTTCTTGGTGACTTCTACAACAGGAGAAATCTAGGTGATGTATCTTTCTTGTTGCTCCTGGAGCAGACGTGCTGACGATTTGGCATCCAAATAGAGTCCGCTAACTTCCTCAAGATCAGCCTGATAAAGATCACAGGATCAGAAATATAAGCTTGCAAGAACAAGAAGCTAAGGAAAATACAACATTCTAGTGAAAATTCAGTATATATACCTTGCAGATCTTCTCTCTTCCATTAGTCTTTGCAATCACACTGGCAGGTGATAGCAGCTGGATTGCATGTCTGCAAAGGGAATGAAGATATTATTACCATCGTTTATTACCCTACGAGAGGTGGAGGGCTTGCAACAATGAACTACAGTGACATCAATTCTTATTTTGTGATTGGAAGCATACACCAAAATTCTGGAGACTAAAAACCGCATTGAACTTATGTTTGAGATCAGTAAACCCTCTATGCTAATCCCTATGGACAAATACAAAGTCATACCTCAAAGAAGTCTGTTGTCCAATCTCTCCTAAATAAGCAAGACTTTCTTCATCAATATCAATCTCTTCCACTTGTGCCCGGATAGCTAATATCTGCAAAGGGCAATAATCTAAACATTAAAAGCAAATCCTAAACGTGTAATCTGATAGAAATTAGACTCAAAATAAGCAAGAACCTGGATCATCTCAGTAGGGCCGTATGTTTCTGTTCGAATAATCACCAACCTATCTAGAAGGTCGACTGGTATACCATGTGGACTTGTCATATCAGTACCTCTGGGTAAAAAGATTACAAGATTCGTTAAACGTGTAAGGTGCAACCGTGCAAGTTAATAGACAAGTGCGGGTCCATGCTGGTACTGCAGTTAGGTGCAGGGTACCTTAAGTCTCAAAGAAAATTGCTTACCTTACGTTACATATTCCCCTGTTCGTAGCAAGTATCACAATCGGTGACAATGGGCTCTCCAGTGCACGATTAAGATAAGAAAAGCATTCGATGTCCAACATGTGGACCTGGAAAATTTTATTATTATTATTATTGATTAGTTTTGAGTAATCAGAAGACACGATGAAGTTCAACAAATGTAGCAGGGCTCCACGAGAATTAAATATATTTCTTAATTTTTTTTCTAGCATGTGAAAGCAGTGGATTTTCAATCACGAGGACAGAATGATACCTCATCAATGAACAGAACACCAGGTACAAGCTCTGCAATTCCTTCATCGATATATCTGTTTACAACCTGCCACCATCATTCGTACATGATTACCGTTCACACTGAAAATTATGATACAGTCCAAAGTTGTCAGTAAAAAAAATCTAAACCTTATTAATTTCTTGGCGTAGCTTGTCAGTGATTTCAGTCTTTCGCGGCTTCATCATTTGACCCATAAGTGATAAAATGTCTTGGCCTCCTTGTGGCTGGGCATTTGCCGCATCAAGGTCATGAAGTGTGACATCCTGCATAAATGATGAGAAGATTATTTCCTCTTCAGAACAAGAGCATTCAAATACAGGAAACCTTCATGACAGGATGAAAATAGGAACATTAATTCTTGTCGGATATTGCATAAAAAAATATCATCCTTCCTGAGATGATAGGTAATCTTCCAGCTGAATTGAACAGTAAGTTTGCTAAGTAGTAGTAGTTGCAATGATAGAATAAAGTTAATGGACTCAAGAAGATTCTTGTTGAAAGGACTCAAGTGGATGCCTGATAGAGTGATAGTCATGAGCTTGTATAGCCATAATCCTTTTTTATACCTATGTTTATGCATATATTTATTCTACCAAGGAAGAAACAGTATTTATTATTGGATTATATGAATCTTCCATATTTGTTGCTGCCACAATCTGGTGCGCGCATCTTATATGATTGTCCAAAAAAATGTACCTCCCAACTAGCTGATTAAGCGACTACGAATGCAGTTTCCATTTAATTAAAAGAAAAAGATGAATAAGGTGGACATAAAATTTGGAGGGAAACATAGAGAAACTTTTGTAGCTAAAGTTGATAGTACCATAGCCAGCCACAGCATAACAATTTTTAATAAGATGTTTAAATTGCTTTTGTCCAGCATAGTGACAGACATCAATAGAAATTAGTGGACAAAGCTTGCATCTTAGAAAGTGGAGATCAAAACAATGTCTGAAATATATTGTTTTAATTACAACAACATTCATTATGAGGGTACGATGTGAAAAGCACACTGCAGAAAGTAAACGAAAACTTATGGTAAAAAATTGCATCAGACTGGTACCTGTACTATTTCCTTTTTCTTATGGACTTCACCTTTGGGGATTGGAACATACTCCTCAGCTTCAAGGTCATATTCTGTAGCAAAAGAATCGCATCTACCAACTCTTTTCACTGCACCACTATTTGCTTCAATGTATATAACATCACCCACTGCCACCTGCATTCCACATGCAGCCAATGAGTAACCAAAAACAACATGCTGATAGCACACAGCAGCCAGAAAGCAAATATTGCCTGATTTTTCAATGTCAACGGATCTACTTAGCTCCAGAAGTGCTAGTTTACAACAGGACATCTGATAGAGACTTAACATAAAATTTTCCAGCCGAGTAAGTTATCAATAAGATGCCACTTAAGGTTAAAAATGTGCATCAAGACATATTTGAGCAAAAAAACAATTATATCCACCCAATCATCAGGAATTTTATATGACAAGAGGGTACCATTGAAGCTAAAAGGCAAGGTTTATAGGATGGCGATTAGACCTGCAATGATGTATGGTGCAGAATGTTGGCCTACGAAAAGACGACATGTCCAGCAGATAAGTGTTGCGGAAATGCGTACGTTGCGTTGGATTTGTGGTCATACGAGAAGGGATCGAGTCCGGAATGAGGATATACGTGATAGGTTAGGGGTAGCACCAATTGAAGAAAAACTTATCCAACACCGGCTGAGATGGTTTGGACATGTCCAACGAAGGCCTCCGGAGGCACCGGTGCATAGTGGAACCCTAAGGCGTGACAGTAATGTGAAGAGAGGCAAGAGGAAGACCAAAATTGACATGGAAAGAGGCAATAAAAGGAGATTCTAAGGGATGGAATATACCCAAAGATTTAGCCCTGGATAGGAGTGCTTGGAAAACAGCTATTCATGTGCCCGAACCCTGATTGGTGGCTCTTGTTGGGTTTCAACTCTAGCCTACCCCAACTTGCTTGAGCCTGGAAGGCTATGTTGTTGTTGTTGTTGCTGATCCACCCAATGTTATGAAGAGTAAAAATGCAATCCAAAGGTGTAGCACCAGGGGGAAGTGGTATGAAAGCAGGCAGTTACCTTTTCCTTGATTAAAGCGTCATAAATTGAAGGATCTAACTTCAGTTGCTTAGTCCCCTTAACAGTCTTTAGACCTATGATTACATGGCTAATGCTTTTCGCATATCCACCTGTTGTACTCTCGGACTCTTCCGGGGAAAGTTCAGTAACCTAGGAAACAGAGCAACAATGATCAATCCATAAAAGCAAGAAGTGGACATCCATCATTGAAGTTATTATAAAAAATGTTGATAAATCAAGAGAAACACTAATTTAAGTATAACCTTGTATTTCAAATTTATTACTTACCTCTCCTTCATAAACCTCTTTGTTTTCCTTTATACGCAAGCCTATAGCTCTACGAAAATGTTCCATCAGCACCTCAGTTTTCTTGACCTCTGAAGAGTACACTTCCGATCCCACCATAGGACAGAAAGGGACCTGCATTGTAGAATAGCAAAACAAGGGAGGAAATTATTGGATGAGAACAACACAAATGCTACTAGCATACAGCATGAAACTCGATATAAACTAAGTAGGCAGGCTTTTTGTGAAACCTGATAAGCCCTTCCACATTCAGAGGTAGTTCACCAATCAGGCTAATTCACAAGCAGAATTACAGATAACTTACTAAAGACGGCCTAGAATTAATCAGAGTCTGTCCTCATCCACAGCCACCCTCAATAAAACTTAAAATGATTAATTCAATTTGTGTAGCTAAAAACTGGTAATCCACGAATCAATACAGCAAACTAGTATGTAAATTCCCAAAAAGCATAATTCCTGCCAATGCTAGACCAGTGTTTTGGTATGAGATTGAACATTATCACCCACAAAAAAGGACAAAAGGAGAGGAAGAAAACCCTAGCTCTACCACCATAACGATTAGCTGATTTGTGAGAGGAGAAGAGCAATTGGAGGCACGCACCTTGCTTCCGAGCTCCTGGGAGATGCCGAGCGCGAGCGCCGTCTTTCCCGTGGCGGGAGGACCCGCAAAGAGAACCGCGCGGCCGGCCATCCTCTTCTGGCGAATCATGTCGACTATCAGCCCGGACCCCTCCCGCGCCCCCGCCTGCCCCACGAATCCACTCCCCAACGGAAGCGCCGCTCCATTGGCCTGCTCCCACAAAAAAAACACAAACAAGGCAGTGAGGATCTACGCAGACACAGAGACGCTAAAACCCTAGAAAAACCCTCCCCTTCGGGAAGAGGGGAACGGAGAAGCGAGAGGGATGGGGGCAGCTACGTCGAGGCCGAGGCCCTTGATGTGGGTGTGGATGGCGATGCGCTGCTTCTTCGACGTCGACTGCACCTCCTCGATCCTCATCGCCGCTACCGCCCGCCGCCGCCGGTTTCTACGCGCTGTGTCTCTCTCGAGCCTCTCTCCCGCCGCAACAAATTTGGGAGGGGAGGAAGGGAGAAATGGTTGGCCAGGGAGGGGAGGACGCGACTTAGAAGAGGGCATGATGGGCCACTGCCCGCTGGGCCGAAATAAAAGTGCGCGGCCGCCCAGGGGCTTCCGGAGCCTTCGACTCTTACCAAAATATACGTAAACCTTCCTTGAAATCGTATAGCTTCGTTTAGTTTCCAATTTGAGAGTGGTAAAATTGGTATTTTGCCATAAATGTGTAACTGTAGCGTTTCGTTTGTATTTGTGAATTATTATTCAAATATTGACTAATTAGACTCAAAAAATTCGTCTCGCAAAGTACAACAAAACTGTGCAATTAGTTTTTGATTTCGTCTACATTTAGTACTCCATGCATGTACTGCAAATTTGATGTGACGAGAAATCTTCTTTTTGTATAGTGTTAAAGTTGGAAGTTTGGAGGGAACTAAACATGACTATGTCGGCTAGCTGCAGCCTAAAGAAGAAAGCGAATTTCGGCGCATTACGTACACTGAACTTTCGATGCGCACACGTGCGCGCACGGTCCAGGCAGCAGATTCTGAGAGTTGTTTCTGCTACTCCAACAGACCTAATGGAGTGGTTTGGCTCATAAACCAACTCCCTTTGATCTTACTTATCCAACCATTTGCACTCCAGATCACCTAACCGAAATCTTTGCAGGCACCACGCCCCATCATCAAACACCAAACATTTGAGATGCACGCGCCATCATGCACCCGTTTCCTCAAGCAAGCCTGCATTGCTCTCGCGTTCCTGCTGGCCGTGACAAGCACGGCGGCTGCCGGCCGGCCGGCACGTCACAGTCCCCCGGCCCTCTCCCCCGGCTCCGGCCAGACGATCACACTATACACCGCTGGCCACGCAACACCCAAAGCCACGGCTGCTTCCTCGCATCACGCTGTCTTTACCAGTGAGGGCCCGATCGGGCACCACGGCAGCTGGCTGCGCGCCTTGACGCGGCCAGGCGCGCTCCGGCCCGGCACGGTGACCGTCGTCGACGAGGAGCTCCGCGGCAGGAAGGAGTTCGGGCTGCCTCTGGAAGGGAGGCTGCAGGGCGTCCTCGTCACCAGCTCGGCAGACAACAGCAGCCACATGGTGGCCGTGAGGGCCTCGTTCGCCGGCGATGGCGCCGACGACAGCCTCAGGTTCTTCGGGGTCCGCCGCGACGACCAGGAGGAGTCTCACGTCGCGGTGGTCGGAGGGACGGGGCGGTACAGCGGCGCCGCTGGTTTCGCCGTCGTCAGAGCAGCAGATGCGCCTCAAATGGGTGGTGATGTCAGCTCGAGCAGTGGGCTCAGTTTCAGTGTGCATCTCAAGTAGAAGGTTACAGAATCTGAAGAAACACTTGTTCACTTAACATGCTGCAAGTTGGCTTCCACTTACTGGAGAATCAACTTTTCACGAGAAGATTGTATCCGAAAACCGTTCGGAAACATATATTGTATAGTTTGTTGAGTTGTTCGTTCAGTAATAAAAGGGGAATTTCACTCTCAAAAAACTAAAAGGGGAATTTGTGGATTGACAGTTGGATTATGCAATAGCAACAAGACTGAGCTGGCAAAACACGTTCAATTACATTTTTCACATAATCAAGCATCCATAATGTCGTGTTACAAAGGCTCATGAAATACAGTATTATATCCTACCTCTCACCGACCACATCTGGAATTCTTCCACACATGCACAAAATTAATTGACTACTTCTGTTCTGTCTCGCCAAGGTACAAATAAAATTAATATGAATTTCACATGAACTTTGCAGCTATTTCACAGGAAAAGGCACTATTCCCGTAGACAGAATCCCCATATTTCAAGTGGGGACTACGAGATTCTACAGAATCTATCATGTATACAGTACATTGTACTGCGTGGCTTCAGTTGATGAAGTGCTTCTCACCATATTTGCAGCATCATTCAGAATCAAATGGGTCACCAATACCACAACATTGCTTCGGTTACTCATCCGAGATCCTTTGACGGAAATCTGTCACCATTAAGGGAAGGCCTTCCTTGAGAGAGACCTTTGGCTCCCAATGAAGCAGTTGCTTGGCCTTGGTGATATCTGGCTTTCTCATATGGGGATCATCAGCCGTATTGGGTTTGAACTCAATGGTTGCCATTGGATCAATTGTTTCCTTCACAACCTGGAAAATGCATGATGATCAGCTTCACACCATTTCGAGATGAAAAAACATTATTTAAAACTAACTGTTACATACCTGTGCTAACTCCAACATGGTAAACTCTCCGGGGTTTCCCAAGTTAAATGGACCAATATGATCACTCTCCATAAGAGCCATCAGTCCAGCAACCTAAAAAGATATTGAGAAAGAATATGAAAAACTTAATAATAGGCATGCAAATGTATGTGCATCCATGGGTCAGACTTCATCTATTAATTATAAATTTGCAATGCACAAGATAAGATCGAAGTCATAGAAAATTCTGTCTCCGAATTGGAAAAATGTGGCAACAATATGAACATCAATATGTGCTGGTAACAATTGCCATGAGATTGGACAGTGCAAAAGCTGATGTGACAAGCATAACACTTAATTTTGTGTTGATTCTTAGGATATACAACAGCATAAGAGAGTGTTGCCCAGATCACTTGCGATAGGGAGCACAGAAGAATTATAACTGATATCACAGTCCACAGACATAGCACAATAAGAATGTTTATGCTTACCAGATCAGAAACATATTGGAAACTTCGAGTTTGTTTTCCATTACCATAAACTGTCATTGGTTGTCTACGTAGTGCCTGCAAGTCAAACCAGAGGGATGTTTAGATGCGCAACAACTTATAGCTATGGAAAATAGAACCCACAATATGTGACAAACAGACCTGTGCAACAAAATTGCTGACCACACGACCATCATCGAGGCACATACGAGGACCATATGTATTGAAAATGCGAGCAATACGCACCTGTGTATATATCAGTTAGTGAAAGATATCCAACAAGTAATAGCAATTAAGACATTGTGGTCACATAAACTGCATTGATAACAAATACAGAGCTGTACCCTTTTATTTTACATTCTCTTAAGATTGATCAAAGAAAAATTGCAGAAACAGGATATTAATGCAAATAATAAATATATATTAAACCTAGTATAATTTGAGTAACTGCTAATGAAATAAATCCACATGCCAATTGGGAAATATAAGAACATTTACAATCATTTAGGTTTTCCTGAGCTGAAATAGTTGTCCATAATAGAACTGTATCTTTCCAGATCGTATCAGTAATCAAGAACTAAAGCAGAATCGAAAATTTATGATATGAAGAAGTTTAGATTGTGTGTTCACTGAGTTTCCTTATTTTGCCAGTTAAGTAAATGCAAAACAAAATTTTGAAAGGCTTCAAAGCCTATACAACAAATTTCTCATCAGATCACAAGATATCATATTTGACTACACAGACTGGAGTATTACCTCAACACCACCACCACGGTGATAGTCCATGGTTAAAGTCTCTGCTGTTCTCTTTCCCTCATCATAACAGCTCCTAACACCTGAGAAAAACAAAGGGATTGATTTTGTGGGAGGTGATATGTGATGCTTTGAACAGAATAAAGAGGCTTAAAAGGCAATAACTAGACAAGCGCGTCACTGGGTACCTATAGGATTAACATGCCCCCAGTAAGTCTCCTTCTGTGGATGCTCAAGTGGATCACCATAAACTTCACTTGTGCTAGTCAACAAGAACCTTGCACCAATTCGCTTTGCCAGACCCAACATATTCAAGGTTCCCATGACATTTGTCTTGTACTAATTGTTAAGAAGCTCAATTTCAAAATTATTGAAATAACAGAACTCTTGTACTAATAATGAACATAAATACATGGTGATGACCACCTCTTGGATACAAAAATGACACACAAAGTCACACCACCAAGAAAATAATATCAAGGATCTACTCATACAGCAGGACTCCCTTTAGATTTGGTTTCAAATTACTAAACTAAAATGGCCCAATCCCTAGCTTAATACTACACAAATTGATCCCTAAGAATATTCAGTTAAACAAGAGCAAGGAGATGATGTTATCTAAATTGGTCCTTAAGTATGCCCAGTCAATCTTTTTGCGCGCCTTAAGCATGTCCAGATTGATAACATTGTGATAGTGCATTTTATGGTGATCACAATTCTATGTCAAACGATAGTCTTAGTGGCAGATGACAAATCTATTGGACAGCAAAACTAACACAGAAAGCCGAATTCTACCAGACTGTTCTACGCTTGACAGCAGTTAACAATGTTTTGTCTGTCTTCCCATTCCCCACACCC
Organism: Setaria italica; assembly: GCF_000263155.2. Classification (NCBI taxonomy): domain Eukaryota; kingdom Viridiplantae; phylum Streptophyta; class Magnoliopsida; order Poales; family Poaceae; genus Setaria; species Setaria italica. The sequence continues at coordinate 40,927,119 of NC_028454.1, read as the reverse complement.
CAGATCCCCAATTATATCCGAATTGTTTCGGGCATATTTACCATCCACCCACCCACCCACCGACAAAAGACAAAAACAAAATGAGAAGATGTGATCAGATCAAGTTGCTTTCAATGTAAGCAAAATCAAAAGAAGATGCAGATCCGGCAATGAAGGATATGATCGTCTTGATCGGGTTGTACTTGTAGTGCACAGGCGACGCGGGGCACGCGAGGTGGTAGATCCGGTCGACCTCGAGGAGAATTGGCTCGACGACATCGTGGCGGAGCAGCTCGAACCTCGGGTTCCGGAGGTGGTGCGCGACGTTCTCCTTCCTGCCCGTGAAGAAATTGTCGACAACGATCACGCTGTCGCCCTGCTCCAGGAGCCGGTCCACGAGGTGGCTGCCGACGAACCCGGCCCCGCCGGTGACGACGACCCGGCGCGGCGGCGGGCGGTACCCGGCGGGGACGCCGGAGCGGGCGGCGAAGGAGAAGAGCGGGCGGGCGTCGGGGAGGTGGGAGGATGGGGAGAGAGAGAGGTAGGGACGGAGGAGGAAGAAGGTGGAGGCGATGAGCGCGCCGAGGACGACGAAAAGGAGGCGCTGCTCGCGGAGGAGGTACCCGATCCAGGAGCGCGGGCCAGGGCGCGCCTGCTTGGCCGCCTTCGGCGCCGGAGCGTGCGCCGGCGACGGCGCGTGGGTGGGGGATGACTTGTGGAGCTGCTTCATGGCGGGAGAGCGGCCAAGCGGAGGCGGTGGCGGGTGCGAGGTTGGTGACTCGATGGTGGGTTAGGAGGAGGTAGGCATGCGGAGGAGGAGAAGAAGAAACGAGCCAAACAGTGCGATCCTTTCAAACAGGCCCTCCAATAATTTGCTTTTTTGCTGGCTAATTATCCAAATCTTGTTAACAAATACTCTCAATTTGCCTAGCGAATTGTAGCAGCCCACTACGTATATGAAATGTATCCCAGCATTTCTAGCGATGTCCCCTGTATATAGCGTCAAGATTTTACACGTGCCCCAACTATTAATTAGTTAGTGTTGGCCGGACAAGTACGGTATTCCTTATCCAAATTAAACTTTCACACATATTACATCTAACACACTCAAGTGATATTCCCTCCTTCCCAAATTACTATTCGTTTTAGCTTTTCTAATTACATGACTTTTACTATGTATCTAGACATAGTATATATTTAGGTGCATAGCAAAAATTATGAATTAAAAAACTAAAACGAATATTAATTTGGGAGAGAGAGTACGTGCTAGGATATAGGCGTGGTGAATTGGATAAAACTTGCACAAAGTTGCCTGCCAACTGAGTGGCATGGCACGATTCGTGGCTAGTACCAATAGTTTGAATCTGTCTTATATTGAATTTCATTATTTCTCGATTATCGAATGTTAGTTTTGTATATTTCCACAATAGGTAAGTTTCTTTTTGAATTGAGTCCGAAATTTCATTAACTCATAAGATAAACTAAATTGCTGGTCACCAGGTCCAGGTTGCCACGTGGGTCGTCCCCTCAGCATCCGTTGACACTTAACATCCAAAATACACAAGTCTTTGAAGTGCTCTTTACAATATGCAAACTTTGCATATCTTGTACCACTTTCATACTTAAATACATGATGTTTTGAATAAAATAGTTAGTAAGCATTTGAATTTCCATTTTTAATTCATGGTATCTCTCGGTTACTGAATTTTGGGAGACGAGGACACCTATGTTATGCAAAGTTAGTCTGCATGATCTTATCGTGGTTGATTTGGAATCTAGTAAAGTTATGTTATCAAATGGCTCCATGAATGTTTATTGTTCACGGTTTTGGATGTAGCCAAACTTTGCACGAACTACCTTGTTTTTGTAAAACCAAAAAACCATGGAGTCTGCAAGTGTCAGCAATGGAGACTCGGCCGTGCCCATTTGTGTTCTAGGCTTGAAGGCTTCTAGCGTCACTATCGAGAGAATCAAGTCATCTTTTCTGCTTAAACGAGACGACGCAAGGTGTGAAATGCAAAACCTCTCGCTGCGGTAGGAAGTGGGTCGTTGGACGCTTGACTTGGAAGGGTTCAGAGATTTGAGATTTCAGATCTGACCCATGCAATGCACGGCCGGGCTGTTGCTGCATTATTCTACTCACACAGTTCGCCCTACGTACTCCTCCCTCGGACGTATGCGCCGTTCGAGATTTGGATCTGAAAACCTGCCGGATTTACAAGCTAAACCGGGGCTGGCACAGTGTCAGGCGAAGAAGAAGGCGACATGTCGCTGTCCCGGCCTCGCGAACATCTTTCCGTCAGGCTGAAGCAAATCATTTGCAAACCGCCGCTCCTTTTCATCCCTTTTCTCTTGACCCAACAACAACTCTGGAGATCGATGGTTACCTCACGCACATCTCAAATCTCATGCAGTCATATGCTCTGCGCTCCTGCTCGATCAGCACTAACAGATATACACCCTGCCGTGTCATCGTGTGCCAGTCAGTCGTCGTCGTGCGGCTTCATCTCCAGGAACCTGACTCTGACGCCAGTCGTGTCGTGTGGCTCCGTTTTGGGTTCGTGAGAGTGATGGGTTGTCCAGGTGCTCCTCGATCAACTGATCTAATGAATGCAACCAACAAGTAATCTAGTCATCTTGATACAAAATTAACAAGTTCTCAACCGCTAAGTTAAGTGGTGGTGCACTCAGGATTTGAGGGACTCGAGCGAGCCCAACGCAGCCAGCGAGAATGTCTGCTCCGCCGCCGCCTCCCTTCTTTCCCCTTGGCCAGCCGGTTGAGCAGCCGCTACCCTTGTGCGTACCCGCGCCGACCCCGGCGATGCCGCTCGTCTCCGTGAAGGAGGCGGGGCTTCTTCGTCGCGGGGCTGGCCGCAGCCTGGTTCCTCGTCTGGATGTTTGGCTCCAGCTTGCGCTACGTCCGCCGCGTCATCAGCGAGGCAGTGGGTGAGGTGGTGGGGCGTGGAGATGGTGGACCGGGCTGCGCGCGAGTGCGCCTGCTGCATGGCCGGCCTGGGTGGCGGCTGCTGCGTCTGAGCAGCAGAGCAGGTGCGGTGTGCAGCTTAATCAAAGTCTTTTCCTTTTTTAGGAAAAAAAAGAAGCATGTGCTCGCTGAGGTAGGGCCCGTTTGGACGCGAGGTCATAAAGTTTATAATATGTCACATCGGATGTCTAATTATTAGAAGTATTAAATATAATCTAATTACAAAACTAATTACACAGATGGAGTCTAATTTGCGAGACGAATCTATTAAGCCTAATTAGTCCATGATTTGACAATGTGTTGCTACAGTAACCATTTGCTAATGATGAATTAATTAGGCTTAATAGATTCGTTTCGCGAATTAGTATAGGGGTTCTGCAGTTAGTTTTATAATTAGTTTATGTTTAGTCCTCCTAATTAACGTCCGAACATCCGATGTGACCCTCCTAAAGTTTAGTACCTTGTATCCAAACACCCCCGTAGTAGTGCTCTGGGAGATCAGGAGATGTTCGCTGCTGTAATCTTTTTCATAAAAAAACTAGTTCGTTGTTGCTTTCCTTTAGGCCTTTGCTTTTTTCCCCGTGTAGATTCTTGCTAGGTACTGTAAGTGTTTTCTGGAGGTCAAGCCACAGTTGAATTTCTTTGACTGATGAACTTCTTTGCATATTGATAAATCGTGGTGCATGTAAACCCCTTTTCTTTTTTACTTAACTTTGAATCTTATCGAATCTAGGAGCACACGGTTTTTCTAACTTGCAGCAGTGTCGTCTCTGCTAATTCCACGTAACAGTAAATTAGAGGTTGCTGGCATCTATTGTATTCATTAACTTTACTTCACCTTTCTTCATGTTGCAGGCCCTGACACAAGACTCCAAGTTGGCACAGGACAGGACCTCAAGTTGACATAAAAGATACTACTAGTGAGCTTCTGAAGAGGACACAGTAAATAGACTCATATATAGACTGCCTATGGATTAGATGCTTGTTCTTCGCTGTAGAAAGAAAAGGGACCACCTTTGGATTAGAATATATATATATATATATATATATATATATATATATATATATATATATACGGTTTATGCTGATCATGTTCTAATTAAGCTCTCTCTATTTGACCAGTGTTTCCCGTGAAAATTTGAAATCTGAGAAATCGTAGCCCGATGTCGGCATGATGTCTTGTGGAATTTAATGCTTGTTCATAGGGTTTGATAAAATATGTTGATAAATGATACTACTAACAGAAGTTATGTTCAATGTCCAACCAGAAACCTGATTAGTTCACCTGATTGCACTGTCGCCTTCCTATATATCCTGATTAGTTCCTATTGGGCTCTGCCGCTTTGGTATCGCTCTTGCACAGGCAGTGGGTGGTCCAAGCAAAGCTCTTGTCCATCACGAAACAGATCAAAATATCGAATGACGTCTTGCGTTTGTGGTGAAGGTTACTATAAATATTCATTTGACGATTCAAGGTAGTTTGGCTTGACTCTAGCCATTAGATTAAGCAATGTTGGCTATTTTTCAAGAAAATGTATATATATAAGGGACTCTGGTTTGAACTGGGCTGATGGTTGTGCTGTAGCTGATCTTGTCATGTAGCGTGGTTTGTTTGGAATGCTGTCAGCATCTCTTTTGGCTTTCAACCACAGTCTTGTATGGTTGATATGTTTGTCTCTGGATTAAGAGTTTTCCTTTTAAACTAAGAAATCAAAATTTAATTGATGCTTCTGCCCTATGTTGGGCCTTGTGGTTGAGTAGAAATGATGTGGTCTTCCAAAGATCGAAACCTAACTCGTTCTTGCAGGTCATCTTCAGGAGACATATTGGATCGGTCAATACTATCTAAAGAGGAAGAGAGATGTAGCTTAAAGGAAAATTGGCAAAAATTGGAGGTCACAGTCATGGAAGTCTTCAGCAAGGTAGGGTGGAATCTCATGAAGCGAATCACATGCTAAATTGTGTGGCAAACTCTAGTTTTCATTTGTTTCAAACTCTAGTTTTGTATGAGTTGTAAGCAGTCTCAGTACTGCAGTTTCTGTTCACTTCGATTGTAAGCTCTCAAAACGCTGATTGTTCAGACCAAATTTCTTTCCTTAATCTAAAAAAATGAGACCGTGAAGACGTGAGCTCATGATTTACTTGGTGAAGCAGCATTTGCTCCATGCCTAACAATGAATGAAATGACAAGCTGTAAAAAATAGATCAGAACAACACATTTGCATGCAGTGGGCGATCAAGTGTATCTCAGGTCCATCTGTATATTGAAATATGCTATCCATGCATGACACAAGTCAATATTTCTAATATACACGGCTTACAAATAGTATAAAGTGCAAGATTGTACGTAAGGATTAAGCATCATCCGTGCTAAACTGCTCAATTTAGAGTCACATACTATGCCCACAAGAAAAAAGTCAACAATTACTTCTTTCTATTTAATTTGCTAATTGTCCAACAAATTCTTCAGATTCTTTTGTTCATTTAAAAATTCTTTCCTACAATGCTAAAAGATATTTGTTATAGGTGGAAGCTTAAAACACTAAACTAGTAGTACGATACTAAAAGATGTCTTCAATATCTAAGTTGTTTTGCTTGCTTATACATAGCATTATTCTTTTTCGACAACCCATTGTATTGGATCATGGATGTGCATTTAGCTCTACATTCAACCCTCCCTCTCAAACTGTAATAGCTCCGCATTTGTAGATTGCGCTGTTGAGAGGATTAAATCCCAACAATCTGCTAGCTTAACTTAAATGTGTGACCTAATGCCAATACTACCAAGTAGTACCCAAATGAGGTGTGTTTCTTAGGCCAAATCAATGCTAGGACATGTACAATAACATCTAGGATGATCGCTGGACAATTCATGCATAGGCACCATGGATCTTGAGTTTTTTTTTTACCAAAACTCTCTTTTTCTTGTATTCTTGGCCAAACCCATGAGGTGAAGTCTTCATTTTCTATGAGATCTCTTTGTCAAAAACTCACCATATTTACGAGAAGTAATGGTTAAAAATTCACAAATTTTGAGGGTCTTTTGATCAAGTTTTGCCTTTTTTCCAAAGATCTAGATGTCTTTTTTCCCTATGTTGAAACTCGAAACACCGGAGTTGAGTATAAAAAATACCATAGTAGTTGATTTCCCTCAAAAAAATAGAGAATCCGATTTTCAAAACTAGAACGGAGGTCTTAGTTTGAAATGAAAGGTTGTAGGTTTTGTAGCGATCTTTTGTACTGAATTTTGCCTCGATCGATTCATATTTGCTTCTACTTTGCTCTAAGATTTCCCAACATCACTCGATTCAGTAGATTTGATGTGACTACGTGGATTTGGCGAATGTGAGAAGAGGTGCATTGGGTTGAACCGAGATATAGGGTAGGTTCTTCTTCATGAAGAAATTATTATTGCTTCTTATTCATCCCCTCAGGCTGCAGGTGGTTAAAGTCCTATATAGGAACCTAGTTTCAGGTTATATAAACCACTACTTTTAATTTTTTTGCATAAGAATAGATGCCATGAAACAAAGGATTACATTCTCTTACTGTTATTCAAAGAGATGTAGTCTAATACATTCTTGTTTCTCATTCCAAAGGCCCACCATAGGTGAATTTGCCATCAACACCGACTGGGGAGACAGAATATATGTTCTTATCAGTCATAAAGGTAGGCAAATCTTGTCGAACCATGTATGCTTTGCCATTCTGATCAATAAGTTGAATATTGTTGAATGCTGCTGCTTTTACATTGTTTGGATCCACTTCCCATTGGGGCTAAGTGGGTTGTTGGAGTTACCACGGTACCAGCAAGTTGAATTTCATTTGCTTGGTTACCCAGGCTAGTGAATAAGGATTTAGGGAATCGCCCAATCAAATATGGTTCAGAGTCAAATCCAAGGTGCACCAACCAATCTTCGGTACGATTTTGGATTTTTTTTTAAAAAAAATTGGAGATTACGATTATAAAGAAGGCATACAATAAGTTTCTAAGCATAGCCAAACTTGCATAACCATTGGAAAGTAGGATGAACATTTCTATACTCATTTTACAAATATTAGGAAGGGACACATTCCTTCTACCTTTAAAATTTTGAAGATGATGGTACGTTTGACTCCATTGGGATCAGATACCGCATGAATAACAACTCCAGGAACCATAGGTACATTAGCTTCAGGAACAAAGCCAGGGCACTTCAAATTATAGCAACCCGTTCTTTGATAACCATCACGCTATAATATCATTATAAAAGTAACTTTAGTAAGAGAAAATGAGTAATTTCTAAACAAATAGGAAAGATGGCTCACCGTCTAGTAAACATAGAAGTGAGTCTTGGAATCACCGTATAAACCTGGATAAACCTATCAAAAAGAGTTACCATAATTACTAGAAGGAGGAAGGTATTAAAACAACAAACACACAAGATAATTGCATCTTTTGTGTATGTTAGGTTGCTTTCTTAGCATTCAATCTTAAAAAGCAAACACATAAACTAATATCTTAGGAAGGAGAAGACATTACATGCCATCCAACACTAAGTCCATCAAAACTCGATTTTGTTCCATCACCACGGTTAATAATTTGAACAAATATTCCACTCTGTTCATCTTGATCTATAGAAAAACCATATACGTCACTTGTTACTTCAATCCCGTGGATATTTTGCATGCTCATTATATGTGCTGCAACCTGAACAAAGAAAAATGAAGTTATAATAAATTGGTACCAACAACTCTACCTGCTATCAACACTCGTAATATAGCATATATTTATTTATAAGATATTAACTCAGTATTTTGATGCTATCTCAATATTTGTATCTATTGCATGTCATTTAGAACTTACATAACCGGACATTGCACTAGCATTAGGTCGTGGTGCACCTTTGCCATTGGATTGTTGAATGCAGTATGATCCATTATTCATGATCATATTGAACAGTATATTCTCATGAGGCGGAGCCAATTCATTTGCCTTATCTTCTAGAGAAGCATTACCAAATTTCTCCTACAATCGAATAAAATGAGAAACAGGGAAGTTATTTCTTCATTAAGTATTAAGACAAGTTGAACCCCTGAGTTTACTTCCAAAAAAGAAACAAGTTGTACCTAGAGTTTAGATCTGCTTAAATCTCTACGGTTAATAATTTGTTATTACTTATAACTATACCTCAAAATAAATGCGTACAGTATATAAATACTTAGTATTTAAAAAATGAGTGAGAATAACAAGTACCCACCAGATTCACAGCACAAACATGACATTCAAAGATGTTGTGAATAATAACTAGAAAGCTTGAAAACACAATCAAGAGGCCAACTTTTCCCATCTTGTTGGCTGTGAAGCAACAAAGAATACAATGGACACATCAGGTTATGGAAAGGTCCAATTAGTCATAAGAAATTGAAAACAATTCCTAATATATGCATTAATTCCCAACAATATGTTGTTTACATATCATTCACAAATAATGACAATTGGTTTCTAATAAGTTATATATACTAATATTACTTATCATACAAAGATTTGAATATAGGATACATCTACTACATTAATTGTCATAAATTCTCGCAAAAAGAATGTTATAAAAATAGAAGAGTATAAAAAATATTTCGTACTAGTAGTAATTTTTTATATTTGCGTTGATTCCCATCAAAATGTTCGATGTATTATACTTATAATAAAGTGACTTAATCCCACAACAAGGACACATGCAATTTTTACAACGATGCTCGATATATACATATTGTTTACCAATAAAAATATTTGATGGCAATTAATGTTATGGAGTAGTCTCTTATGCCAGCAAATTACTTCCTCTGTTCTAAATTGTAGGTCATTTTGAAGTTTCTAGGTTCATAGATATTATTATGCATCTAGATATACACTATGTCTAGGTGCATAATAATATCTATGAACTAAAAAAGCTAAAACGACCTACAATTTGGAACGGAGGGAGTATTTCTCATCTTGACTCCATGCATATAAGAAAAGGAAAAGGCAATTTTGATATACATGACACCCATTATGGCGGATTTGGGTCTTGCAAGAGATTAAGGCAAGCAACGGAACTTGGTTGCACTAAAATTTGTTACACACACAAACAAAATAAATATATTACTCAAAGTAGGTTTAAAGTGCAAATATTAAAATCTTAGCAGATGACTAACACAACCCTAAAGGGTTAACAAATCCCTGATAAAACTGGCATCCTTTCTATAGACTAGCTAGTAGGTAGGATCATCCTCTACGCCCAATATACTTCGCTAGCATCATTTTCTCTCTTCTCCATGCGCTGAAGTAGATTAAGCAATCGATGACTACAACATTACTCTCCTTGATAAGGGAGCCTTTTAATTTCTTACTCTCTCATAAAGTCACGACATACCGAGTACTGATCATGTTGGAGTATAAGTGAATTGTCCATCTCTCACCATCAACTTAAGCTTCTGGGTTGATCTGATTGGTGCATGCAACTCAATAGACTAGATTAAGATAGGATTGTTATAAGAGAAATTTTATAATGTTGAGGAAGAAAATGTATCCGTGCGGCGCGCGCCTTGCTAAGGCCAGTTGGCTTGGAAAGAGAGAGATTCGCAAAGCGGCCGAACAGGCGGCGATCGGGTGAGATCTTACGGCTTACCGGATGTGGAAGAACGGAGACTCGGATAGGTAAAGTCAAGCGATTCCTCTCAAGTCTCAAGCTCGCGGCTCGTCGTCCAGCGGTCCAGGTCAGAGAGAGAGAAGAGAGGAGGAGCAAAACATAGGAGGGGAGGTGGGGTTTGCCCTGTGTACTTGTAGGCGGAGGGAGAGGCCGTGACCAGGCGGCGCTTAGGACGTCCGGTTTGTGCCAGCGCAGGAGCGGCGCAGCGCGCATGTGGAGGGAGGGGGGGCGTGCAGCGGCTGCATGATTGCATCATATGGCTTGCTGGTAGAAGGGCGTCGACGCGTGGCGCTCCGTGCGTCGTTGGTGCGGCTCTGGGCGACGCCGGCTTCGCCTCAAAACAAGCGGGCTGCGGCTGCGGCCTGCGGGCACACAACCCGCTTGCCTGTCTGTATATCTGTGTGCCGTTGAGCAAACAAGGCCCTAGACATGCCTGCGACTGCGATCATATCTGCAACTGCAACTAGCCATAGGCTATAGCCAACATGTCTGCAAGTCTGCAACTAGCCAACATGACGTGATCCACAGATTTGGTGTAAACAAAATGCATTGCGCTATTTGCTTTACTGATCGATCATCATATTTATCAGAGCATCTTTACCATCTAAACGCCGCCGCGTACTATTAAAGAGTTGAAAAAGGCTAATACAGAGGAACAGCCGGATGTTGCAACCCCATGATGTGAAATGCGTTGCGCAGGCAATTCTCGAAACAGCTACCGAGTATTTGAGCAGAAGGAGAGAATATCTAGTGTTCAAAAAATGCTTGAAATTAAAGGCTTAATACACGCATCACGTATTTGTTCACAACCTGTCTTCTATAGCTCATGACGCTCTCGTCTTGCTGCCGGGGACGGTGGCGCCGACCCTACCCTCGAGCCACGAGATCACGTCGGCGAAGACGCGCTCCACGTCCTCCGGCCGTTCACCCATGAGCACGTGCCACATCCCGGGGTACAGCTTCAGGGTCTTGTCCCTGCTCGACGCCCTCTCGTGCAGCAGCTTGCTCCCGTAAGGATCGGCTACGACGTCGTCGGTGCCGTGCAGGACCAAAAACGGCAACGATACCTGCCAGCAGCGCAATCATTTGTGAGATATCTCGTTGGATGTTGGATGGTTAAAATGTGGCAGGAATCCCATGATAAACGGGGGAATTCACGTGTTTTCAACGCTGCAATCACCTCATGCAGATTCTTCTCGACGTCTAGGCTGACAGTGAGGAGCTCACTGCCTGTCTGCAGCGACAGGTTTCCCTTGTACATGTACGGGTTGGAACGGATCTGCACAAGAATTCAGACACGGAGTAGCACTGACTGAATACACGTCTGCATCAACTAACAATAGCATGTTTGATACAAGCTTTATTTTCTGAGTCGGTTCATTCTCTTTCTTCTTCATAGTTTATAACAAAAGGATAATTACCTCTTTCTTGAACTGGGGATCTTTGCAGACTTTGTCGATCATGTCCGTGGCAGGGATGACTCTCCAGCTAGGCGCAACGGCGCTGATCATCTTCAGTGCGCTGACGACGATCGGGTGAGGACGCATGTCGTCAAAGATCTGATATCATGTGACAATAAAGTGTCAACGAAAGCAAACCATTCTTATAAGAATATTCAGAACTACACGTGGGGCTACTCGTGCTAAGGAAGAATCCCACAGAAATAAACAGCAAGACAACCGTCTATAGTCAGAATAAAGGAAAATCTAGGCATGAGGCTCAAGACCATTTGACTCTTGACAAGAAGAAATGAAATGATTTCATAAAAAAACAAGAAGAAAAAATGAAATGGTAGCATGAATTATGCAGATAGAGGCGTGTTCTTTCTGTTGTGGAATTCAGTTGAGATAAGGACCTTGCACATAGGAGCAAGCAGCACGGCACCATCCCAGTAGAGAGGATCCTTCCTGTGGAGCTGAAGCACCACGGTTCCTCCCATGGAGAAGCCGTAGAGGAACCTCTTCTTTGACCTGTTCTCCTGCTTCTCTGAAAAAAATGCAAAGTGCCTATGCAAGTTAATCAACAAGCAACAATGGAGATCCGATGCTGTTATAACAACTGGGATTTACAGCTTCGTCCTCACCGCAGACACTCTTGAAATGGTCAGAACAGTCCTTGACGACATTGCTGAAGCTCGATATGTAGCCTTTTGATCCTGAAGATTTACCGTGGCCCTCATGGTCGATTCCGTAAACAGCAAATTCGGAGTGTACTAATCGAGCAGCGGTATCTGTATTTTAAGCAAGTTTGGGAGTATCATGCCAGTAGCTCATGGTTTTCACTGATGAACAGAAGAAATTATGATACTGAGGGGTCGTACCTCCCATCGATATGCTGCACTCAGCTCCATATCCTAGCAAATTTGATCCAAGACAAGAAGATTCGCCTTTTTTTAGTCATTTTATCAAGGCATAACCGATAGACAGAGTGAAGAATTGCAAGGAGAAGACGTTGGTAGTTGGTACCATGGCAGATAAAGATCAGAGCTCTGGGCTCCAATGCCTTTGGCGTCCATCTGCAGGTGAAGAGCCTGTTTCCTCGTGAATTCACAACGAAGTCCTGTTCAAAAATCAGGCAGCAATGCGTCGTGTTAGCTAGTACAGCAATATAATCAAAAGAAAGTATCTGGCCGACAGAATTGCAGCATAACCAACCTCTTCATACTTGATATTATCTCTGTACTGAGCCTGCAGAAAATCAGAAAACCAATTACTAAGAGTCACACGAGACAAACAAACCTGAAGAAACAGGGCAGATTGTTTCGGAATATACCATTAGAATTTTTCTGAACGCTGTATGACTATATCCAACCGATTAGTGAGCACAAGAGCACAGGTCACAAGAGGTGCTGCATCATATATATACTGCACCTGCCTGAAGACAATTCGTTAACAGCACATTGCGACGAGGACTGGTCTTCAGATGTCAGAGAAAAATCAGTCTTCAGCACTAAGGAAAAGTGTAATTTTCTCCTCATGCCTCCTTTGCAGAAAAATCGTCTGGCGAACGTCTTATAGGAACCAATCAAACTCAGATGGGTGAGAGCGATGGAGGGAGCTTCCCAGGTAGGAGAAGATAAATTTGACATGTGCACTGGGAAATGGTAGACAGGAACAGGTGTCGCATGTTTGTGATCTTCAACATCGTCAAGTGTGAATTGGAAAAGGTGATTTCAGATGTGATTCAAACAAGTATTTCGGATACTGGCGAGCATCTCTTAGACTTTTGACATGGTCAGGCAGTTCAGCCGTCAGCGCGTGCCATCAAGCTGTTCAGAGCAGGGCAACAGCCGAGCATGTCGTGCACGGATTCCTCCGAGATGGTGACCAATCCAAGTGTGAGGTGATGGAGGCTGGGGAAGTGGATCTAACGGGCAGCTTCGTCTGGGAATCGGCAGCTTGCGAATCTGACAATTCGGTGGATGAACAGGAAGCCGCTTTTGTGGAAGGCGGCATCAGCGGCCTTGGGGAAGCCAGAGCCCAAGGGCAGGGCAGTAGAAGACAAGCTCTGGAGATTGTCGACGGCGCGGGGTACTGGAGACAGCCGTCCAAAATGATGCAAAGGTCGGGAGTCGCAGGTACGGAGAGTGCGAAGTACGAGAAAACAGTGGGTGACGGTGACGCCCTCGCGCTCGCCAGAGGGGATGCGGGAGACGACGGCCGGCCTCACTTATGCAGTTGTGCTATGCTTGTGCCACGAGCCTCCCGCCGCCACGGGGTGGAGAGGATCTGTGCGCGGGCGCTGTCCTTGGTGGGGACGACAGATATGATGCTGCAGAAGACCTGCTCATGGTTGATTCGATCGGCGCTTCTTTCTAATTCTTCGATCTCCTCCGCTTCGCTTGAGCGCTGCGCCGGTGACGACACCCATGGCGGAATCGGATTAGTCGGCGCCAGCTTCTTCTCCTCTTGGCGACTACAAATTCGGAGGAATCGGAGCAGCGGTCTGTCGGCGAATAAGAATGGTGTAGAGCTGGCCGGCGAAACTCCGGCGGGCTCCCCATCCACGTCGGGTATCGGCGGCCGGCGAGCGCCTTTTTACAAATTAACCCCTCGTTTGGATCGCGTTTAATAATCGCGATCCGAATATTTACAATAACCCCCCTAAAATGGATCGCGATTAATAGTCGCGATCCAATATCTTTCATTTAAATCCCTGTCGAGGAGGAGATCACCGACAGCTAGTGATTTCTTCCTCGCCTCCGTAACGCGGCCCTCCCTTCAGCTTCAGTACTTGTTCTGTAGCCCAGACTTCCCTTGTGGATGGATCTGCTGAATGCTGATTTCTGGTGGCTCTTCACCTGCAAACAGAACAAATTTCCTCAATTTTGTTTAGTTTTTATGCTTCCTAGCAAGAGGAGTTTGGTTATTGTGGATGTGATAGTGTAGAATCCCATTACAAGTCAAGGATTTTGGTTCGGTTGATCGCTATCCATCAGGAAGGTCAAAGTTAATGCGTACAGAACCCTTAACAGGAAATGTCCCAAAGATGTGAACTGATTTTCCTTGGATGATTAATTCGATTTCTGTTATGAGATCCTATTTGCTAGTTGAATTGATAGAGAGATAAAAATACTGAACTGCACACCATCCTTAAACGTTGCATTATTTGGTACAAAGTGGCAAGTGAACCCCACACGACATATCTGTCACGACATATTTAGCATCTTTTAGACACTTGATGTGCTACACATTTCTGAACCATTGGCTGTACAAGTCGCCCTTTCCTCTAGCCAAGTGATAATGTCAGAGTACACGCGCTCAACGTCATCAGGGAATTCAGCTGTCAGTGCATGCCACATCCCAGGGTAGAGCTTGAAGTTTTTGTCCCTGCTTGATGCTTTCTCGAGCAACAGCTGGCTGACGGAAGGATCAGTCACGATGTCGTCTCCACCGTGCAGGACCAGGAATGGCATTGTCACCTGAATAACTGAAAGTGTTTAGCATGCTTTCGATTTTCAAACAGTAGTTTCCGAACAAGGAAGAGAGCGAAAGGGAATTGCCTGATTCAAGTTCTTCTCAATGTCTAGGCTGACCATCAGAACTTCATGACAAGTCGTCAGGGGGAGCTTTCCTCTGTATATATATGGATTGGAACTGACCTGTACATAGATAGAAAAGAAAACAAAAAAAAACTAGTACTAAATATGAGGTCAATTGTAATTTTGTAATTGCTGGTTCAGTACATGTTATCCTCACTTTCTACTTTGTCTAAATATATAATCTGTATCTTAACCTCTTTTCTCATCTCTGGATCTTTGCAGACTTTGTCAATGATGTCAGGTGTGGGTATGATCCTCCAACTAGGCGCAACAGCACAAATCATCGTAAGAGCGCTGACAACTATTGGGTGAGGCTTCATGTCATCAGAGACCTGACATCATATGATCAGAAAACAGGAACTGTCGGATTAACTGCTTAAATAAAAGCACTCGGATGGTGCAGAACGAGTCCAGTACCGCAGGTAGGCTTGAGAGGGAAGCTGAAAGCAAGCATTTCATCGTGCTATGCCCAGACCTTGCACATAGGAGCAAGCAAGATGGCGCCATCCCAGTAGTCTGGAGACTTCCTTTGGAGGAGAAGAGCCACACTTCCGCCCATAGAGATGCCGTAAAGGAACCTCTTCTTCCCCCCTGTTCTCCGGCTTCTCTGAAATCAGGTGCTGTCATGGTTCAGAATGCGTATTTTTAGTTTGGGTGTCCAGTCAATGAAACAATGCCATTCAATTCGTACCACAAATACTCATGAAATAGTTGGAGCAGTCTGTGACGATGTCACTGAAGTTTGGTATGTAGCACCTCCGTCCTGATGATCTGCCATGGCCTTCATGATCTATCCCATAAACACCGTATCCAGCCCGCACCAACCGAGCTGCGGCATCTGAATGTTTTTGTGCAGCTTGTTACTTCCTAATATATTTCATCCACATCTGCTGTTCAAAAACTCCAGCCAAGTCAACAGAACTAGAGGACACTAGTGATACCTCTCATTGATATGCTGCACTCTGCTGCAACTCCTGCAGAAGAGAAATCAAGAACTGCAGTAGTGTGTCTGATTTTGTGCTGGGAACTGGTTATACAGAGACGAGTTGAGGATAGTAGTACCATGGCAGATGAAGATCAAAGTTTTGGGCTGAAAATTCAGCGGTGTCCATCTGCAAGTGAACAGCTTGTTGCCCCGGCAGTTTACGATAAATTCCTGCAGAAAGTGAAGGTCTCAGAGAAAGTGATCAAATGATAAGGCGACCATGGTCAGTGCACTGAATAAAACGAACCGACTTCTTCATACTTAATATCATCACTGTGCTGATCCTGAAGAAATGACAAATCAGGGTCGACAGTTCAACTTGGATCATAAGAGGTAAACTAATATGAAATCATCAAGGTAGGATGTTCCTGAACGTACCATGACTAATTGGCTGTCCTCGAAATGTCTTTATGGCTAGTGAACTTAGCATGAAGGGCGCCAGTACATAGAATATATATACCGCTCCTTGAACAAAGAAATCAGTAACTAGCACATATAATGAATCTTTAGGATTAAGGAACCTGAGGGTTCTTAACTCTAAATCCCTTTAGCAGATTATTCAATCCGAATCAAGCCAATGGAAAGTGACGGGGTTTTGTATAGCAGTGTGCCGATGAAACAACTGTTTTGTGTTTAAAACTGCAACTTGCCAAACCAAACCCTCGGCAGCTTGAAAAACCACTTGCATACAGAATCTCTGTGAACGGTCTGACACAATTGGTCGAAATCAGGTAGCACTATTATTCTCGGTTTCCTTCGTGCTGATCTTGTTCCAAACTTCCAATGGGAAGAAAACTCGATCCACTGATTTGGTGGAAAAAGAAATGCAATGCACACAAGATTCAGATGTGGTATTACAGTGAGTAGTATGGTGCTGTGGATATGCTATTAATATAATGACTTTTATTGAAGTAGAGTATTGCATGGTTCATATCTCAGGCTGCAGGATCAGCAGGGTCAACATCATCTTGTGTGGAAGAAGAAACATCTGCCGGAAGCGGAACCGGCTGCCAGCCGGTGCAGCACTGCAGGAGCATCTTGAGCGCCATCGACGTGGGCTGAACCGAACACGATTGGTAAAAGTCCTGGACCTTGAAGTCCCACAGCTCATCTCCTGGAGCATCTGAAGCATCGGCAGCGCACTGCTGCGCGCCATTCAGGAACAGGTCGCCTTCGGACCGGATGTGCCCGCTTGAGCTTTGATCGCTGTCTGCTGCCTGCATCCATAACCAATTCAAAGGTTGTTCAGTTCCTTCAAGGTAAAATAACCAGTCAAGGGGGGGTTGGGGGGGGGGGGGGGGGGGCGGTACTGAAGGAATAGAATTACCTGTTCTTCCATGTACCTGAAGACTTCCTTCTTCCTTTCTGCCTCGTAAATGTTGCACTGGGAGATAATCTGTGGCATGCAGCTCGAGATGGTACACGGTTATGAGAGGAATAAAGGTACAGCTATGGTCTATGAACAAGCAAAATGCTCAGTGTTAACCTGTGCCTCGACGCTGGCACAGACAGCGTAGATGCCCCATCCCCTGGTGTAGTTGTTGTAGAGGTGCACCCTGCCGAACCTGACGCGCGGGTGCCTCTGCCGGGTGCCGTCGAAGAAGCAGTGGTGGATGGTGACCCGGATGCGGCGGTCCTCGACGTGGGCGCTGCTGGCCCCGACGAGCACGGCCTTGTCGTGCGACGCGAGGTGGCAGCGCGAGACGGTCACGTCCGTGCTGCCGCCGGTGACGTCCACGAGGCCGTCCGCGAAGTCGCGCAGGCTGCAGCGGTCGACCCACACGTGCCGGGACCGGGGCTTGATCTGCACCGCGTCGGCGTCGTGCCCGCGCCCGCCCTCGACCTCCAGCGCGCACACGATCACGTGCTCGCACCGCCGGAGCTCCAGGCCCGCGCCGGACAGCCTCACGCGCCGCCCGCGCCCGTCCAGGGTCTTGTAGGAGGACACCCGCACGCCCGAGGAGAGGTGGATGGTGCCGGACACGTCGAAGACAATCCACAGCGGCTCGTGCCTCCGGCACCCCTCCCGGAGCGAGCCCGGCCCGTCATCTGAGGAAAATTCGTTTTGGCAGTGTGGTGCGGCAACTTGTCTGTAGGTCAGGATGGATAAGCGAGGGGCATTACTACCTTCGAGGGTCGTGACATGGTAGACGTCGCCGTGGAGGCCGCCGATGGCGTGCCGGCCGAAGCCCTCGGCCTGCCCGGCCAGGGCGCGCAGCGAGGAGTCCACGGTGGTGTACGGGAGAAGGGACCTCGCGTCCTCCATGGTCGGCTCGCTCCGGAGCTGTCCGTCGGAGGGAGGAGGCGCCATGGCGATGGAAGATGGACAAGGGACGAACAGGGGTGCGGTATTTGTTGATGGCGCGCAGCAGGGTGAAACGTACGGTTGCTGCTGTTCGACTTAATTGCTTGGGCCGTTCCGCTTGAGTGGCGCAGGCGTTCCGGGCCGGCCCAATAAGCCATTTTATTCCACCTGAAGGTAATTAATAGTACTTTCTTAAAACTACCCCGTTATTTTTTTTCGAGCGTGCAAGCTTTTTCTGAGGTTTGTACTTTTTTATGATCTACAGTACTATATCAATGATCAGATCTGTACCCAGGACCTGCCAGTCAACATCTTACGTCTCGGTGGACAGTCACAGACTGGCCACCCGGGTACAAGTACAACCATCCATCGATCAGCGTCTCGGAGACTCTGACGCACACTAAACTATCGCCGATTACGATTAACTATTGTTATAAGGACGGCATGGTGGTCGCCATCGTATAAAACAAAACGGAACGTGCCTCGAGCCCATAACTCCCGGGTATGAGTGTGACGGGGGACGTGACAAACTCTAGTCTCCTCCACGTCGGCAGTCTCAGGCACGTTTGGTTTCTTTGCTTATTTTTAAGCAAGTGTTACATCAATGTTTGTATACTAATTAGGAGTATTAAATGTAGGCTATTTACAAAACCCATTACACAAGTAGAGGCTAAACAGCGAGACGAACCTATTAAGCCTAATTAATCTATCATTAGCAAATGTTTACTGTAGCAACACGTTGTCAAATCATGGACTAATTAGGCTTAATAGATTCGTCTCGCCGTTTAGCCTCCACTTATGTAATGGATTTTGTAAATAATCTACGTTTAATACTCCTAATTAGTATCTAAACATTGATATGACACTTATTTAAAAATAAGCAAACCAGGCCTCACTCTCTTCGTCTTGGACTCATCCTCTTGGACTCTCGTGACGTCGA
Source organism: Setaria italica (assembly GCF_000263155.2). Taxonomy (NCBI): domain Eukaryota; kingdom Viridiplantae; phylum Streptophyta; class Magnoliopsida; order Poales; family Poaceae; genus Setaria; species Setaria italica. Next base: position 40,908,221 of record NC_028454.1, on the reverse strand, counting down.
CGTTCCAAGCGAAAGCGCACTCGCACTCGCACTCGCTGAAGCCACGCTGCTTCGTGCCTTCGCACTCCCCCACCACGTGCCGCTCCGCTCCCGGGCTCGCTGACCGGCGGGCCCCACGGGTCCCCCAGTTTCCCATCTGCTCCCGCGCGTCCGAACCCCACCAAATCCTCCCCGGCAAAAGCTCCACAAGCGCCAAGGAGACGTTACCGTCTCGTCCTTCTCCTCCCCCACGCCCCCTTCCTCTCGCCTTCCTCCTTGACGCCGCCGCCGCCCGCTGCGTGGGTCGCGGTCGCTCACTCCTCTTAAAGCGCGGCCTCGCCCAAACCCTACCTTGGAAACCCTTTCACGCCACGGGCCCCCCCAATTCCGCCTCTCGCGATGTCGCTCGAGATCCACGAGGGTAAGTCCGGCGGGCGACGGAGTGGTGGTCGATCAAATGTTCGATGCTTAGCTTCTGGCGTGGCATGGCGCTGATTGTTTTTTTTTTTGGGTGCAGAGGATGGTGGCGCGTCTGGTGCTCGCCCCGCGAAGGTGATGTCTGTTTCGGGGAGCGGGAAGCGGGGGCGGTACGTGCGGCAGGTGACGGGGCGGCACAACGACACCGACCTCCACGTGGCGGCGCGGGGCGGGGACGCCGCGGCACTGCGGCGGGCGCTGCGCGAGGCCGCGGCGGCCGTGGCGACGGAGGAGGGGCCGGAGGAGCTCGAGGCGGCGCGGCGCGCGGTGGCCGCGGAGCCGAACGAGGCCGGGGAGACGCCGCTCGTCGCCGCGGCGGAGAGGGGGCACCTCGAGGTGGTGGTGGAGCTGCTCCGGCACCTGGACGCCGAGGGGCTGGCGGCAAAGAATAGGTCGGGTTACGACGCGCTGCACGTCGCGGCGAGGGAAGGGCGTCGTGGTGAGTTGCTGTTGAGTTCTCTGTTATAATTCGCGTATCTCTTATCTGTTTAGTGCAATTTGGAGCATCGAGCTCCCTGTTGCTTGTCTGGTTGTGGACTTGTGGGTAGTGTCACTTTAGCACCCAATCCTCATCTCAGTTTGAACCAAATAAGAGTAGTTGCATAGTGCGTGTGCCGATTTGGTAACTTTCATTGTAGGGATATGCACATAACACACAGTACTGGTGAGAATATATATTTTTTATTAACTTACTAGGCAACAGACTATGATGCAAAATAGAGATCCATAACAGTTGTATAGTTCTCTCTGTTTGTACAGAATTCTGCTATGATTATTTGTTCATTTATCCATCATCTGCAATTAATAGCTCTCAGAAACTAGGCCCCTTGTTAATCTATGAGCTCAGTCTCCCATTGTGTGTGCACTTGTGGGAGATGTACAAACTGTTTCTCTTCAAAGACCCTTATACTCTAGAATTCAGATAGAATCACTGTGCAAAATGGGATGCACTTTTGAGGGCAGATTACTATAGAATAGTTTGGCGTGTTAAATTTTATGTGTGAGCGATCTGGAATTGGGACTTTTGGTATGGTAGGAAATGTTCTTAGCTGCATGGGGACATAGCCAAATCAAAGTGTGGCCCTTTGATGTGTTCAGTAGATTATGGATAGTTTGACAAATCCGTTCATACTAATTTTGCACATGGTACTTGTGAAGCTAACATAACCTATTCGCTTATATCAAGGGAAATTTGGGATTATACAATCCATATGCATTGACTTACTCTAAAAAGTATCTTTATTTCAGCTGTTCCTGTTTGTTATATTAACATTTAACAGGGAGCAAAATATCCTAACGCCTAGGAGTACTTTCTTATCAGCTGTTGTGCAGGAAATGTTACTTCATGACAGGATGCTTGCCAAGACATTTGGTCCTGGAAATACTACCCCGCTTATATCAGCAGCTATGAGGGGCCATATCGAAGTTGTTGAACTGTTGTTGGAACAAGATGACTTTGGATTGGTGGAAATGGCCAGAGACAATGGAAAAAATGCCTTACATTTCGCTGCTCGACAGGGACATGTTGGAATTGTCAAAGCATTACTTGAGAAAGATCCTCAGCTAGCAAGAAGAAATGACAAGAAAGGTCAAACTGCTCTTCATATGGCCGTAAAGGGAACAAGCTGTGATGTTCTTAGAGCCTTAGTGGATGCTGATCCAGCAATTGTAATGCTGCCAGATAAAAATGGGAACACGGCTTTGCATGTCGCAACAAGAAAAAAGCGAGCAGAGGTATTACAAACTTTTTAAATTGATGTTACATCTGCAATGTGCATGTATCTGTTGATAGCTGCTCATAATCCCTCTCGGTGATCATTGCTCTCTCCTTTCATGTTAAGACACGTATATGCATCATTCCACATGCATCGACATTCTTCTTCCAGTCTTAAAGAAATTCCATGAATAAAATAACGACTCAGATTAGGCCAGGTATAAAGTTTAGTGCATATCTAGAGAACAAAATAACTTACATGCTCCTTATACCTCACTGCTAAATGATCTGCTTTAAATTATGGACTTAGGGTTTACTTCTCTATTGGGAAAATTGGCATTGAAATTTGAATTATATCAAGTCCAATTCCCAATGAGGCAATGACCTCTCTTTATCCCTTCTTTCAAAAGTGACCTAAAACGTCAGTGCTTTACTTTCAGGTGGATTTATCAAACAAAGAAATACATCAGAACAAAATTCGATCAGATTGTCTAGCACGAAATGTGCAAATACTTTCTAGTCTGCACTAAGTAACATCTTGTGCTAATTTGTGCTCTAGAGTAGAGTCTCACTAGTTTGTTAATCATATTGTGGAAATATTTCAAAAGAACCTTATTTTACCTTAACATACATAAAAAAAATAACTCGACCAGTGGGGAAAAGACCGTGACCCCAGGCTTTGGAGATGCTACTAGAGCGTTGCAACCACTATGCTACAAGACTGTTTGATATAGGATAAACAATTACCCACTTCCTAATTAGATTTTTTTTACTTGTGCCTAACTTAATTATTATTATTATTTAAGCTCTGTTGTATTTAATGTTTTTTCTGTTTCTTATCTTCTACAGATAGTTAGTGTTCTTTTGCGGCTACCAGATACCCATGTCAATGCACTGACCAGAGACCACAAGACTGCATATGATATAGCTGAAGGGTTGCCGGTATGTGAAGAGTCTTGCGAAATTAAGGATATTTTAACTCAGCATGGTGCACTCAGATCTAGGGAGCTGAATCAGCCTCGAGATGAGCTGCGGAAGACAGTGACAGAGATAAAGAAAGATGTCCACACACAACTGGAGCAAACGAGAAAAACCAACAAAAATGTTCATGGCATTGCTAAAGAACTCAGGAAGTTGCACAGAGAAGGCATCAACAATGCTACCAACTCTGTAACTGTTGTTGCTGTGCTGTTTGCAACAGTTGCTTTTGCAGCTATATTCACAGTACCTGGTGGAAATGCCGACAATGGACTTGCAGTTGTTGTTCAGGCTACCTCCTTTAAGATTTTCTTCATCTTCAATGCTGTAGCTCTATTTACATCATTGGCGGTAGTCGTAGTTCAAATAACAGTTGTCAGGGGAGAAACCACGTCTGAACGAAGGGTTGTTGAGGTGATCAACAAGCTTATGTGGATAGCCTCAGTTTGCACTACGATTTCTTTCATTGCCTCCTGCTATATTGTGCTAGGCCGCCACTTCCAGTGGGCAGCAATACTGGTATCTCTGATAGGTGGTGTCACAATGGCTGGTGTACTTGGTACAATGACATACTATGTGGTGAAATCAAAACGTATACGGAAGATTAGAAAAAAGGAGAAGATGTCAAGAAGAAGTGGCTCAAGCTCCTGGTATGACAATACTGAGCTCTCAGATACTGAACTGAACCCAGTATATGCCTTGTAAAGAGAAAGGGTGTCTAGACTTTGTCTGTCTCCAGGTTCGAGTATGTACTCACTAACAGATACAGTAGCTTACATCATTTGTTGATTGTACAATTTCTTTTGTAACAAAAAATACCACACAGAACTTGCCATTGTGCGAGGCTCCTGCAATTGAAGAATTTGATGGCACCAAATGTGCTCAATCTATTGTACGTGAGTTAAAAAAATTATTTCCTTTCTAAGATGTGCTTCTATACATTATCCTTCTGAGGATTACTTACATTTTAAAGCACAGGACATGGGCAGATTCCAGCTACAGAGTTACTTAATCCTTGAAGTGCTTTAAGTTATGTGCAAAACTCCCCTTTTCCAGATTGCATGACAGATCGTCTTGTTCATTCAATGTATGTGCACTTATGTGTAATTTGTTATGCTGCTGCTAAGTCTCAAGTATCTTGGTGCTCTAATACTTCATTCCTAGTTCTGAGCTTGCTCCTTTAATTCGGTGATGCAACTTCAGGTCTTGACACTTGATGGGGTTTTAGTTCCTTTTAAGCAGTTAGGCTGTTCTTAACATGCTATTTCGTCTTTCAATAATAGTTTTTTGTATACTGCAATTGTAGGATGTAGCAATAAAATTATTGGGCTAAATTGAGTGCTTATTTTCAAGCTAGACTCTTTTGTTGATCACTACTGTAAACCAGTTGATGTTAAGGATTACTAGCTCACGCTGGATGTAATTTTTGTTTATGCTATTTCGTTTTTCAATAATAATTTTTGTATACTACAACTGTAGGATGTAGCAATAAACTTATAGGGCCAAATTAAATGCTTATTTTCAAGTTCACTCTGGATGTAATTTTGGTTTTTGTTATTCTGCTTTCTGTATTCCAGGAACCTGTTCAGTCTTATGTAGTACTCACCTTGCCAGCAAGAGCATATGCAGTTATGTGTGCTGTGTCCATGATGATATTGTATATGATATTCACCTTGTCGAATCTACAATGGTAACTGGGATGCACATGTTCTGGTAGACTATGGTGCAGTTACCAATCACTGGATAGAAGATTAGTTTGGTCTGTCACAAGTTACTTTCCTTACTAATCTGGGAGTTGGCATTTCCCAAAAAAAAGAAAAATCAGACTCGGTGGCACAAGTTGGCACAGCAATCTAAACAGACTCAAAATTCTTTCAGGACTAAAAAGGCAGAGGGGCAGCTTATGTCATGCAAAACAACATAAGATTTAGCAACAACGCGAACACTGGCTAACTATTGGAGGCAGGGAGGCGTAAAGTTGGCCCTATTTTGTTGCTGTCAGTCCTAACACCGCTCAACATCATCAATGTAGTGGATAACTCTGTTTACCTTTTGCTTTAATCTTGTCCTGCCTTTTGTAAGCATGCTCTCTTAGTTTAAGGATTCCTGTCTTTACTCAGCCATTTCTTCAGTATATGTTCTGCTTTGAAGCTAAGGAATGTGATGCTCCCTTGTTTGGTTTCTTTTGTTTCCATTTAGGATAGATTCTGACAAGCAGTGTTCTTTAATGCAATTGTTTGATGCCTATGCTGATATAAATTATATCTGATCTGTCATTGTAATTTTAGCATTGCAGGTGCTTAAATGAGGAAAATTACTGAGTTGGAAATCTGGCATTATGGAAATGAAGCTGATCTTGTCCATTGGTTTTTAGCTTTCCTGGTCCCCTTAGGTGAGTGAACAAGTTGGACTACATTTTCCAGCTTAACTTTCAAAGTCACTGGATGGCCAGAGTTATCTCAGGAAATAGACAGCTGGAACTGTTAGATTTATCCTAGATATTAATCTTCTGTATTTAGTGTCCTTGATCTACTCCTTGTGATGGAACCTTTTACATTGCTGTTGTTATCACAATGAAATTTCGATTGATACTTCAGGATAATTAAGCTAGGGGGAATTGAAAATATTAAGTAAGTTGTAACCAGTACAAGAAAAGAAAGAAAGGCTGAAAACTGTTTGAGCTTATACAAGGTTCTACTCAAATAAGAGGAAAGGTAACAATTTTTTGTGCTTATTCATTTATTGCATTTTAATGTTTCTTACAATGCATATCAGCATCCCATCAAGCTTAGGCACGTGTTGGTGGGAAGGGACACTCGTGCCCCCACTACCCCCACCTCCACAATTTTTTTTGTTAACCTTGATGCTTCTTGTCAGATGATTCGTAGCTTTAAAGATGACCAACATATACCTGCAGGTAATTAAAGTTTCTGATATGTACTATGTTGTGGATACTCCTTTTTTGTTTGCCATGGCAAGACAGGGATGTAGTCTTTCAGGCTCTCATGTTTGAACTTTTTCATTTTTCGGCCACGAGTGTCTTGTGTGCTTATTAAATAAGGTCACTGCTATAGCATTTGCACGTTCCTTGGTTTATGAAGCCATGGTATTTGTGTTCTAAATAGCATATCTTAATATGGAGGCCAACTGATGATATCCAATTTCCAGGGAAAAAAAACTTCTTTGGTCCAAGTTGGGCATTTTGAGCTAATGTAAAGACAAGATCCTGCTTAGTTACTGCATTTACCTATCTTTGAAGAGTACATTTTCTGTGATGTGTTCAAGAAATAGGAATCAGGTAGGGTTTAATAAGAAACTTGTTTACACATGTGGATAGATAAGACCAATTGACCATTACAAAATGCCACCAACCAATAAACAATTTGCAGTGCTAGGTTGTGTTCCTGACTCGTGAATTTGTTTAGATTACCTTTCATTTTAGTCACAACACATGAATGTGGCTAAAGACACTGATCAGAGAAAATATTATATATGTTTAGTTTGTTGGTGAAATTTTCTCTGGTACATAGCAGACATATCAAATGCTTACATCGATTTTTCTCTAGTTTAAAAAAAGAGAGGGAACTTTTCAATATTTGTTGCATATTGGAACTGTTTGTCCTTCAACAGAAATTGCTTACATCAACTTTTTGAAGGTTATAACATTAAATGTGTATCATATCTTCAGAAATATCAAGATCAAAAGAGTACAGAATTATTGAGAAAACATTGAATTTACATTTATATTTCGGCTAATATCAAATATACCCTCTGCATCTTCAGATTCTGCTGCTATTTTTGATGCTGATGATGACATGAACCGGAAACCTGCATCACTTGCACTCTTCCTCACTGAGGCAAGCTGCTGTGACTTCTTGCAGTATGCTATTGCTCCCTGAATTGGATTGTCCATCTCTGAACTTGCACTGCTGCTCCTCCTCAGCACGGGTCCAACACCAGAGTCAGTTGAGCTTGGAATGGAGAACGAGGACGAATTTGATGAAGAGCATGATGATGATGAAACAGAGGATGGCTTGTTTGATGACGAGTATCGGATAATGACACTGGAGAAGGATCTTCTATGGCTGCACTCGTCCTCTTTAAGCTTGCTACCTAGTGTGTTCCTATTGCTGATGGGTGAGGCAATGTACCTGTTGCTTCTGATATTGCCAAATTGGTCCTTCCTCCAGGTCTTGAACTGTGCATTGGACAACTCGTCTGCTCTAGGTACACCATGCTTGTCATCTGGATTCCCTCCTTTAGTGGCAAATATTGTCTTCAAGTAAGCTTTTGATGCCTTGAGCTTGAGACCAAGGTTGAGATGCCTGATGAACTTGAGCTTCTTGGACCATGGCTTCTTCTCACAGGCTGCTGCCTCCTCAGCAGCATCACTACCAGCGGATATGCACTCATGGAAGTAGTACTCCGCATTGAGCTCACCACTGGCATAACATGAATTTGCTGCTGATACATTGCATGACTGGTATGGTGTTGCTGGGGCAGTGCTCGCTGAGAGTAAGCCCTTCTCAGCCGCACTCTCCAGGAGCTTCTCAACCATCTGAATGCGTGGTGGAAGATGGAGCGGTAGCAACTTGCCCTTGTAGAAGAGCTCATCTGCTGGGGATGCCATGGGCTCCCACTGGTCAAGTGGAGCTGGCATGTGGAATTCAAACTCTCGCGAGTGTTGTGGGGAGGTCGCCATGAGAGTGCTGTAGCAGAACAAGCTTGCTGTGGTGGTGGCCGCATCTGCTGCTGCTGCCGAGCTCAAATCCATATCTATGTAGTCCTCTTCTTGGAGTGGTTGGTCATGGCTTTGGGGGCTATGTTTTTCCATTGTTCTTGCCTCACCTTATGTGTTTGGTGAGTTGTGTTTTCTGGTTTTGGTTGGTCTTGGCAGAGGTGGTGGTTGCGTTTAGGAAGGAAGTGAAAGAAGTTTTGGCATGCTTTAAAGCAGAATTCCTGTAGCTACAGAGGTTTATAAATTGGCTTATACTTCTTACAAGGGCCCCGACACCTGTGCCCCTATGATCCGCCTTTTGTTTGCATCTAATCCTCTTTCTGTCGCGGCTATACGTAATGCAGTACTGTGGTGCGGAGTAACTGTTTTCTCTATTATTGATCTATATGTGGCTGCAATGCTTTTACGTGATTAGGTTATTTTACCTGTTCCTTGGCATGCTTCTCCTCTTTCCATGACTGAAGCTACTTGTTTTGTTTGGATGTGTAGGGTTACAAGGCAACCATTAAGATCGAGGCTTACGAGGTGATCACTTTTACTGATAAGTTATTTACAATGTCTACTGATATGTGGGGTCTGCACATCACTTGGTCTGCATTTTAACTGGACAGGTGCACTTGGAAGCTTCATATTCTTTCAAGCAAGTGCTGGGAGTAATTTTTCAAATGGTCAGGTTGCATGATGACAACTTGGGTTGAAACTTGAAATTTGAAAGGCCTTCTTGTTAAAAAAATAAGAAAGTTTTCCATGGTTAAATTCTCATCTGAAAGGTAGAATAGTTTGATGATTGACCTAGACATGTATAAGCGTTTTATTTTAAATCTAAAAGGAAGAACGCATGCCCTCAAAACATGGAGCAAGGTGCCATTTGTTTATTTCATCTTTATGTCAACCTTTGGAAGTGTGAAGGTGACATCAGTGGCAAGAGATTAGGCCCCCTGTTTAAGCTACCTGTCCAAACTGAGCGTGCGCAGCTAGGCGCTGTTTGTTTCTATGGCTCTGCTTGTTGCTGCCGTTCCATTCCTGGGATCCATTGTCAACTTTGTCTCGTTGGAGTTTGGTATAATTATTGACAATTGCGCGTGCATTAGCTCTCATCGAGGCCTTTATGCCTTATAGAATCTGTCTAAATTTGTGCTGTTTCTAAGGTGGACTTGTTTAGGGTTTCTAGCTTGTTTTTTTCTTATGTACAATTTTTTAAAAGCTGATGGTTGATTCTAATCACTCGCTGACTCATTTCATTTTTCGTGCAGATTTCTCAGAAACCTACTGAAGAAATACTTGAGTAGTCTGCACACTTCTTGTTTTCTTGGTAAGATACATCTTTATATACGAATTCGGAATTTGTAAAACTGACTTTATGATATGATTCTAAACCTGTTTTCTATCCCTTGTACCCTTAGCACCAGCTAAAGCACTAAGCAATGTTCCACAAATTGGATATCTTAGGAGCAGCATCAGCACAGCTCTAACCTGTGATTTTATTATCTAACCTAACACATTGACAACTTATAGGTCTGTATTCTTTTTCAGGTGAGAGCTAATTAGAAAGGGATGTCAGCTAGCTAGGTTAGGTGTGGATCAAGTGCCTAACACACTACTTAACGAAATTTAGCCGTACCAAGTTTGCAACCCCGAAGAGTTAGTCCGCTGAATTGCAGGCCTAAAGGTATATGAATTCTTTTGCGGGCACTATTACATGGTCGCTGGTGGTTGGAACTTGAAAATGACTCTTCTTTTCCTTGAGACAAAGAGTCATGCTTTGCCACTACAATTCTTTTAGCACTTGGAAATATTGTAGAAACAGTGCACCACGCCTGCCAAACTTTGCAATCCATAACCACCTTTCTCTCTCACTAGCTCAGTGACATGCTGCACTGACATGATTGTACCTGAAGATTCATTGCGCGTGATAGACGACAGTGCAAAGCCTAAACGATTAACTTAGGGTAGAGTAGTTTTTATCTTATCTTGCACAGTTGCTTAACAAGCTGCAGGTGCTTTACTGCTTTACCTGTACTGAATTTTCTTTCCCGTTGCAGACCACAGCTGCCGGACACTTCATGGTGGGAGCCCAATTCTTTTTGCGCCATACAGAGATTGGAAAGGAGGGCCCGGCCTCTGAAAGCTCTCAGAGCTCGAGGTGTTCTTTGCCGCTTCTCCAAACTTGGAACCGAAGCACAAAGCTTCTGTTCTCGCAGCAATTCTGGGGTCTCTCTAGTAACCTACGGACGGAAAGTTTGTGCTGAGTTTTGACTGCTTGTTTCTCCAGGTTCTGCTGATCATGATTACTCCGTGTTGCTTATGGCGTTAAGCAGTAATCTCTCGCTGTTTTGTTGTGCGTAACCATGAAATCATTAGAACTAAGCTATGCTCAACAAACGTGTCGCAAACCCCCGCAAGATTGCTTTGTACAGCAGACATATTCTGCGATGTGACTGAATTAGTTGCTTGGAAGATAACATATTTTAGACGAATGGAACAAATGCCTCATTTTAAGGGGGGGGGGGGGGGGGG
>NC_028454.1:40895000-40897718 GCF_000263155.2 Setaria italica | reverse complement strand
GCAGCCTCTATGCTCGAAGACTTAGCTTCACCGACAGCGATCGTATTACAGAAGCAGACCAAGTCTTAAAAGTTACAAGTCCAAATCGTTGTTGGACAACGTTGAATGCATGAATCTTGGACTAAAAAAAGATGGCAACGCGTAAGACAGGGTTAGAGCACCTAACATTGATGAACAGAACGTGGACGTACTGTTAAGATGCATTTGTCGTGGGTTGGTACATGACACTATCAGCTTTCACGATGGGGCTCCCTTTTTCTGAAAATTGGTGCCTGAGATCTGAAATCCTACAGGCCCAGGAAGAACAGCATGATGCTGTCAAGGGATGCTCTCTCTGCAGATTGGCCAAACACAAGAGAAAGAGAAACAATAGCCACTTTTGATACCAGAGTGCAGCAGAAACTTGACTACTTGACACTTGACAGCCAGAGAAGATTACGGTGGTAGACAACAAATCGGGTGCTGGCTTCCATTACAAGTCAGCCGGAGAGGGACATTGATCCGAGGGAGCGCCGAGACATGCGTAATTGGGTTGCATGGGTCAATGCATCCGGGGGGATGGACCACCATGAAGTGAAAATGCCTAGCCTTGCCCATTTCACATTTTCCTCCTCGACCAGAACTAAAGGGACACTGTATCGAGTCACTGACCAAACGCAAACTACAACCCCCTCCCCAACCAGCTTTGATATCTGAAAATACAAGTAATTTTACAGAAAAACCAACGCGAAACGAAACAATGATGCAACAACAAAACAATTATGCAACAACAAAGTGGAGCAGGCGTTAAGGAAAGCATAACGGTGGATCTAAACCACAAGCGCCGCAGCTCTGTCAACGATTAGGTGCTGGTGATTGAAATCAGGCCGTTCGGGATATCTGCTAACCGTGCAGGAGGGAGGGCAGGGAGGGAGCTGACGGCCCACTCTATGCTGTTTCAGTCACAGCTTGATCCACCCTCAGGCCCACCTAAAATGGAGCTTCGGGCGGGGTCACTCAACTGCGCGCTTTCCTCAGCAACATCAAACAACAAAGGCAAAACCTTGAAGTCGGCGTCCAACGTCCATGGGCCGTTGCGTCGGCGCTGCGGTACTCGGGCTGTCGGCGGGCACGTGGGCGCCGACGCCTCACCGACCCTTGTCGACTGCGCCGCCTCAAACTCACCATTCCCTGATCGATCTCTTCCGTCGCGCCCAATCGACTGTGCCGCCCCATCGTTCCCCACGCACGCCCCAGAGAGCGCCCAATGAACGGAGGTATCGAAGCGGACGGCCGGCGTCGTGGTTACGAGCCTTTACGGCACGCCCTCGACCCGCTCGACCGGCCTGGCCATCCCATGTCGTCCAGCAACGCGCGTCGGTTTCCCGCAACAAACGCGTGAATCCAAAAGCCGTGACCAGGCTCGTCCCGTCATCCGTGGAGGGCGCGAACGCCTCAAGGGCACAAAAAGGCTGGATCGCATTGGCTCAGGCGGCAGCCGGTACGGCAGTAGATTGCGCGTGTAAAGTGGAGAAGCTGAGGAAACAAAAACATGTTCGCCGTTCCGCTGTGCTCCGATCACAGACTTTGCCAACTGACCGGCGAAACGAGCCAGAATGGATGGATGTCTTGTCACTGTCACTACTCGGACACTACGGGGTGTTTGGTTACACCCCACTAAATTTTAGCACATGTCACATTAGATGTTTGATGTTAATTAAAATTTAATATAGGCTAATTATAAAACTAATTGCACAAATGGAGTCTAATTCGCGAGACGAATCTATTAAACCTAATTAGTTCATGATTTGACAATGTGGTGCTACAGTAACCATTTGCTGGTTTAATAGATTCGTCTCGTGAATTAGAAAAGGGTTCTGCAATTAGTTTTATAATTAGCTCATATTTAATCCTTCTAATTAGCATCCGAACATCCAATATAACATTGCTAAAGTTTAGCACATAGTATCTAAACACCTCTACATATGCGAGTGCCTCCCCTCCTAACCTCCCAACTTTCTTCGGGTCAAGTTATCAGCACGTCGATAACTCGATATTCCGGTCGCCGCCGCGTGTAGAGGCCCTGAAGCAGACGCTGCATAAGCCTCTCGGTCTCGGGCTCTCGGCGGCTCCGGCACGTCGGACAAATTGCTTGACCCGGCAGGCCGTCGTCTCATCGTCAGTGATTCCTCGCCATTCGTCAACCAAATTGTCCTTCTAGATTGCTGCCAAGCTTCGTAGAAATTGCGATTTGCACTCGCATAGACGTGTTCGCCGGCATCGTATTGGCCCGTAGCGTGCGTCAAGGCCGTACGTGCACCGTGCGATCACGATCAGACGCTCCGACCGACACGATTGCTTTCCTGCTAAGCGTCCCCCCGGTCAAAGTCTCCCCACCATGGCGAGATCCGACGCCGCATGGGCCCTCACCCCCACCCCTCCCAAAGCCCACCAGCCAACAGAAAAGGAGAAAAGTCTCCACCCCCTCGGCCCGTCCGGCCAATTCGCGTCGCGCACCTCCCCCTCTCCGCCGCTTCGCCTCGCCTCCACATCAACTCACCCTTCTATGGTAGTTCTACCTTATCCTTGAGGCATCTTAATTCTGCACTCCCTTGTGCATACCCTCTATCGGGAGCCCGTCTAGAAAGCCTCCGCTGTATGTCTGTGAGTACTCTGACATGTTGCACCGCACGACTTGTCCTGGCATGTTCACCTGATAGAGAGGTGGAGTTTTCCGTA
>NC_028454.1:40872965-40894356 GCF_000263155.2 Setaria italica | reverse complement strand
ATCACCCACCCGACGAGTACAGCCTCTTCTTCGCCAGCTGCGCGCCGGAGACCAAGGTCACCATGAAGGTCCGCACCGACATGTACAACACCAACCTGGACGGCAGCAAGGATTACCTCTCCGTCGGCATGGCCTCCGTCCCGGCGATCTACGCCTTCTTCGCCGCCTGCTACGTCGCCTTCCTGGCCGGCTGGCTCTACATCACCCTCTACCGCAACCGCCTCTCTGCGCACCGCATCCACCACCTCATGTCCGGCCTGCTCGTCGCCCGTATGCTCTACTGCATCTCTGCGGCCGAGGACCAGCACTACATCCGCACTGCCGGGACACCGCACGGGTGGGATGTCATGTTTTACCTGTTCCAGCTCGTGAAGGGTGTCATCTTGTTCGCTGTGATTGCGCTGATTGGGACCGGGTGGTCGTTCCTGAAGCCATTCCTGCAGGACAAGGAGAAGAAGGTGCTCATGGCGGTAATCCCGCTGCAGGTCGCAGCTAACATTGCTGCTGCTGTGGTCGGTGAGACCGGGCCATTCTTACAGGGATGGGTGACATGGAACCAGATCTTCCTGTTTGTCGATGTTGCTTGCTGCTGCGCTGTGCTCTTCCCAGTTGTGTGGTCGATGCGCTCTCTGCGGGAGTCATCCAAGACAGATGGGAAGGCAGCCAGAACCCTTGCCAAGCTCACGCTCTTCCGCCAGTTCTATGTCGTCGTGATTGGATACTTGTACTTCACCAGGATCATTGTCTATGCCCTCAAGACAATCACCAACTACAAGTACAGATGGGTGAGTGTTGCGGCTGAGGAGGTGGCCACCGTGGCATTCTACATGTTCATGTTCTACATGTTCAGGCCAGCGGAGAGGAACCAGTACTTTGCTCTTGATGACGATGAGGAGGAAGCTGCAGAGATGGCGCTCCGTGAGGAGGAGTTTGAGCTCTAGATGACCACGGGGAATGCCTAACGACATGGGAACACAGCCATCTCCCACTCGACTTCTCGATGTGATATTGATCATACTATACAGATTCAGGGTTTAGCTAATATTTGTCTATGTATTATGGTATCAATCTTGTTTCGCTCCTCCCTTTTAGCTTTTGAAGCTGCCGATGAGACTTGTGATAACCAGATTTCTTATGTTGCAAAGTAAGGGGGGATTCAATCACTGTTATCATTTTGCCAAGTCTCGGTTTCGGTCCTTGCTATTTCCATGTTTTATTTTGACTACGAATGAATTACTATGTGGATGACATTGATAAACATCTCGGTGCTGTGACCTGTAAAGCTAAGTCATTGCTGGGTGGCTGTTGCGATTTAGGGGGTGTTTGGATACCCCATGCTAAACTAGCACCTGTCACATCGGATGTTCGGATGCTAATTAGGAGGACTAAACATAGTTTAATTACAAAACTAATTGCACAGATGGAGTCTAATTCGTGAGACGAATCTATTAAGGCTAATTAATCCATTATTAGCAAATGGTTACTGTAGCACCACTTGTTAAATCATGGACTAATTAGGCTTAATAGATTCGTCTCACGAATTAGACTACATCTGTGCAATTAGTTCTGTAATTAAACTATGTTTAATACTCCTAATTAGTATCCAAACATCCGATGTGACAAGTGCTAAAGTTTAGCACGGGGTATCCAAACATCCCCTACGTGCAAAGGGTATACAGTTCTTCAGAGCTGGCGTGCTTGTTCTTGCATCACTATCCGGCTGCTGTGATTCTTATGCGTGATTGGGTACCAATGAGACCTACAGACAAGACAACCACAGACAGCAATCACTGGCAAGTGAAAATAGGCCCGTAGAAGCATTTGTTTGAAACTCAGCATACTTGTTGATACGTGCTGTAATTCGCGTGATCCATCTATCTGGCCCTGGAAGCAGTAGCCATGCGTGAGCTATCCTGCTCCTTTGTTCAGATTCCTCCTCTGAATTGGTTCTGAATGTAGCTATTGGGTGATCATCAGGTTCTGTTGCAGTGTAGGCTGTTGGCTTTCAGGTAATGTTTATCTTGATTGTTTTATATGTTTAATTGATAACCCGTCTCAGTAATCTGGAAGTTGTTGTTGTGGAGTTCCATTCATTGCCGGGCTTTCTGAAAGCGAGTTTCTGTCTTCCTGATACTCTCGATACCTCAATCTGAACAACATATGATACGACAAATGTAGAGCAGACATCAGGCTGACAAGGGTGGTACAGGTACCCGAGCCTCGTTTGAGGCCCGGCAGGATGCGTTTTCTATAATTGCAATTGTCTTTCTCCCCCTATTTTACAGTGAGTTCCCCACTCCAAGCTGGTGTGCGCATTGCCCAAGCTTTAAGGCCAGCTTTGAACTGCTTGCCCGAGCATGGTAACTTCCGTCTCCACTTCGGGGTCTTTGTGCCTTGTTCAGCCCGGCCGGCACGCGCTTTCCAAGGAAAACATGCCAAAAGAGAACACACGCCTGCTTCCACTTGACCACTTCATCCTAAATTCCTAACGATCCCTCGTAACCCACCGTGCGCCGGCACTCCGCCTACCCTTGCCCCGGACGCTGTCAGGAGCAGCAAGACCTATAGCCATTCAGTTGTGCATTCAGGTCGTCAGTCAAGCAAGGAGTCCACAAGTCGGCAGGCAAGGTAACGCTTCAGCGACTTCATTGGATGCCGTCCATCAAGCATTGGAGGGTCGTCGTCAACTTCGACTCCATCAACGCACCTGAACCGTTTTTTTTTTTCTTTCTAGAATACGCAGGAGAGCTGCGCATCATTCCATTAAGAAGAGATAAAAGTATTAATACAACGCGGGTCTAAACCGGGCACACGCACACGGTAGGTGATTCAAAGGGCCGATTACACGAGACTGGAGCTCCTAGAAATTAAACCACCACCTGAACCGGTTTACTCTCTGTTTTAGGTTGCTAAACAGTGTTTGCTTAATTTAATCCATTCTGACCGGCCCATGCTATTTAGGACCGAGTCTCCTGCTGTAATAGGCATCGAAGAAGAGAAGAACTCAAACCCTAGAGTAGAGTAGCTTAGCAGTAGAACTCCCGTCATCCTGGCGGCTATCTGTATTTGGGTTGTCCCCAACTTATCCCTGGTTCAGTAAACTACTGCAGTTGCTCTGCTAGAAATCCTTCTCTGTTCTTGCGATTTTGCTCTTCGATTTCCCAATCTCGCCACTGTTTTCTTTGTTTCCCTCCTCATTCTTGACAGACCCCGATTCACCTTTCCTGACTCCTGTCAGCTCAGCCGCCTGCCGGACGCCACCGCGTCCGCCTGTTTCTTTTGCCAACGTGACAACAGGCGCCGGTGGCCTCCATCAGGAGGCAGCCTACGCCGGCGTCCTCCATCCCCGCTACTGGGGTCTCTCAGTTAAGTGGTCATCAAACCAATGACATATTTTCCATCTCCAGGGCGTCATATGGTACAAATAATACCGTTTCTGGGCCTCGACTGCCTGAGGCAGAATAATAGGCTCCACCGTTTCAACAATTTTGGTTACATGGAGGACTACTTGAAATCTATAGGTGGTAATTATTTGATTATTTCTCCACACGGTAGACCGATATGTACACAGTATACTGATTGTTTTGCTTCAGCTTTTCTGTCATACTCTCACCTCATTTGTATGTCTACCCTCTACCCGTTTCAGCACATGTTCAGAGTTCAGGGGGAGTTTCAGTCGGCCTTGAGCTTCATCGATGGTCTACAGAGGCGGAGCACGCACCGTCTCACCAGTTTGAGGGCCTCATCGATGATGATCACTGGAAACGCCACGACCAAGACCAACATCCACTCGTTGAAGCTCAGGGGCACGATACCGAATGCCGATGCGAAGAAAGGTACATACAGGGTCAAGAAGTGCAGATCGAACGACACTGCCATGGCCAGGAGGAGCCAGGGGTTGACCCAAGGAGGCATGGTCAGTAGGCTTGCATCTTCAGACAGCGCGTTCAAGGAATTGAACATCTCGATGGTGACCAGGACGGAGAGGGAGATCGTCGTGGCCTTCGCCTTTCCCTCAGTGAAGTAGTCGCAGGGATTGGCGTCGAAGGAGAACACACGGTCCCCTGCGGTGAATGGTTCTGCATTGAAATCCTCCCAGAAGGAGCACTGGCCCCAGTTTGAGAGCTGGCTGTAGGTCACAAGAGTATGGCCGTCAGCACCCAGATTTATCCCCAGGAAAGATCCGTGTGTACCTGATGACAAATGCACCAACTGTTGCCACACCAACATAGAGCCCAATGACTGCTCATCAGACAAGAATTCAGGTTACTGCAATTAATCCAAATCTGTGAATCTTCGCTACAATTGTTCCTACTACTGCCCCTACAAGGCTACAAGTTTCAGGTGGTGGTAGAAGAGCATACCATGTAGCGGAACAAGACCCACGCACTGATCAGTGAATCTTCGCTTTGGCGTGGAGGTTTCTCCATGGTATCCTTATCCGGTGGGTTGAACCCCAGTGCAGTGGCTGGTGGTCCATCAGTGACAAGGTTAACCCATAGAAGCTGGACAGGAATGAGCCATTCTGGAATGCCCAAGGCAGCTGTAAGGAATATTTAGGCCACCTCACCGATGTTTGATGATATCATGTATCTGCAACAACGGTTCCTGATAGTAAGTGCACCACTGTTCATGCTATTTTATATTATAAGTATATACAAGCAATTGTTTTGGTTTATTCATACAAGAAAATAATGGCATGTTAAGGTATAGCAACTTGCATGGTACAACTTTAACTGGAACCAGGACTAGATGGCGCTAAAAACCTTATGAATGCTTTCATGTTGTTGTAGATAGATCTTCCTTCACCAACTGCTGCAACAATTGTTCTGAAATTGTCGTCTGCTAGCACCATATCAGAAGCTTCCTTAGCAACCTGGAAATATTTTTTTCTTTGATTTTTGAGTGATATGAAGTAACGAAGTGCACTATGAAGCTACAATAATAGCTGAGACACATTATTTAAGCGCTAAATACTGGTAGCATACTGCAGTCAGTCAAGGCTAGCGAGGAGGTTCTGAACTTAGGTTTTCTTCTGGTACAATGGATGATGCCCACAAGATATAGGGAATATATGCAAAATAAACTGAAGACCTGAAGCATATTTCTTTCTACATCAAAAGAGTCAGCTTAATTCCTTTCATCAGAGTTGGTCCACCAAGTGTTTGTTAAACTAAAGGGAAGGGGGGAAGGCACTAGGAAAGATACCTCCGTGCCAGCAATGCCCATTGCTATGCCAATGTCAGCCAACTTCAATGCAGGGGCATCGTTAACTCCATCTCCCATCATTGCGACAACCTCACCATCTTCTTTTAGCAGCCTCACAATCTCTTGCTTGTGTTTCGGCTCAGCCCGGGAGAACAGAAGCCCCCCTTGCTGTCTCAGCTTAGATTTCTTATCTAGGAGGGATATGAACTCTCTCCCTGTGAAACTCTTGCTGCAGAGGTCCTCATCCCTGCCGAAAACGCCTATTTCCCGACAGATAGCCTCAGCTGTCTCTTTGTTATCTCCAGTTATCACTATGACACGGATGCCTGCAGCTTTACATTTCTCAATTGCTCCAGGAACCTCTTCGCACGGTGGATCCTGTCATATAAAAAAAATCACGTGCCATCAGAGTCCTGCTGTAAATCGCTGAATTGTATGACAACGAACATAGTGTTAGAAATCTAGGCATAATTCGGTATATTTTAATTCCAAAATTATACATGTAAAATATTAACATTATCGTGACTAAAGTGAGTGAATCAGAATATGTGCATGTGTTCATGTTTAACACAAACTTAAAGTGAGCCAAATCTCCTAGATTCAGTCCGACCGGTGAGGTGAGATGTGGTTGTGACTCAATCACCTAAAATCCCACCCTCCCACCTGGATCTGTGGAGAAAACCCCCCTTTTCCCAGTCGATTTCACAACAGCGAGGGTTGCAAGGCTTTGTTCTTGTGTAAAATTCCATGAGCTATGTGTGATTCCAAACTGTGGTGGTGACGGCGGGAGACACTCTTGGTGAGGGTTGCAGAACTAATTTCTGTGTAAAATTTTGTAGCCAATCCGTGTCTTAGGCAGCGGTAGACAAGCTTGTAAGACAAATTGGGGCGGGTTTTACCCAAGCCGATCTTACAAAGCAACTATGGTGAACACGGGTGAAGGTGGTGAGAAGGTCTTGTACGCCACTGCTATGGAAGTGGATGGACTTCGTCACACCCTGGACAAGTTCATGCAAGACTAAGATGCCCAGAACAAGTCAATCCAAGGAAGTTTGGACAAGATCCTGAAGCTCTTTGATGATGTTGCTGCACAAGCTACAGATCCAAATTTGCCAGATCTAGGTTCCAATTTCAAAGGTAAAAACACATCTGCCAGATCAAGGTTCCAATTTCAAAGGTAAAAACACATCTGTGCAACAACAATCCATGAATTACTATGTACCCCACCTACACACTAGCAATGTACAAAAAGCTCTGCACTTTAGAGATGATGCTCAGTTACACAACAAGTAAATTTATAGAACACTACCTAGTGCTAGAGCTAAGGGAATCCATCCTGGCCAAGATCAGTACCAACAACAATATGTTGCTAATGAGGGTCAAGAAGAGAGGATGGAAGAATATGATGATGAACAGTACTATGATTATGAGCAGGACTGGGTTGCTCATCCTTGGAATATTCATGAGTTTGAAGAGCCTTTTTCAAAACAACAGCCAAGTTCTCAAGCCAATATAACCCATACAATTTACCCTTTCAAACAACAACAACAACCTCAAAACAACAAGAGACAATACCACCGCCAAACCAATATCACTGCACAACAACAATTCTTCAGAGACCATAGACAGACAGCAACCACCTCCAATCCCAAACTACAACCAGCAACCACTTCCAAATCCAAACTACAACCAGCAACCACCACATCATTTGATAGATTGGCAGGAGTGTAGACAGGAGCATCATTGGGTCTCATGGAAGTCCTGATGGCAAACAAAATTCAAAATAAGCAGGTAAAACCGACCTGTCCATACTGCCAACGCCAATAGGTGTTCTCTGCACAATTTGCTTGGTATGGAGGAATTAGTAGTATTGATGCATGTTTAAATCAATGGGGCCATACTTGACATAGATTTACACAGGTAATCACTTATGTAATCCCACGGAAAGTGGAATCTCTCTTAGAAAGTCTGCCAAAAAAGGGTAACATGTCTTCCAACTCCTTTCCCTCTTCTTGATTTGAATGGACAATATGCTTCGAATTGCTGAAAACATATATTGGAGACATTGAGGAACTGATTCAATCATGCAAGACAAATGGATGTATGATTAGTCAATACTGATGAATAGAGGCCTCGAAAAAATAGCATGCGTGACAAACCTTCAAGTCACCATCCTGTATCATGTAGTCTTTGGTCTGTCTATGAAATTGACAACCATTATAACCTTGTGGCAGATCAAACTTTTGTTGCAATGAACGTGAAAGCTAGGAATTAGAAATCTTATAGTGGACAGAAACCTGCAAAATAATTTCATAATTGTTGGAGCAATTTTCTGCTTGCATCATGATCAAGTCGGTAATCAAATTACAACCACCAGCAGCTTAGAAAATAGTAAGAACCAATTATCGTAGAACAATGCACACTCCTGTGTCACAATCACATATCCACCTCCCAGGTATAGCTTTGAAAACTGCAAAACATTAGGAAAATTACTTCACAATCCCAAAAGTGGTGATATACTGCTGTCGCTATGGCACATTCGTGTACATTATCCTAAGGACTTAAACTCATATCCTTGCATCATCCCAACATCAGGCAAAGTAAACATGAAGATCAAGGAACGAGCAACTTATTATACCAAATAACACAAAAATGTCCTATAATGGTAATAGCCAGATAACACAACATTTATGAGTAGGCCTGTAAATTCAAGTGGCCTAAGCTCCAAAAACCTTCCTTATATAAGCTAAACTTGTCGCTAATCATAGTTAAAAAAATACATAAAATTTTTGCTCTTCCTACATTCTTGTTCTTTCCTTTTTCGCACAAGCTAACCTTGCAATCAAATGGCCAGGGAGCATATCTACTGAATAACTTGTCACATACAACCATGGAAATATTTCACTGTGGGCTAGATTGATAGGTAGATAAAAATCCAAATGATAAATTTCATCTTGACCACAGGTGCTGCTGATCATTACTAAAGCCTCTTTTTTTTTCTTCAACAATAGTCTGCATTTGCTTCTCGAAGCACCTGGAGCAAGCCAGGTAACATGTCAAAACCAAAAAGACAATCTTTTGTGCTGCACAATCAAATTTGTCCCTTAGGTAGAGCATATGAAATGTACTGAAATAAAACTTTTGTAAGCAAAAATTATAACCCTTACGCAAATAAAAGATCTTGTGGTAATGTTACCCAGCAACTAATAACTTATATTCCATTTTTGAACCATGTCCATCATGTTCTTTAGCCTCCAGTAGTGTCTGTACCAAATGTAGAGTATCAAACAACATACCAGAAAACCAAAAGCATGTAAAGAAAATGGGAAACATTTCGAGTATTGTTGTGGCTATGATTCGATATGGAAACACCATTTCAGAACTAACATATATTATCAGAAGACCATTTGTACTTCTGAATAAGATTGCATTCCATTCTTTGTCCCTTGAAAGGGCTTTTGTTACACGCAGCAAAAATTAAGGTCTATATGCACACACTCTGCAGCCTCTGATTATACAAATCTACTGGATCTCTGCCCTACAAATCTAATAATTTTGTTTGACTATGTAATGGTTCAATGTAAGGCACTGTAAGCTGTACTCACAACAAACTCACTTCAAAATTGATCATAACAACACATATCAACGTAGGTAAATGCAGAAAGAAAAATTGAGACCAAACCATGAAATTAATTCGGAGAACGTGAAACAGGAGCTGTGCATACATAAATGGATTAGATTTCTGTTTTGATCTTGAGCAGTAGGCAGACACGGATTTTTTTTCGAAAGGCACACACGGATTTTTTTTTTCGAAAGGCAGACACGGATTTGGTGGAGGCCTGGAGGGAGAGACTGCAGCAGCTGAAGATGCCCTGGTTGCGTGGTTCAGTTGCTCTGTTTTGCCACAAGAGGTAGAGGTGGAAGATGAGGCCGGCGACCGGCAGCGCGTGTGTCTGGGCAATAGTAGAGGGCCAGCGCTCGACGCCCCGTGCAGAACTTCGCTGCTGCTCTTTAGTCTTCTCCTCCCCACTCCTCACGCATGAGAACAGTCTTCTCCGTTGCCTTCAGCTTCCGATGCACGCTCGGTGGGGCTGGTGGGGAGATGGTGGGGCAGTAGCGCTTCCTGGTCGTGGCTGTTGGTGAGGGCAGCGTGAGGAAGTTGAGGCCTGCCGAGTCGTGGCCGGAGTGGCAGATCAGGTGGCGACAACGCCGGCAGTGAGGAAGAATATGCTTGGAGGATTAGGGAGCGCAACACCACGGAGGGAGGAAGGGAGCGACGCTTGGATTTAGAAGCAGAGGAGAGCGGTGGTGGCTGCGGGAACTGGGAAGTGGCGGATGGCGTGGATGGGAGTTGGGAGGCGAGTCGCCGTCGACGCGACGAAGGATGACGGTAGGAGCAGCAGCAAGGGAGGAAAGGCGTGGAAGGCCACGAGAACCTCGATTTCGTCGCGAGGCAAGGACAGCATACCTGAACTGGAGGCCTGGACACGCACCGAGAAGCCAGAGGCAGCCGCTTTGAGCCCATGATAACAAAACATTTTGTTCTTTCACCATGCACCACATCAAAATTTAGAAAATGAAATGGGGTCACATACTAATTAACACAGGGAATTCATGAGATTAACCAATTACTGAACTGGAAATCTCTATTGGCTTACCTGGGGGAAAATATAATAGTCAGGTATACAATGTCTAGGTAATCATCCTGTTACAATTTGAAATGGAAATTTAAAGGACAATTTATAAAACAAAGGAAAGCCTCGTCAAGAAAGAAAGGACAATTCTCTATGACTATCCTGTCAGATATTGGTCACAACGAAAAAGTAAAAGCATATTTCTATTAGCTCAGCTATTGCTATTTGTTACCATGATGGAATGAATAACAATGCATGAAACCAAGGATACCAAGGCAGGTGGAGACATGCAGATATGCCTACTGGATTGACGGTACCGGGCGTTGTGGATCCATCTACAGAGCGCAAGGAGATGGGGGACGGTGGTGTTTGGAGGGAGGCACCCGGAACGGGCGGTGCGGACGGAATGGGGGATGCAGGAGGCTGCGGAGGAGGCGATGGCGAGAGCGATGCAGGATGCAGGAGGTTGCGGTGTGGGTTTGGGTTCGGATGGCAGGATTGCGCTGCGGCAAGGCTACTGCCACGCTCGCGGCCGCCGCCCCATCTCCGGGGGCGATTGCGCATAGCTGAGCAACCGGACGCGACGATGCCGAGGTAAAGGGATCAGCATGCTTGAGGCGTGCAGGGGTGGTGGAGGACCAAGGGGTTGAGCCGAAGCGCCGGCTTGCAGGAGGCCGGCGACGATTTGTCGCCTCAACCTCCTCCATCCCCTCGGCCTCGGGTCATCCATGGTAAGTATGGGCAGCGCGCTCGGCGAACTCAACCGAGGAGAAGGACAACAACGGCTATGGGGCCACGCGCCAGCGCTGCCGTCGTCAAGGACACAGATTGCCGGAGACGACGGGGGGAGGGGAGGGCGACGGAGGCGCGGAGGGGAAGGGAGGAGGGAGAGGAGAGGTAAATAATGGGCGCGCACCGACGAATCCCACGGTCAGCGTCCACGAGTCCAAGAAAGATTATATTCTGACCAATGCCCTTTTTTTTTACCGCGCGAGATTGACGCAATACTGTAGCATACGTACCTGAATTCCTTCACTGGCAAGGGAATTTGAGGTTTCTTACTGTTCTTTTTGAGTTTTCATACACATATTTTGACATACTTCTAATATGTATTTATGTTTAGATACATAGCAAAAAGATGAATAGTAATTTGAGATGGAGGTAGGTAAAAAAAATACAACTCTCGTTTATCGAGGAGTCCAACAGTTTCAAAGACATTTTCAAATAGATTTTGTATGAAAATATATTACATGATATTTATTTTGTACCATTATTTTGTATAAATTTTAAAATAATGTATAAATTTGATTAAATTTAAAATTGATTTAATTCTTGGGAGCGAGAATTTGTATTTTTTTTCTAGGACGGAGGAGGGAGTATACAGGTGTATTACTGTCTCGAAGCTTCGCAGTCCTGTGTGCTATTGGTGACAGTCGGCCAGCAGTGGTGGCTAAGGGCGCGCTCGGTTCCAGCCATACGTCGCCAACTCGCCACGCCACATGTGAGGCGCTTGGTTTCCGCGTAACCTGCGGCGCGCCACACGAGAGCTAGTGTTTTTTCTTCGTTATTTCTCGCCACGGCTCGCCAAAGCTTAGGCGCCCGTTTTTAACGCCACAAAGTGCGGCGGCGCCGAACCTGCGGCGTGGCAGGTTGCGGCCAGGAACCAAGCCCGCCCTTAAATCAATCTCTGTAGGGGCTCTATTATTAGGATAAACAACGTAGCGGACAGAGGATCCCTTGCCGAAGTCCTCTCCGGTGTTTAAGCCACTTTCCCCTTGCGCCGTTAAGAAACACAGCCGATGAATTATTTGCCAGCATGATTGTGATCCATGCCCTCCACCTCACACCAAAGCCCATATGTTCCAGCACCTCCATTAGACAGTCACAGCGCACAACTCCCTCCAGAGTTGATCATCTCCCGTATCAAACTCAACGCTGCACTTAAGTCGTGGTCCTGCTGACTTGCTGACTGTTCGCTCCATTCACAAGAGCTCTCAAAGCTGACCTGACCGGACAGATGCTCTTTTTCTCGAGATTTCAGCCTTCCATGGCACAACATAATTCAGCAAGCCGCCAGCATCACGAGGGAGGGATAAAGTCCTCTTTAGACTTTAAACGGGTTTAACCACATCAGACAGCCATGTTTCATCACCATATCAATCAAACTCCGATACCCTCTCCGAACTACAATTGGATAGGATTTAACAAATTTCTTGAAATAGAGAAAAAAAAATGGTAATAGAAAACTGGAACTAAGCAAAACAGAGTTCTTGGAACAGGAAAAAGAAGTGTTGATGAAATTTGTGACTCTCGTTTACGCAACTAACCATGCGATGTTTGTTTCATGTCACTTTTTTTTTGCTGTGCCCTGCAAGATCTTGGCAGCTGAATTCTAAATATACTTTTTTTTTTTACGAATCAGGCAGGAGAGCTACCAATTATATTAAAAAAATGAAATCCAGCAAACAACAATGCAACAAGACCCAAGGGCCGACCAAGACCGTAAGACCACCGCAACTAAAAAAACTACGAACCCAAGATCACCAAAGCTCCCACACATGTCTTATCTCTCCGCAGTCTAAGTAACCACCGCTCAACCTCAATCCGACCGGCGCCATCGATTCTGAATATACTAGAACTAGAGCATAAGTACGCAACAGCCGGGTACGCACGTAGAGCATCTGCCTGTCCAGTCGCATTCACGGACGATCGGGTCCGGTGCGAGTTTGTTGAGCGATCGCTGACCAGCACGGCACGACGACCAGGCATCGTACGCATGCATGCATGCATGCATTACATTAGCATATCCCCGGTCTCGAAGAGAAATTTCCAGCGGCAAGTGCACAGGAAACAGTTTCCAGACGCAGGTCCTGCCGTCTCGGCATCGGCCTCTCTGCCTCGCCGGTTTGGTACGGTGCCGCTCATCTAAACCCTCCGCCGTCAGGCCGTCCACGCCGTGCTGCCGACCGCGTTCCAGTTCCAAGAAATCTGTTTGCCCAACAACCTGCCTCTGCAGAAGTTCCGGTTCCAATTCCTGCATGCAAGTTGTTTGCTGCAATGTGATGTGATACTGAACCGTGTCAAACTTCCTCTAGAACAAGCTAGCTGCGTTGCAGAAGCAAAAGAAAGAGAGGTCAATGAAGTAGTAGACTAGTAGAGCGAATCAGAATTCAGAAGTCACGAGACTTGTGCATGGACGAAAGCTAGTTAATTTAAGACCCTCCGGTACCGGTATGAGATGATGCACCTAACTGTAACCAACCTCTTCTCACACGGGGTTCATATCTAACTCCACCTATGTCCATGTTATGTACCACATGACTGCAATAGAAAACACTATGTTGATGATGGATCACATGACGAACGCCAGAGCAGATGAGAAGATTGCAGAGTTGTGCATTTTTGTTCTTTCCAAAGTTTGGACAAAGGGTTATGCGTTCTTTGTTTGTTTCGATGTGAAAAAGAAGTGAGATGATTCTTTTTCTTTTTCCCCCCCTTTTCGTTTTGGCACCGCCGAGAATGTACTTGCAAAGCACAACTCACCTGAAAAAAAGGCAAGTGCGTCAGAGAACACCCAGAACGCAACAGAGTCCACCGATGTCTTTGGCTCTTGTGAGAATGAAGATTGACGAAACAACAAGGTTACAAAATGGCAGTTAACTTTCATAATCATTGCCCTAAAAAACGTTTATAACCATTGGAATTTGGGCAGACAAAAAAGAACAAAAAAATTAACGAAAAGCTAGTGGATCCAAGCGCGTGTATACCCGTAATAAAACCACTTATTTAGCTACAAATCACTGGAGAAAGAAGAAAGTGAAAAAACCATGAACAATCACCACCTATTCGACTACTATGTCTTCCTTCATCACTTCCCTTTTGCACGCTTTGATTTCCTCCATGGTGATCGAGCTTCGACGACGATTGCTTTCAAATGTACATATACGCGCGCATATGGTGGGCGCGCGATCACCTCCGCTTGTTCTTGCTGCCGAGAACGAGGCTGAAGTAGAAGAAGAGCCGGAAGAGGAACCCCCACGCCGCGGTCACGAGCAGGCACTCCCACTTTCCGAGCTGCGTCACCGCCGCCTGCTGCAGCACGCCGCGGCCCGTGACGACGCACGTGTCGACGCCGATCCCCACCCCGAGGGCGGAGCTGATGGACGCGAGCACCCGCGCCTTCACGGCGTCCGGCAGCGCGGCCAGCGGGGAGTTGTCGAAGATCTGCGCGCCCCGCACGAAGCACTCGCCGCTCCGCCCGAACTCGTTCTGCAGCACCCCCTCGAACGGGTACTTCACCAGCGACAGGTAGTGGAACCAGATCCAGTACCCCGGGATCCGGTCGCGGTTGATGAAGAAGCCGCTGAATAGCAGGAAGTAGGCGAGGATGGCGACCACCACGGTGTACCCGATCATGACGTGCGGTATCACGCCGGAGAGGAACGTGACGAACCCGCTCCCGGCCCAGAACGACGCCAGGATGGCCAGCGTGTAGAAGGCGAACCCGGGCAGCCCCCCCGCGAGGCCGACGGCGAAGAAGGTGGTGAGGGCGAAGGAGAGGGACAGCACCACGAGCGGCGGGAAGGAGACGATGGAGTTGGAGAGCACGTAGGAGGCGCGCCGGTACGCGCCGTACGCCGTCTCCCGGAGGAAGACGTAGCGCTCCTGGAGGAACACCGGGAGCGCGTCGGCGCAGGTGTAGAACATGGTGGACATGGCGAAGGCGAAGAAGCCCAGCCGCTCCTGCGCGCCCTTGGGGGACTGGTCAAGCCGGAAGAAGACCGTGGCGAGGATCGCGCCGGTGACCACCACGGCGCCGAGGCGGATCAGGAAGAGCTCCGGCATGCGCCGCGTGTTGATCGCCGACCGCCTCGTCAGCACCTTCATCTCCACCCAGAACGGGTTCGCGTACGTGCGCACCGACGCCGCCTCCCCGGCCACGTCCGAGCCCGACACCAGCTTCCCACGCGAAATGCTCGCGCTGATGGCCTCCTTCAGAGACATCGACGACGGATCGGCGCCCGGCAAGCCGGGGCTCGGCGCGTGCGTGCGCTGCCACGTGCGGTGGAAGTCGACGAGCGGCTTGGTCCCCGTCGGCGACGACTCGAACTCGCGGATCAGGTCGAGCGCGAACTCGGCGCGGTTCTCGTCGTCGGGGACAGGGAAGCCGAACTCGGCGAAGTAGGACGGGAGGGCGGAAGGCGGCCCGCTGAAGACCGTGCGGCCGCCGGAGAGAAGGATGAGGCGGTCGAGGAGGCCAAGGATACGCTGGCTCGGCTGGTGGATGGACGTGATGACAATGCTACCGCTCTCGGCGATGCGGCGGAGCACCTTGACCACCATGAACGCCGACGTGGAGTCGAGCCCCGACGTCGGCTCGTCGAGGAACAGGAGGATCGGGTCGTGGATGATGTCGGTGCCGATGGAGACCCTGCGGCGCTCGCCCCCGGACACCCCGCGGTGGCCCTCGTCGCCGATGATGGTGTTGGCCGCCGCGCGGAGGCCGAGCTGGTCGATGAGCGCCTGCACGCGCGCGCGCTTCTTGGCCGGGGACAGCACCCGCGGGAGGCGGAACTCGGCGGCGAAGGAGAGCGTCTCGGTGACGGTGAGCATGGGGAACAGCAGGTCGTCCTGCATGACGTAGGCGGAGATGGACTTGAGGATGTTCCCGGTGATGGGCTCCCCGTTGAGCGTGACGGCGCCCTTGAGCGCGCCGCGGGAGATGCGGTTGGCGAGCGCGTCGATGAGCGTGGACTTGCCGGAGCCGCTGGCGCCCATGACGGCCAGGATCTCGCCCTCCCTCGCCTCCCCGGAGACGCCGTCCAGCAGCGCCCTCGTGCAGACGGCGTTGACGCGGTCGGGGCGCCGCTGCAGGGGCAGCAGGCCGGGGCGCCCGCCGCCGGGCTGCTTGGCGCGGACGCTGTAGATCAGGCCGGTGAACGACAGGCGGAACTGGACGGAGCGCCCGATGGGCGCGCACTCGCCGTCGCCGTCTCCGACGCCGACCCCCGCCGCCGCGGCACGGTCGGGCGTGGTGGGGAGCGGCAGCGGGAGCGAGAACACGGACGCGGAGCCGTCGTCATCCGCTGCGGCCGCCGCCGGGTCGACGGTGGCCGCGCCGACGAGGCGTAGCATCTCGGCGAGGGACGGGTTCCGACCCCTCTCCCTCGCCGGCGGGGGCGCCGGCACCGGGGGCGAGGCCAGGAACGGGAGGCGGTCGTGCACGGCTTGCGCCATCGCATGCAACGCAAGCAGCTAGCCTCGATCGGCCTAGCTTAAGTACTACGTGCTGCCGCGCTGCACTTTCTCTGCCCACTGGCGCAAAAGCGAAGCCGAGTTTAAGTAAGGAGCTACGAGGAGTGTGGCTTTCAGGACAGGAGAGGACGAGGAAGCCGGTGAGGGTGGGGTCGTCTGCGCGGTGGCGCTTCTCCGAGGGATGGTTACGACTTGGGGCCGAGGCGTGGAGCTCAAGTTTTAAAGGCTGGTGGCGCGAGGCGTTGTCAGCGGAGAGCGGCGGTCGTGGTGCGCGGGGTGGTACTGGTACGACGTGTGGGCTGATGTGGGAGGAGACGATCGCGCGGAGAGAGAGGAGGGACCGAGGACGCCGGGGTTGTGGTGCTGGGCTGCTGGTGTAGGAGGCGGGATGGTGACCAACGCGCGGGCGGGCGGGCCGGTGGTGGCGCCGGGGGTCAGAGCGGGGATGTGGTTCGGAGGGTGGGTTAGCTGAATTCCACGTCGAATCGGTGCGTTTTAGGTTGGGTGGGTGATGAGAAAACGAGGGTTTTAGGAAGGAAACGGCAACTTGGCTCGTGTATTCTTTGATTACGAGTCGAGGGGATCTTCTGCGGTGTTGCATGTACCAGACACGTTGCTATTCTAAGCATCGGAGAGGAATGGCTGGTTCGGTGGCTTGTTTTATATGTACATCCTTTGGCAGACCACGGGGTACGGTTAGCTCGTCTAGATCTTCTTGGCTTGGTTAGCGTAAATATGGCATAAGCTGTGATCATTGGCTATGTTCTAGAGAGCGTGTTGATAGGAAAACCGATGGAAATAGTTCGATACTCGTTGACCGCGATTCAATGTTTGAATGTCAGAGGATGATGTACGGTACGAGTTGGTTAGCAAATTTCCCGAAAAGGGTGCTAGTAGAAAAAGGTCTACTATGTGTGACGGCAGGTGGGGTATGTAATAAGGGGCGTGTCCCGTGTGTGCCGTGATGGTAAAGCAAGGGATTTGGTTAAGAGGTTAGAACATCTGGCTACTGGCTTAGACCAAATACATCCATTTGAGTTGTCACCCCGTATTACATCTATTGGCATCTATTCACAAGTCACAAGTAGCAGTATCTACTGCACCGCGCACAATGAACTTTCCACTTTCCAGGATTGCTATATATTGCTACGGCCGTATAAATGCGTAGGCTTCCTTTTGCCAGTATGTACATCACTCACAAAGTCACAAGCCGTAACGCGCCCCATATGGATATATGCAAATGCAAGCAGCAAGCCTACGGTAAAAGCCTATAAAAACGCTTTCCCCTTTTCCGGATAGGAAAGCCGAAAGCAACAGATAACCGCGGTACATCTCAGACGTCAGACCGGGGCACTCCATAAATTCTCACGCGGCCGGCCAACGCAACGTCGGCTCGCGCGCGATGGCACCCGCGTGCTCTCGCGGTGTATAACCCCCGGAGCCCAGAGAGGAAGAGCACGGGCCCGTGCCGCGCTGGCAGGTTTAATTCCCGCTGCGTTGCGCCCCTTCCCCCTCCGCTGCGTTGCCGCGGGCGCAGGGTGGCGGTGCCTTTTCTTCGCATTCGCGCCCCCATCTGCCGCGCCGCAGCAGCTGGGAACACCAGGCATCACGCGACGCCATCACTGTGCCCAGTGCCACGCGCGGCGCGGAACCGAGGCCGCCGCCGCCACCAACCCCCGCCCGCTCGGCGCTCGCCGTACGCGCCCGCCCGCACCTGCCGTCCCGTCTCGGCACCGTGCCGGTGGCAGCCGCCCGCGGAGGGCACCACTGCTTCCCGGAGCTGGCATGGCAACCCCCTGTGCGGCGCGGCTGAAGCGCGTGCCGGCAAGACGCTGCGGGCCATGCAGAATGGCCCGCCCAGCGCCTGTGGCCGGCCGGCCGTGCAGGGGACGGACACGCCGCGCGTGCAGCTTGCCTGCCAACCAAAACTTGACTCCTGCGCTAACACCCACACCCTACAACATCATTGCAGGTGCCCAGTGGGTAGCCGTGTGCACTAGCACGAGCGGGCTCGTGGTGTCGCTTGGCACTGCACTTGGTAGCCGCCACCCATACCATCTTGGATTGCCGAGGGAGCGCCGTCACTCACGTTAGAGTGAAATGGTGCAGGCGGGAATGGGGCCATCCATCGGCGATAAGATATCGATCTTCTCGACAAGGGCCTGAGGTTCGCCCACAAAAAGGGAAGGAGCTGAGGTGTATTATTCTCGCAGATAATTTTTCAGACCCCTTGAAGACTTTGGGACCGTACCTTTCGGTACTTTGATGGTAGAATCAAAAGGTAGTAAAAGACGTTGAGGCGGCATTTTCATAGCTCATGGTTAGCCCCCAACTTTAGATTGGAGATTTGTAGATGATAAATGTTCTCCTAGTTCGTAATTAATGTTAAAGTTAGTTGTAGGTACATCGATGCATGTCAACGTTGTGCTAGGGCATCTGAAAATATTGTTTGACACTTTTCATACGTATCAACGCTGTGCTAATGCATCTGAGAACAATGTTCGACGCTTCTCATCAACCAAGGATTTTACTATCCTGTGATGTCAGTAATGTAGGGAAGTTACTAGAAAAAAAATTGTCTCACAAATCGCAACAAATTCTTAAAAGCATCGCAATCCATTGCGGAGTAGTATGTAAAGATAAAAAAAATAGCAAGTAAAACTGAGCGATAATTAACACCCCCTCCTGCACAAGTGTGTATCTCGTTCTGGACATGGCACGCCATACAAGAGGCGGAACCCTTCTCTATCACATTCTGATGAAATTATGAGAATATAACACAAATGAAAAGGCTCTCAACAGCATATCTAACGGTTTCACTTGTTCACCTCTGCTCGTATTAAGCTTTAAAATTTTTACTGCAGCTTGTCCAAAACAAAATACATATATATACATAGGACTATAGGAGCAATTTACCATAATAAAGTTGTAAACTAAAATCGACCAGCAATATCAGAACTGACAAATACAAAATAGTACTACAAAGGTGCCGAATAAGCCACGAGGATTCACTACTGATGCTGTTTCCGGTGGTGAACTACAAACTAACTCCAAAAGCTTCAAACATGACTCCAAAAGATTTTTTTTTTCTTTTACGAAGAAAATGAACAAATTTGAGGACAATACTATCAGCCTTTTCAAACTCCTACGAACTAGTTTCTGTAATATGTGAAGAATTAGAGAGGTTAGAATCATCAGGATGTGTACAGAAATGTATAATACATTGAACCGATATGAACACATGTTTTAACGACATATACACTTGAGGTCTGGCTGGCAAAGTATCTGACAGACTGACACAATCCCACCCAACATAACTCTGAGCAGGTCATTGATCCCAGTTTAACGATCACATAGAACTCAAATGGATGAAGACTAACACTAATAGCCAGCCATAAAATGGCATTAGAGCACAATGTGAGACTACGAGAAAATCACCTACTTGTATGAATTCTGTCCTGGAGACCTATTTGTTTCATGTAACAGTAATTTTCTCCATCTAACAAAATGAAACACTACTTGCAATGGCGACATGCATTTGTGCAGCACCTCCAAAGACCAGTGCAAAAGAGGAGGGCAAGGAGTGGCGCTCACCAGGGCATTTTACGATGCTCGTGCCAAAAAATCATCCACAGCAAGAGATGCATCACCATGAGAAACAGCGTTCTCAGGTTCCGGCATGTGCAAAGAAGTAGAAGAAACCTGTCAAAAGTAGTACGAAAACAATGTGCTGATTCAAAAATCACTAGGCAGTAGGCAACAAACACAATGCTCAAGCTTGGTCCAAGGTTTACATTTGTGTCTATATGTACTTCGCCATTATTCTCTACTGAAAGAACAGCACCATGTGCTTTTAACCATTTCTTGCATTCTTCCAGTCCATCAGCTCCATTAGCCTCACAAACTTCATCAATTCCCACAAATCCCAAAACTTGTGCAGCGTATCTGACTGGTATAGTTGGGCGATATGATTTTGACATGCATTTTATAGCCTAAAAGCGCATTCGCTCTGCATGCAGGTCTGTAATCCAAGAACACAACAGAATAACATATTAATATATGTGTGGTTGAAAGAGAGACAGTTGAAAAGGACAACAGATACGAGTGTAAGCGCCTGAGAGAAAGATCATCTTTACCCGTAAGACATGAGTTTAAGTTGGGTGCCACCTTGTATAATTTGAAAAACAGGACATAATTGCCAGATGAAACAGCAGAACGAACTTCAAGGGCATGCTTGACAGTTGGTCTTTCTTGGCTTCCTTTGGCAAGCTGAGAGCAATAGATGCATCAAGGCTCAGGTAACAACAAAATTAACAAAATCATATATCCTCCTATTATGCAGTGGCAGAGCAAAAATATCAGGGAAGGGATACAGAGTTAACAGCTCTGCCTTACTATGCAACAGATATACCTTGCCATCGATGAGAGCGAGTCTCTTTTGCTATTAGAGTGCAGCATGGCGCATAGCAAGTTCTAAGCGGAGAATTCAAGGTTACAGCCCTTGACTCGTCCTCCATATAACCTCTTTAGCTGAGATTGGCACTGCAAATGTTGTGAAGAAAGTAATTAAAAACCATGCTTCTTATTTATTTAGTCACAGTTAAGAGATACCAACACGTCAAGCAACCAGGATTTCAGTTATAATCTAAATACAACACTTGAATTTCACTGTGGCCAGTTGCCACCCAAAATCACTGCTCATCAATTTGAATTCAAAATTTATAAGTAGCATCTTAGTATCTTACTATTCAGTTGTTTGTAGTACCAGGTACTCCCTCTGGTTCTTTTACAAGGCATTTTCCCATTTTGCTGCAAAATATTATGTGTGAATTTATTGATGGTTTTCCCTGTTTGCCCTTGTTGCATATTATCACTCCATCATTTATAAGTAGCATCCTAGTATCTTACTATTCTTTATACTCCCGCTGTCCAGAAATGATAGGCGTATTTGAACTGTGGAAAAGTCTTCCAAAATAGATTTTGAATTGTAATTTCTCTTATAATACAATGTCAATTGCTAAAGACTCAATATTATTTCAAAATGATTTTGAGTATAAATATATTGGTGCATATTTTATACACTAGATGTGCTTATAATTTAACTAATTATTGGAAACTGACTTTTCCTGGTCAAAATACTCATCTCTCTTTCAATGTTTTTTACTTGGGAGTCATATGTTGAAATAATGAAATGGAAGGAGTGACACCCTTGGGCCTAAATACACTCAATGTTTAGCACTCAAATATTCCTCGTGAGTTGTGTAGGCCTTGTGGGTTTGTTTCCCTCCCACTAG
>NC_028454.1:40779571-40872865 GCF_000263155.2 Setaria italica | reverse complement strand
TAAAATAAATCAGAACAAGGCAAGCAAAACCTGATTATATTCAGACAAATCTCCAGACTGAATAGCTAAACGTGCATGGGTTTCATAAACCTGAAACAAGAAGTCCAAAGTTATAAGGGAAACAATTATGCAAGGTTCAAATGGTGTCCTCAAGAAAAATCAAATGGAGGACATGATTCAACATTAAAATTAATTTTTTCAGATAAATTCTAAACAATGGAGTAGATAAAATAAGCAATACAATATATCCTATTTTTAAGGAAAATAGTAAGGGAGCTCCATACTCTACATAATATGCATCTCATTATTAAACACCATGACACAGTATACAGCAAACAAGGGTCAAGGGCTATGGCCTTGACAGTCAGCTCATTCTGAATTCTCTGAACAGTAAGGTCTTGACGAATAGACTTCAGTTGATCACATTTGTAAAGATAGTTCTTTTCTGATGTTTCAACCATACGAAGAGCCTTCTCTAGGACATCTTCTGGTCGTACCTGCACAAGGAGTAATAATAACCTAAGAGAACAGCACTACAAATTAATTAACAGCTAAAGAAGTTATTTCTAGTAACATGTATTTCGAAAAAAAGAAGTAATTATCAGTCATAGAAACAAATTCAATGAAATACAACTAAGCTCGTTAAACATCTGTCGGCACTTATGTTTTAGAATCCAAAATACCACGGTTCCATGGGCCAAGACACATGGAGTTTCTTACAGACTCAAGATAAAGTGGTGCATCCATTGCACTGAATACAATGTTTCAATGAGCCAGAACAACCATCAAAGCAGAACATCAAAGTAATGCTTTACAGAACATCAAACTAATACTTCTAGGGAAACTAGAAATATGCTACAAAGTGCAAGCCAAAAGAAGATATATGCAAGACTCTCTCCTTGTTGAAAGTGCAACCAAGCAACGAAATTTTAAGGACCAGAAGAGGAAGAAACTAATTTGAGACAGACATAATATATGTGTGACAGATAGAATAATATGGATAATTGCCTTGGTGTGGCAAAATTTAAGTTAGCTAGGTTGTGACATATGAAGTCATAAAAAGCTAAGCATGTGGAACAATCCCCCAGGACAACCTGCATGGAGTTTCAGGAGCCTTTGCGTGCAAAAGGCAACAGCAAACTGATAATTCTACAATCACTTAACAAATTAAAACCAGCATGGATTATGGCAGGAATATTCATAGATTGCATGCATTCCACGATACAAAAATCCATTGAAAGAAGATGAACCAAGGGGTTGTTTGGAATATATGGGAATTTCACAGGGTAATTAGAGTACGGATCTCGTTACATTCCAGTATCCCAAACAGAGCCTAACAAGGTATATGCAACACAAAAGAAAACTGGGGGGTTGCACACGATCAGGTACAGCCCTTTGTCTAAAAGGACAGTTGACCCCTTGTGCATTGTTCTAAACATTAAAAGCAAAGAAAAGGGGCATGATACAGTTTACCTGTATGGGAGGTGCGGCAGTGTTACCAGCATCACTCTTCCAGATGTGGTGCCTGGTGGAGGTGGCTGGTTGCTGGGGTGCACATAATCAGAACCAACAGTAGCAACTTTTGTAACGGAAGCAGTGCTACCAGCAACTGCAAGCCCACCTGAAGTCTGTGCAGACTGATCATAATAAGAAGGCCATTGGTTGCACTTCTGTTGATAGTGGACAGAGCTTGTGGGTAGTGAACTAGAACTCTGGGCTACATTACTATCTGAGGTGTAATTCTGATATGATTGGGCATGATTATTCACAGAACTTCCATCACCCCAGGCATTGTTTTGATGATAATAATAGTTGCTTGTAGCATATCCTGGCGCAGTCTGATGAGTACCAGCATTATAATATGTGTTACTTGTAGGACCAATATAAGATCCTGAATTCTGAAACGAACTAAGAGGATGGTAAGCAGCACCTGGATGTTGACCTACTCCTTGTTGAACAGAAGAATCATTTTCTGCTTGTGGATAGTTAAAGTAATAGTTTGGATATTGAGCAGCATTGTAGTTATGCTGAACCAATGTCGAGCAAGGCACATAAGAGTTAGCCGATTGAACCACATGAGGCTCGCGGTTTGTCACACTTTGAGTAGCTCCTGAAACTGATACATCCCTCTGGGGATCATAGTAAACTGCATTTTGGTTTATACCATCCATCAAATAGTTCGAGGAAGCCACCGTAAAAGAAGACCAAGAATGACGATGTCCAGTAGCTCACGATGGTTATGGAGATTGAATGGTCCACTCCAAGCTCCTGCTCTGTTATTTAGGATCAACAAGCAGAGAAGCTGTTGTCAGATAAGTAACACTTTATATGAACAAAAGTAAATAGCATCAATACAGAACATTGTATCTAGCAAAACAAGACAACAATGAGGCAAGAAATTTTGAAACACAGTCCCGTGGTTGAAGCATGGAAGTCACCACAAAGGCATCACTTGCTTACCATAGGACCATAAGGCTCTGGTAAGTATAAGGTATAACCAACCATTATGACTACTTTAAACTTTTATGACTAAGACCAGGAGGATGTGCCAACAAATTTTTGTATGCAGCCATGAAGAATTATTTCTTTGCTATTATAACCAGTATAAGATACAGGTTGATGCTTACTTGTGGTCTCAGCACACACCAAGGATCTAGGATTGTTGGTTGTGCAGACATGTTTAATGCAGCCAGTGAAATCCTTCAGTCGTTATTGTTATTAAATAATCACAAATGCATGTAACCCAAGCGCCTTATACACGACGTCGTGTAGTTAGGAGTTAGGACCCTGCACCAAACTTCTTAATAGAAAATGGGCGGCTCTCCTTTGTATTCTCAAAAAGCTAACTCATGTCAGGATAGCGATTGCAGTTAAATTATACTGCTGAGCAAGCACGCAACCACAAAATATAGAAGTGAAACAGACGAAGCACAAAAATAAATTCATTCTAGCTAGATAAATGCCGAACTAAGCAAGATTTGAGTTACGTTCAAGTGTCAGTAATTCTACAGGCCATTCTACTTCTCCCATATTCAGAGATATACTCTAGAACCTTGGTTTTCTTATCAAAGAGCGAATCATTTTTAACAAACTGTGAAAACGTCAAGTGAAGGAGATAATGCCATGCATCTAGTCATCTAGCACCAATCAACAAGCTGTATGTCTCACCAAGTACCTCGTCAGAAGAGTGGCTCAAGCGCCAGTGCGCCACACAGCATAGCACTATCAGAGGTGTTTGACTGGAGTTGGCTAACAGGGCCTCCGCGGGAGCATCTGGCGCTCGCCAGCTCGGCGGCGGGAGATTAGGTTTAGAGACGCAATGGGGAAGGGAAGGAAATTGAGGAGGCGGCGAACAGAGCTGCCGGAGGCTCGGAGAGGAACACAGGAGACGGTAGCGTACGCGTTCGGGTTGCGGCGAACTAGCGATTTGGGATGGGCTGACCCACTGGGCTGCGACATCAGAATGGGCTCGGATCTGGTCCGTGGGCTCGTCAGAAGAGAAAGAAAGGTGGAGCAACCCCATAGGCCCATACCAATTGCGGAAGACGGCCCAACTTTGACCGTTGTACAGTATTTGACCCATTATTTTTCCAACACAATGTGTCTGAAATATCCTAGTATGAATTTTGATTCCTTATTGGAGAGTAATTGGTTCACAAATTGGGGACGGTTTGTTCACTTTTGTTCAAATTGGGTTCACAAATTGCGACGATTTGTTCACTTGTCTTTTGATACTGATGGCATGGCCGTGTAAAGTGTCAACCAAAGCGGCACAACCCCCTCGTGTCAGCCAGGACAGTCAGATGAAGAGGTAAATATTCAGAAGAAAATGCAATGGCGATTGCAAGTTGGCAACGGTTTCGTATTTCACAACCAACCCAAATTGCCAAATTTCAGAACACGGCAAAGACAGTCAATCCAAAACTAGCAAAACCCATAAAAGCAGTTCAAGATTTGAAGCGAATCCACATCATAAACACGGCAAGGCACCGGATTCATATATTAGAAATTCAGAACAGACAGGGAAATGCAGATGAACTTTGCAGTACAACTCCACATACTACTACTTTGACCACGGCTCTGAACACGGAACAATAATTAGCACTACTGATAAGCCTATGAAACTGAACATGGACCAGAACACCCTCGCCTCCTCCACCGATTTCTTGACCGCGACCCAAGACTTCCGCCACGGCCACCGGGCGGCGGCGGCGGCGCCCCTCAGCCGCCGAATCCGTAGAGGGTGCGGCCCTGGCGCTTGAGCGCGTAGACGACGTCCATGGCGGTGACGGTCTTGCGGCGGGCGTGCTCCGTGTAGGTGACGGCGTCGCGGATGACGTTCTCGAGGAAGATCTTGAGCACGCCGCGGGTCTCCTCGTAGATGAGCCCGGAGATGCGCTTCACGCCGCCCCTCCTCGCCAGCCTCCGGATCGCCGGCTTCGTGATGCCCTGGATATTGTCGCGGAGGACCTTGCGGTGACGCTTCGCGCCGCCCTTGCCCAGACCCTTGCCGCCCTTGCCGCGCCCAGACATGGTCGCCCGCTCGCTCGAACTCGAAGAAGAGGATGGGGGGGATTTGGAGATTTGGGGGTGGGATTTGGGTAGAGATGAGTGCCGTGAGAAGAAGGGGAA
Organism: Setaria italica; assembly: GCF_000263155.2. Classification (NCBI taxonomy): domain Eukaryota; kingdom Viridiplantae; phylum Streptophyta; class Magnoliopsida; order Poales; family Poaceae; genus Setaria; species Setaria italica. Next base: position 40,868,233 of record NC_028454.1, on the reverse strand, counting down.
AAGGGATATTTAAAGGGCGAGCGGTGGGGTGCGGAGGAAGGCTGCACCGTTCGATGGGCCGGAGACGAACGGGTGAGATCGGGAGCTGGGTACATGCCGCGGATCGCTGACGTGGATGGTGGCGCGGATCCGTGAGTTGGCGGGTGGGGCGGGGCGCGGGGGGTTGTGGTTCTGAATTCGTGGTTTGGGCGCCCAAATTGAATAGTTTTGCGAAAAGTTTTAGCGGGATTGTACAGCAATCGCTCTCTAGCTGGTAGGCACGTGAACATGTGATTCGTTCTGATGGTATTTTAGCCGGGATTATTTTGTTATGATGAAGGCACTTTTTAGCGGGATGGTTAATTAAATATCCTGCGTGAAGTATACTGCGTATGCTATGTATTCCTGTGGTATTGAAAAAAAATTGTGACGAAACTCTAAACAGGGCGAATGTCTACAGATGGAAACATCTTTCAAGATCTCTATTAAGTTTTATCATGAACTATCTGTGATAGGTGCTTTTTGTTTATCTCATTTCTTTATCATGAATGGTGCTATTATTTATAGAAATATTGTTTGAAACAATTGTTTTGTGTTTTTCCTTGTGTTTATGTGTAGTTTTAAAGATAGCCTGAAACACGGTGCAAAATGTTTGAAACCTGTTTAGCTGTGATTTGTGTTACATGAGCCGTTTGTAGGGTTAACGAGATTTTTTATAATGTGTCATTGAATATAAAGAGAACAAATTATTTCATGAAAATGCCGATCAGCATATATATGAAATGTTACTTCCCGATGTCAAATTGTAGCAATCTGAGTGAATCAACGTGCGCATCCTTTGAAGTTTTCTCGAAGTGAACTAACTTGGCTCTCAGGATCATGCCACACTAGAACAACACTATTAGCCAGTTGCCCTATAAACATCCTTGCACAATGTCATCTTCCTACTTCTAGTTAAACTATGACCCCTCCTTGAACTTCTAAGCCCCACATATTGACTTGGGTTTGCCTCGCCACATGACGATTATGAGCATAGGTCGTAAAAAGTGTTGGCATATGATCCAACTAAAAGTCTTTCTTAGTTGGACACTCTCGATAAATGTTATTAGGAAAATATATGTCCAACATTGAAGTTTTAAAATCTTGCTAATGAAAGTGCGGTGGAACATGGGGTCAACCAAGAGTCATATTTTTGTGAGTTTTTGAGAAAGTAACTAACACTGGTAGCAACTAATGTTCCCATTGTTTCCTATTTGCATAGCACATACACTACGCATCCAAATATCATTTTTACAATTTTTTGGAGCTCACGAATCAGACACATTGTAGGATCAAGGATACTAACTAGAGCTGTGAATATGCGGTTTCAACAAATTTGCAGACTAAACAATTCAAGTTAGTAGGAAAAATTATATATGACTACACTAGCAATGTTATGTCATGGTTTGCAACTTAGGGTGATAAGATATAATCCAATCTCTAGTGTTGTAAATTGTTCAAAACAAAATGCATATAAGTAAAATGAATTCAAGAAACAACTGAACACAATGTGTGAATTTTATCCTTGGTATCGACTATCGATGATTCATTTTATCATAACCCCTGATTGAAAAGATCGTGTGATGCCTAGAGGGGGGTGGATAGGCTCGATCTGAACACCTGAAAATTATTCGCAATGGAATTAAGTACGTTCTGACACTGTGTCGGAACTTTCAACAGGGTCAGAACATCCGGTACAGGGGCGAAACTTCCGACATAGTAAAAAGTACTCTGCGAAATTCAAATTTAAATAGGTTTCAGCAAAATCTATTTGAATCAAAAGTTCAGCAATGATGTATAAAGACTACTGCAGGTGATCTTTATGAGAGAAACTTCACAAGAATATAGATCAGCACAAATCGAGCTCTAGGTCAACAAGAACTTGAAGAACACAACAAGCACACGAGACAAAATATTTGTTTACCGAAGTTCACTTCCACAAAAGGAAGCTACATCTCCGTTGAGGAGCTCGCAAAGAGCCGAGTCCTCACTAACCCTTTACAACTCTCAATTAACCACAAAGTAGAATTGAGTCACTTACTATGAATCCTTCAATAGGATGGGAAATACAAACTTCCTGGGCGCACCACAACAAGAGGGCGCTCAAATGGCCAATGTCGAACCATCTAGAAGCAAGCTTCAAGAGTAACAAACGTGAATTGAAAACCGAAGATGGTTCAAGTGCTCTTGAGATGAACTTGATTGACCTCACACTCAAAGCTAGAGTCACACACCTCAAATCCTTCTCTCACCCAAGCTCTAGCTCAAAACTCTCAAAGATTTAACTCAAGGAGGGAATGGGAGGTGTTTACCTTGGGTTAGGTCAGCAGCAAATGAAGAAAGGCCTGAGGGGGTATAAATACCCGAGCCTCCAAAACTAGCCATTGATGTGCTGTTAAGTGACCGTCGGAACTTCCGACACCGGGTCAGAACTTCCGACCCTAATCAATAAATCCATTGAACACCCCCTGTCGGAACTTCCGACTCAGCGTCGGAACTTCTGACGCTCACAAAAACTGTGAGAAACTTCATGTGCACGTGGGTGATTAAGGTGTCTCTCATAGGTGGTTAGAATCTCAGATGAGCACTTTAACATCTTCAAGTCAACAAGCTGCGTCCCCCTTTATAGTACGGTGTTTCTATACTCAAATTCAAAATTAGAAAATGATAAACGATCTTCTCTTAAGCTCCAACACTGTTCTTCAACAAATTCGTGGTACATTCTTTCATCTTTTAATTTTTTTTTTGCTTTGAGCCTATCAATTTCTCAATAAAATCATTAGTTCCTTAATTATGCATGTCATCAACATCAAAACCCACTTAGAGGGCCAAGATGCACTTTCACTTATGCATATTGAGGTGGATTTAAAATTCCAACAAATCATGTATGAAGTCATTGCTTGAATTAAGAGGCTTGGATCAAAGAACCTTCCCGAATATTTTATTATACTAGAATTGCTCCTCATCGCTTCAGTGATGTAAGCACAACACCTTTCATAACAAACAATCATGGCACATTCATAATCTTTTTGAATTGCTTAATGGTTTGATGGACTCCAAAGCTATCTAGTAGACGACAAACTTCTAAGAGTATTAACCCAATGACACTTGCTCAACAATCATGAGTGCCTTGAATATAATATTTTTTTCACAAAGTGGTATACCGGTTAGAAATTCGAAGAGTCTTGGATGGCCTACTTGAGAAGTGAGTCAATTAAAATGTTTGGTTAGTCAAGCTTCAGCAAAAACTCTTCTCCCATCTCTCCTTAAGGAAAGGAGATGTGTTGCATGGCAGTTCATTTTTTTCTCGCTCCAAAGGCAAAAGCAATCAATGAAACACTGCTACAACTACAGTAGAAACCTGACTCCTTGTAAATTACTTTGATCCAAACAGGGGCACAAATAATAGCAAATAGCCACTCCCTCCCACCCGGTCCACTATCCGAATTGCAATGGCCCAACTCGGCTCGGATGTGGCAAAGCACATTGAAAAGTGCGGGAGCAAAAAGTGTAAAATGCTCGGTCCCGCTCCTCGCATCGCGGCTATATGTCGCATATGTGACAAAGTAGCCGAGCGTCGCCTTCTGAGCAGCAGCAAGCCTTTCTCGCGTGCATGTTAGTACAACACAGTCTATTATTTGCGTGCATGCATTGGGAGAGGACGGAGATATCAGCGGCATGCATGCATGGCCCCGTGGGCGAGTTAATTTTGTTATTTTATTTTTTGTGCCCATGCACTAGGCATGCTGCATGCATCAGTCAAATGCGTAGAGTGAGTTTCTTTTATTATTTTTTTTGATTGAGTTGGCTTGTTTTATTTTTTTAGGCCGAGTTGCTATTTTTTCCTCTTTGTGTTTGTTCCTTTTTTCTATATTGCTTTCCATTCACATTTTATTTTTCTTTTCCCTTTTAATTTTCTATACTTATTGTTTACTTCTTTTCCTTTTTTATTCTAAACCTTACATAAATATTATTTCTTGGATGGTTTCGTTTTAGTATCATTTTTTTATATCTTATATAATTAGATGTTAAATAAATAGTTGTTCCCACGGTGATTCAAATCGAAGAATAATTCAATGTGAGATTATAATTTTCATTTTCTTTTCTCTCCTCTTGCTGGTGCCATTTCTTTTTGTATTTGTTTATATATTATTTCTTTATATTTTACTTCATTTGGTATATTATGATTCCTTTTCTTGTTTTCTTTGTAGTTTTTGTTTTATTCATGTTTCTTCCATTATTTCTATTTTAACAACATAATATTTTATGGTGTTTATTTACTTTTCTATAAATTATATTATTTGTTCTATATAGACAATATATTCATTTTAAGGTGTGAAAATCTTTTTCCGTGCATTCATATAGTTTTTAGATGGACATGATTATTTCATTAAGTTCATATAATTGTTTTTAAGTGTACACTTTTTTTTTATAAATTTATATAATATGTTCTAGGGGTATACATATTTGTTGTGTGATTTGTTCGATGGGTACAATTATTTTGTTCTGTAAGTTCAATGAATCTGTTCCAGATTTACAATTATTTGTTCTTTGAGTTTATAGTTTGTTATATGGATATATATCTTTATTCTATGAGTTTGTACAATTGTTCAATGAGTATAGTTGTTTTATTCCGTAAATTTATACAATTTGTTCTAGGCATGCAAATATAAAAATTATTTTATAATGTAGACTTATTTGTTCGCAATACTTAGTTTCTACTTTTTGTCCTATAAAAAATGTTCGTAATTTTCAATCATTTGTTTGAAGCATACAATTATTTGTTGGTCATGTTTAATCTTTTGCTAGTAGAAAATGATCATTTGTTTCTATCATTAAAATATTTGTTTGCATTTGTTAAATTAATTTATTTTTATTAGAATGATTTTAAAAATTCTGCCAAACATAGTCGAGTGTGAACCTATTTTGATAATATTGTCGTATGAAATATTACGGTGCAATCAAAATTAAGTTTGGATCTTGTTTTGTATTGAATGTATAAATCTTTGTTCCATGAGTTTATATAATTTGTTCGATATGTACAATTATTTTAATCGTTAGATTTGTATAATTTGTTCCAGGTGTATATGCCAACTTGATTAAAAAATGGTCATAAAATAATTCATCAAAATATAGTCGAGTGGGATCTTATTTTAAAAATCTTGTTGTAAAAATCTTTATGAGGCCATCAAAATTTAATTTGGATAATCTGAGTTATGATTTTTTAATTACAAATTTGCATGCATGTCATCACCTTGTGCTTTTCTTGGAGGCATGCAGTTCTTTCTCGGAAGCTCACACGCCGCTGGGTTTTATGGGCTATAATGGCCCACTATCTCCACCATGGTCGCGCGCCATGCGTAGAAGGACAACCTGTGACTTTATCGCCACCGGTGACGCATAACCGCCCACCCCCGCGCGCGGCGGGTAGCCACCCGCGGCGGCTGCCCCGCGACCCCTATCTCGCCATGGCTTTCTCCACAGCCACCGCCTCGCCTCTTCTCGCCCCGGGAGGCCCCCGTCCTGACCCTCCACTCCGTGGCCAGCGCAGCGCAAGTAGCGGTAGACTAGAGGAAGGTTAGGCGGAGAGAAACTAGAGGAAAAGGGGAAGGACGGGATAAGGAGGTGAGGACGGAGGTAGCAGACCGCGATGCTGCGGCGCGCGGCGAGCAACGCCTACTCGTGGTGGTGGGCGAGCCACATCCGCAGCACGCAGTCCAAATGGCTCGACAGCAATCTTCAAGGTAGTAATCTCGCTTGCCACATTGCTTAATCTCCACATAACACACGAACATATCAGAAATCAAGACCTACAATCTTTGGCACAACTGTTAGCGCAGCGATGCATTGGTCGATTTCGTAGTGTTCATTCACTAGTATTGCTTCGTTTGCTTGTGCGACCAATTTTCTCATTATTATCTCTTCAAACATGAAATGTGTGTCCATAAATGATGTGGCATTTCCTATACCGGTGCGCATTACGTTTCTCAAAATTGTTCATGATATCTTTTGCTCTCTTTGCAGATATGGAAACGAGGGTGAAGGCCATGATCAAACTTATAGAAATAGACGCTGATACTTTCGCAAAGAAGGCGGAGCTGTACTTCAAGAACAGGCCTGAGCTGGTAAGCCTTGTTGAGGAGACATATAGATCTTACCAGGCGCTCGCCGATCGATGCGATCGGATTTCGGGGGAGCTCCACAAGTCAAATCACACCATAGCAACTGCGTTCCCGGAGCAAGTCCAACTGTCACTGCAAAACGACAATGGCGACGGATTCCCGAAAGGCATCACAGGGATCAATATCAGCAGAGGAACTAGCCCAGCTCCAAAGAGGGCACAAACACATAGAAGGATTAGCTCTCAGATGAGCAAAGACAAGGCACAAGAAGCGATTGAGAGGCTGCAGAAGGAAATTTTGGTGTTGCAGACTGAGAAAGAGTTCTTTAAGAGCTCTTATGAATCTTCACTAAATAAGTACTTGGATATTGAAAGAAGGGCATCAGAGATGCAAGAGGAGGTCTGGAGCTTGCAAGAGACTTTTAGTACCAGTGCAGTTATTGAAGACAATGAAGCTCGAGCTTTGATGGCTGCACGGGCCCTTATTTCATGTGAGGATACACTGGTTAACTTGCAAGGTCAGCAAAAGCGATCATCTCAACAGGCAAGAACAGAGTTTGAACGAGTCATAGATGCAAAAAAGAAGCTAAAATCTTTCAAGAGTGAATGTGGGCACCCTGATACTCAAAAGGAGCTAAGTGATCATCAATATGTAGTGACCAGCTCTCTTCATCCATCGACAGAGGATAATGATCCTATTCTGCAAGACCACAGGCTTGACCTGCAGGAGATAAGCCAAAAGGTCAAACGGCAGTTTGAGTCGTGCTCAGAGGCATCTGTAGTGCATCTAGCAGGAAATATTGATGAATTCGTGGATAAGGTGATTGCGCTGGAAATTGCAGCTTCGTCACAGAATGCTCAGATCAATAGAATGAGAGCTGAGGCAGATGAGCTGCATAAGCGCCTGGATAGTTTGGAGGAAGAGAAGGCAGCTTTAGTTGGGGATTCCAGCAAGTTGTCTGAGAGGTTGAAGCAAGTTGAGGAGGTGCTGCAAACAATTCAGCGCATTGAGAAGTCTGTGCACAGTGAAAACAGAAATGTTCACAAACAGTTAACTGAAGCATGCTGCAGTCTTACTAATTTTGTGGAGAAGTTGGATACTCCTTTGAGCGAAGAAATACTAGATTCACCTGAAGAGTCTAAAGGAGTTTCTTCTGAAGAAGATGCAGATAAGCCCGGCACACTCTCCGAGTCACTTCAAGCTGATTCAGGAACTGCAGGTAAATCGATGGATGAAGAATCATTGGACTCATTCGATATCTCTAGTGAGACACATGAAGAAGAGGCAGATGGCACCTTGGGGTGGCAGCAACTAGTTTTGAATGGGTTAGAGGGCAAGGATAAAATCCTCCTAAAAGATTATGCATCCATCCTTCAAAACTACAAAGATACAAAGAAGCAGCTTTCAGAAATTGAGAAGAAAAATCGAGAATATCATCTTGAGGCTATGTCAGAAATGAAGGAGTTGAAGAGTGCCAACACAACAAAAGATGAAGAGATTCGTTCTCTTAGGCGAATGTTGAGCTCTTTACAGGCCAAGCTCAACACTTCTCCACTTCAGTCTGCTGAGAAGTCCGAAGAATCATCCAAAGCAAACACTGATCCTAGTCTTGGAGACAGAGAGTTTTCTGCGATAGAAGAATACATGAAGCATTGCCAAGATGAAGAACCACATGTTTCTTCGTTAGAAGAAAAATTCAGAGAAGAAATTAGCAGAGTATTGGAGGAAAGCTTGGACTTCTGGTTGAGGTTCAGTACGTCGTATCGATATATCCAGAAATTCCAAAAAACATTTGATAAAGCGAAAGCTGAACTGGATAGACTTACTGATGCAAAAGCTCAGGAGGGCGTAGACTCTGGTTCTGCTAGTCAGTCTGCTAGAAAACAAGAGTCAGCTGCACTTGAAAAGACATTCCGCGACTTAAGTACTGATTTACAAGTTTGGTTGGAGAAGAATGTGCTGTTACAGGAGGAGCTAGAGAGTAGATTCTCTTTGCTCTGCAGCATACAAGAGGAGATATCAAAGATAACAACGTTGGATCAAACCAGTGAAGCTCACTTTACTCCTTTCCAGGCTGCAAAGTTCCAAGGTGAGGTGAGTAATATGAAGCAAGAAAATAACAAGGTCACCAAAGAGCTACAAGCTGGGCTTGACCATGTAAGGGGCCTCCAAGTGGAGATTGGGAGGGCTATTTTGAAGCTCAGAGACAATATTGAACTATCCATTGGGAGAAGCAACCGAGCACAACAGAACTTCAGATCACTGTCAGTGAAGGCTGGGGTACCACTACGAACTTTCTTATTTGGTTCTAAGCCGAAAAAACCATCATTATTTTCATGTATGCCTGCGATGCCGAAGCCGGTTTCTGACATGAGGCCAGGGCTTTTTAGATAAGACTGGTTAGATTGTCAGCTTTTTTTCTTCTTTTGTTTGATACTAGTGATCTTCTCAGTAAACATGCTAGTTATGATTGAATGTTGTGTCTTTGTAGGTTCTAAGACTGTAGAGGATCGTGTAATCAAGTTTTTTTTTTTACTTTCTTTAACTTGTTCCTTGATGTGTGATGTGTACATCCTTATACTGAAGGAATCTGACATGCAAATGTATTAATGCCACACTCACTTATTATGCCTTTATTGTGACTTTTGGGTGGGATGATGTTGAAATGTGTTCAGTTCAAAACTTGATTTGTTAAATCTAACATCGCATTGTTATTTGCCTACCCACTAGAAAAAGTAGTGGTGCAACTATTTACAAGTTGACCATCATCTTTTAGGAACTTCAGTCTTGTTAGTGCATTGTACTGGCTTATCAATGAAATATTGCTACCAGTGTCTTCCTTTTCCATCGTCAGGTTCTTTAGATAATAGTAGTTATCATGGATGGAATACACGCCTCCTCTATATGTTGTAAAACTATATGTTGGTAAATGAGAAATAGGCTATGCATGTAGTCAAATCAGATGCGAAGTGTTACTCTTTCATAACAAATTAACAACACTCAGAGCTGTTAGTCTGAAGCTACACATAACATTCTTGTCATTTCTGATGGTGACATCATCATTATCCGTTGCCTTTCCAGGCAGTATTTTGGAGAAGCATCATGATCCCATCGATTTTGCTTTCAGGTGACAATCTCATTCTTCATGAAGGTGCATCAATAAAGTAGCAATGTTGGAGATAAGTGTGTGAAAGCTTAATCTTGTTTTGTTGATGTCTAGTTCAAACTTAATTAGCTTGCATGATGACATCATTAAAAGAAGTTGTGTTTCTTCTGCAACTGAAATGGCACTACTACGTGTTTCTGTTTCTTGTATTACTTTCTTTCTAATTTATCAATTTTGTAGGCTTTTCTGTTTCACTGAGAAAGTAAGGAAGAAAGGGATGGCTGATGCTATCATCTAAGTAATATTAACCTGGCTGAGATGAGTTTGGTAAGTTCCTTTTTTTTCTGAAAAGAAAAGGTAAGTTCATTTGTGATACATTGGGATTTTTTTTTTGATACAAGATTAATTGCCATCCAACTTCGATGTGTAACCTTCAGAAAATAACAGTTAGTCGGACAGTCCATAATGTGTCACTGATATAATGGTCCAGAAGTTTTAAGTTTATGCATTAATCGTATTGATTCACTACCTTAAATGTATATTCCAGTAATCCTTCCATTAAAATGGGAAAAGAGAAAATATCAAAGTAAGACCTGCTCTGCATCAGAATTTGCATTGTCAAATTTCCATTTGCATGAATAATTGAATATGCCATTCCAAAAGGATAAAAGTTATCAAACTATTAAGTTCAGCCGTTGGGGAAAGCATCTCAAATGTTCAATCTTAATGGATAATGTGCTTAGCAATGTAAGCCTTTTTTAATAGCAGGTAGGGATGTAGGTGGGCACCCAAAACCTAAATTAATTGCATTGACTTGTAATTCTAGTTCATTTATCTCCCCTAAATTAATTACATGGCATGCCGTTGTAGTTAATTTAACCAATTTCTGGTTGACCCAATGACCCAGAAGAAATGGAACTTGCATCCCCAATAGCTGGACGTATTGGTTAGATTATGCATTTTAAACCATATCTGAACATGTTGGTATTAGTAAATCCAATGAATGGTAGAGAAACTTGGAGCATGATGAGATGGCATGTTATATAGAGATAATTAGCAGTAAATCAGGGGGAAATGCAGTTAAGCTGGACCAGTAAAAAAGTACTCCTCTACGCGAGCAATTACATAGAGTGACAGCTTACTGTGAAAATGGAGAAAAAGAATGTATACAGAGGACCCATCATACGTACTGCTGCAGTGCTGCCCCATGCACATGTTGCCTCATGAGGAAACACTCAAGTTATTTCCTCATCTTAACATGCATGCTCAATGTTTTCTTCTGCTTCAAAAGGTAAGTGGTGAGGTATCTCCGTTTTTTTTTTCGGGTCCAATGCAAACTGTAACATTGAGCCCTACAAGATCTTTGACAACGACGCATATCTTTCATATCAAACTGTCTTGGAATAATTCAGGAAAGCATATCTCGTTCGTCTAACCAGCTCTATGTCTTATGGGGCTACATAGACCTTTGGACCTTTGTTCTGCAGTACCACCGGGACCTTACTGTGCTGAATGAAGATAAGGGGCTGCTTGGCAAAGCACGAGCTGCTTCCGAGTTAAGCTTAGCCGAATCAAAATTGAAGGTTGGTCCAAGCTGCATATCTCTGTCTAACTACAGTAAGTATTCTACACCTTTCCTTGCATGCTGCATTTAGGGTTGGCACTCCTGTATTCAGTGTGCATCTGATTGGCATATCGACAATTGAAGATTTGAAGTCAACACAGGTACTGGGAAGAGTGGATTGTTGCCTGTGCAAGTCAATGGCTACAACAGTTCTTCGTTTGACATGTGCCGTCAAAAGTTTGTCAAGTGGCATTACATAATTGGGTAATTACTTCTTTTTCTCCATGAGTTCATCGGAAGGTTGCTGGCTTGCTAGAGTTGCATTCTCAAATCTGATTGTCAAAGACCACCTTATTCATATTAACTGCAGTGAAAACAAAAATACTGTGAACGTAATTTCAGACGGTCAGCAGATGCAAAAATATCTTTCACTAAGCCGACGCTCAGTACTCTATCAGACCCATTTTATATGGAAAGGGGCACTGGCATCAAGTTTCTTGTGTTTGTTAATCGACGTATACTTAGTTGGAGCATATTCGCTAGCTGTGACACCTATGTTCATTCCTCTAATTGTTAACTTCAGAATGTCCCTTTTTTATCAAAGGGCTAGAATATGTCTCACTTTTATTTTGAAGGAAAAGCATCTTGCTTCCAATAGCACCTTAAATTCATATATAGAAGGACAAAACAACTTGTCTAGGAACTATTGCCCTATGCCTCATAATGCAGCAGTAGAAGACTGCGTTTGATGCTCTTCACTCCAGTAGACTCTAGAAAATCTTATAATGGTCAAATTGCAAATGACGTGAACTACTTACATGAAAAATAACTCTCAAAACATGAGAATAAAGTTAAAAAGTTTGACCACCGGTAAAACTGTCGCTCGCCACATTTAGAAAAAATGTTGAGATTTAATGTTCCATATCATCCCCGTTGTCCTTAGCATACATGGACGGCTCTGCATCTTCGACATGGGTTACTAAACATGGATAAATGATATCCTCGTCTTTCTGTTGCATTACTATATATATACAATGTCTCATGTTAAGAGATCGGATGGTTCAGATCGCTCCACGATGCTTCACACACTGCACATAATGTGTTTGGCTTGTGACCCTAAGTATGTTCTGGCACCTTAGATAAATTTTAGCCACTGTTTTGGTTTAATTTGGTACTTTGGTGCCAAAATTTGGCCGAGTAGCCATTCTCTTTGAACACCCTAGTTTATTTCAGTGGCTAAAGCTGGGCTAAACCAATTTGGTGATCAAAATTTGGCCATGAAAAAAAAAATCTGGTTTGGCTAGCAAGTGGCCATTTTAGTTGCAAAGCAAACGCACCCAATATCTAGATCATAGTTCCTACCTTGAAATGGTACGTACAATGTACCACTATTGAGGATTGATCTGACAGCAGAGACACATTCCCAGGAGCAGTACAATTATACTGCTGCCACAGAATCTGATAAGATTTTTAGATTTAGAAGCGACCCCGCCACCTTTCAGCGCACAGCGCCCTGCACTACCAGCAGAATACACGGCAAGGCTCCCACTTCTTATAGCGCACCCCGACCTCCCAAACCACCCCCAAACCACAGTTCGCGCAAAGTCCCAAGGCTTTTTTTCTCTCACACGTCCAAAAGCAAAGCAAAGCCATGTCCCGTAACGCCTCCTCCCCCTCGTCGGCGCCGTCCTATAGCGACGCCGCCCTCATGCACCATCAGCACGCGGCGAGCTTCTCCGCCGCGCTGTCCGTCACCGTCCCGGCGCAGATCCCTCGCGGCGCCGCGGCGGGGTACCTCGACGGCAATGTTGGCGCGTTCTCGTCGCCGCCGACGTCGTCCTGCTACTCCTCGTCGTCGCTGCCGTCGTCGTACTACAACAGCATACAGAGGAGCATCAGCTCCCACTCGCTGCCGGTGCACCTCCAGCTGGCCGACGTGTCCTTCGGCGCCGGCGGTGGCAGCAATGGCTTCCTGTCGCCGTCCTCCCCGTCCCCGCACCAGCTGCCGCTCCCACCGCTCTCCTCCTCCCCTTCCTCTTCCTCCGGCGACCTCTTCGAGTTCACCTCGTCGTGCCCCGTCCGCCGCGTCTTCAGCACCGGCGATCTCCAGGTAACCGACACGTACAACTACCACAACTAACCTTGGGCGGCGCACAATTCAGAGCTGCATATACACATGGGAGGAATCACGAAACTGAACTAACTCTGCTGCGCTGACAATGAAACAGGGGATGAACGGGTCGTCGCCGCCACGGCCGGTGCCGTCGGGAGACGGCTGCGGCCAAGAAGGAGGCGGTCCGTTCTCGCAGAAGGTCGGGCGCTACAGCGCCGAGGAGAGGAAAGAGCGGATCGAGCGCTACCGCGTGAAACGGCATCAGAGGAACTTCAACAAGAAGATCACTGTAATCGATCGCATCTCACCTGCAAATGCTTTGCTCCCCTTACCGTTCGCGTTAGCTAACGTCCGGTCACGCTCTGGTTGTGGTTTCTCCAGTACGCGTGCAGGAAGACGCTGGCGGACAGCCGGCCGCGTGTGAAGGGCCGGTTCGCACGGAACGGCGAGGCCGAGGCGGAGGCCGACGAGCGCGAGGCGTCCGACATCAGCTACGAGTACTGCTGCAGCCACAACGAACTCAGCAACGGCAGCAGCAACGCCCACGGCAGCGGCGGCGGCAGCTGCTACGACGGCGGCAGTCACTACAGGATGGACGGCCTCGGCAGCAACATCGCCGTCGTCTCGGCGTTCAACGGCGCCAGCGACAATGGCGAGTGGTGGTGGCGGGCGCCGGGCGCCGCCGCGGCGGCGGCCGACGAGGTGCAGCGGCTGCAGCGTCAGGTCGGCGGCTTCGACGACGAGGACGAGCTCTGGGCAACCCTCGGCGACATGCTGTCGGTGAACCTGGCCTCGTAGGAAGCAGGCCAGGGTCACCCAGTCACTAGTAGCCAGGCAGCCCGCCAGGCCGTTGGTGGCCGGTGGGGTCCGGCGCGCGCGCGAGCACCAGGGGGCGGGTGAGAGGTCGGGTCGGGGGGTGGCGTCGTTGACCCTCGTTCCCTTGTGTATGCAGTATGCATGATTGATTGCCTTGTAACTTTTTAGCCAGAAACATCATGAAGCAAACGAAAAAAAGTTCAGAACGACCTCCTTCCAGTCTCACGTGAGACTGACAACAACTCGCACGCGCTCCGTGATTTCCGAGTTACTTCCGCAAAGCAGCTCGAATCAGCCTGAATTTTTTTTGAAAGCTGAATTAGCCTGAATTAACTCTCGATGCTCTTTTGCACCCTGCAAAGTGCCAGGAGCTAACAAGCTTCCGTGACCAGTTCGTTTTTGCTTGTCTTTCTCGCTCGCACCCAACTAATCGGCACGTAGTTTTCTTCTTGCCTGTGCACTGGCACTACACTGCACTCTATGGTTATGGCCGTCACCCGTCAGTGACACGACGTGACAAGTCATCTCATGGCAGTGTCAGTGTGATTGCTCACTGGCCTACCTCCTCCCAAACCAAACCCGTGTGGGCTGCGACTTCTCCCGTTGTTACGGGAGATCGACGGCATCGGCAGGTGGCAATGGAGGCGGGCCAGTCAAAGAGGGGGTGGAGATCACTGTCGGGGGCGGCGTGAGCGCCGGGCGAGGCGTCCGTGACGCGCAACCATCTCGTCTACCTTTTGGAGGGGTTCGATCACTTCAATGGCCGCCGTCTCGAGGATGTTCGATCCATCCCATTGGCCTGCCCGCGCACACGTGATCGGCAGCTCGGGTTCACTGAGAGAGAGTCGCCGCGAGATGGGATAGCTGTTCGGCAATGGTCATGTCAGCAACTCTGCAAGTCAGCATAGGTTTTGGGTTGGTCCAATAATTTGCGTGTTTTTAACGATGTGCCATCTGAAAAAGAAAACTCGCGAACAATCCTATCCAACGCGTCTTGCCAGTTGAAATACAGGTATCGTAGTCAGTCGGCAGTACCGAGATACGCGGCCTGCTTGCTTGAGGATGACACCCCCTGATTCTAGCATTTTTAGTCCTTTGTTATGTCCCTATAAGGCAATGGGAAGCATATATGTGAAAAAGAAAGGACATGGTACATCAGTATTTTCAGTCAAGATAAGCTGAAAGGTTATCGCAAACAGATTGCTCCGCAAGGAAAAATTCGATTCCCTGGGGGGAGCTGAGAAATGCAATTAATATCTACTAGTAGTAATGCTTTTGACCACCCAATGCAGAGGCATCGCCAAAATTTTATCGTCATGGAATAAATAAAGCGGCAACCTACCAATTGCGCCTCCGCTCCAGATGTAGCACGACAAAGAAATGTAAAGGGACATTCAGGCAGGCGGGGAAGACAAGGGCAGGCACCCAACCCGGGGGGGGGGCGGGGGGGCGCGGCGGGGGCAAGAATTCAGTTCCCAATCCTTGCCGATATCTCGAGTATATTTTCGCAAGCGTGATCTTGGGAATCATGCATCCAACTATCCGAGAGTTAGAAGAATGGGGGAGATAAACTTTTAGGCGATCGCAACGGGCACGATCATCCATCCAGGACAGTGAGCGAGGACAGGATACCGTAAAGATGAGTCAAAAGAGAATAAGAACCCCCAAGCAAGTGTTTACGTTTTAATTTGCGCCCCTCAATGATTAGAATTCAGAAGAGCAATGGAGAAGCCTGTCCATGCTTTCCAGGAGAGAGAGGTGCTAATACAACTGTGCAAGATGCAGCAGGCAGATTAAAGAGGCCAATTATGTTAACGGCTGTTGCTCTTAATTTGCAGAAGGCTAGCTATCTGCCTCTAGCTCCCAGTTGCATTCCAATGATGACAAAACCGTCAATTTCTGACTGTGAAAAGGGGAGGTTAGTTTTGACAGGTTATTTGCTAATAATTACAGCCAGTCAAAAAGGTAAAACAAGTCCAAGACAAACTCAACGGCATCGCGTATATGCGGCATGTGATGACGGGATACAGCATTAACCTGCAGGAACTCAATTCAGGCTCTAATTAGTGCATGTCATTGCTTAATATACTTTTGCATGTGTGACATTGGGGTTCATGTGATCAGTTGCTTGGATAATTACATCATGACAGTGACTAATGCGTCTTTAGTTTGCACTTGCAGGTCTCTGTCGATCGACTGTTTCCCTACTGCTAGTGCTATAATAATTAACCTACTGATCTTTTTCTAGCATAAGACATTCTGAAACTCTACATCACATGAAGGCCATTACAAGCGCAGTTTCTTTCGGCCGACGAGTAAGTTTCCAAGGGGAGATGTTTTTCAAATGCTCCATTCGTAGGGTAGGAATTGGGAAAAGGGATCAGTGTTGAGCTAGGACGAAGAGAGCCCTATAATTAAGGGCGCACTAATTCCCCCACTCGGCCACTCTGGGTCAGTATTTTAGAGCAAGCAGCGGACTGCATCTTTCTCGCTGCTGTCTCTTTGGAATTTCTAGCTTTGGCCAAGGCTATCTCATCTCTCTTCCTTTCCTTCGTCTCCCTAGAGGCTGGGAGTATGGCTGCCGATTCTTTGTCGGCCGGTAACCGGAGTACTTTGCGCAGATAATCTTTGTTAACCAGCTATGATTTCGTTGTAATCAGTACTGCCTTTGTTCATGAATTCTTGTTTTGATGCTAAAGTTCATGGACGTGCAAATGCTGCTGCTGAAAATGCTATATACTGATCTACCACTGAAGAATATAGGTAAAACGCCGCCTTCTGCAGCTGCTAGCTAACTGAGCCTTTTTCAGGCAACGCCGCGCGACAGTTGATGTTGGCTAATAACGCGCTAATCTTTCAGGTAGACTAGTAGCTGCATATAGCTCCATGATGATGAGAACTGGGGACAGAATGTGACATGCAATTGTGTTAGTGCAATGCATATTAATTTTATATTGGTGAGTAGCATTCAAAAAATAATCTACAGTCAACATATTAAACATTTAGAATTAGGAGCACCAATCCTACCACTTTCTCAAGTGGAGGAAGAAGCAAAAGGGAATCATGTGAGGTGTTGCATTCCCTCTCTATATGTATATATTATGTGAATTACTTATACAAGAAGTGAAGGCCCAAGAATCAAATGATGACCTTGCTTTTGTGGATAAATCAATCATAAGCGAAACACATGGTATGAACATCGATCAGAAAGTGCACACTTGGATGCTATTGTTGACCCTAGTAAGAAACATAGGGGAATAGCCCACCGCAACCCTTCACCCAATTAGCAACCTCTTACTTGGGGGTTAGAGCAAAACAAAAAATGCGTGATCTTTTTGCGCACTCAGAGGGATCCTGAATGGGAAAGTAATATTAATCTAATGATGGAATCGACATTAAGGACACAGAATGCAAGAATAAGGTCAAAAGGTTTTACAGAATTCCATAGAAAGGGGGGAGGTCACTGTAAAAAGGATGGAATCAGAGCAATGTCGGAACATTATTTACTAATGCTGCGTGACCAACTGCTACGTAATATCCTCTTGAAAAATGCTATAGAGTGTCCTTTTTTTTTATAACAATCAACAGAAATGTTGTAAATTGTTCAAAGATGCTTAAACTAAGCCACTGGTTCATTGCCACTTGCTTACTGTACTTAACAACACGTGAGTAGTATAAGGCTAATAGCTTAAGCATTTTTGAACAATGCACGCCTGACAGAAACTAGAGGTGAAAATAGTAAGAATTTCTATTGTGGATATCAAATAATGTTTGCGGATTAAGCTTCCCAAGTGCACAGTGCGTTGCCGCTATGTTATCATGCATGTTCCCTAATTCGCGATGTGTCTTCTCTTCCACATCGTTGCATCCCACAGCATAAGACCAACACGAACACTAGGTACGCAAAGTACCACACGGTGCAAAATCTCACCAGCCTCATCGGCTTCGTTGCCATCTGTGCCACACGGCCTACATCTGTTGCCCTGTTGAGCACAACATTAGCTGCAACGGCCTTCCTCTTCTCAAGCAGGAGCCTCCGTTTCTCAAGGGCTTTTGTACGCGAAGAAGCGCCAGGGGAGCGTTCAAGGGACCACGAATCCAGAACCCGACCGGTTTCACCATAGGCCTGAAGCAGTACAAGGCACAAGCCGCGCTCGATACGGTGCGCCTTGTATCTCCGGAGTGCGGCGTTGATGGCTTCAAAGTGTGCCGTGATGCGGGGTAGGTGCTGCTTGTAGACATCCCACTCGCGTATTCCTTCGACGCTGTAGTATTCCGCCTCGATGATCCACATCATCTCTGTGCGGAGGATCAACTCGCCACCCAACGAGGATGGCTTGATCATCTCACGACCTCCAGCATAGGGGCTAGGGCCTGATGCCAAACTCGTCGCGGCGGGCGAACTTGAACCCCTTCCTCCAAATCTTGAATCCTCTTGCCATTTTATTTTGCTGCTACTGATGTGGTGCTCTAGATAAGACCAGACCATACATTCACGTCATTGTCTTAATATAAGCACACATTTTATTTAGATTAGTCCCCGAAGCACTCTTTTTTTTTTGAATCGGGTGCAAAGGAAGGATAAGATAGTTTTAGCAAACAAACAAAAGCACTACAACTTGAATGGGCTACACGCAAGTGAGCATGCACAAGCGAATTTGAAAGAGCAAGCTAGTTTGGGAAAAAAAAAATCTCCTTACGGCCTGCGTGCATCACGCGAGCAAATTTAAATTTATGTAAGGTAACTGCAAATCTGCGGTTAACAAGAATTCAGGATTAGGAGACACTATCCGCCTTGGTGCAGATAGGTCGATGGCTTGTAATTGTTGGTGTGTGTATTTGTAAGGTAGATGTAATAGGGGGACCCTAAAGTGTGAAATAGCAAGAATAAATAGATAGAAGCATAGAAGGATTGAGAGAGAGAGTAAATGATCCATTCAGAGTTCCCAAAATTCTATATTGTTCATCCACTTCTCTTCCTTACTCTAGATCCAAAATTCCTATTAAATCCATCAATTAATTTTCAATAGTAATTTATGTAAGGTAACTGTGAGCTATGTTGAAACTCAGTTGGTAAAAAAGTGTACCGGTAGATTGAGCTATCACGCATGCGTACCTGGTTACCTACAGGCTGCAGCTCGTGAACTTCTCGCCAGGTAACGCCGACGCTAGCAGAGATGCATCTCTTGTGTTACGGCGGTGATCAGTCGAGTTCGTGTTCACCCGCACATCGTTTGTATTTAATCCTTTATTATGAGCTCGGTCCAATCCGAGTCGGACATGCCATGTGCAGTCTTCTATGTTCGAGTGCTTGAACAAGATTTTGGGTTGCGCCTTTGGGCCCAAGTTTTCTTTTCCGCACAGGCCGTCGCAGCACCCCATATCCAAGGAGAATCGTGGGGCCAACGCCCACCTAGTGGGCTTTCCCAATTGACAAACCCACCACACACACAACGCTCCACTTTAGTTAGGTCGTAGGCATCGCAGCATCGGTTCCCTTCTTCCTTGCCTGCGAGCCTCCGTGTTCGCTTCAGTCAGGGGAGAGAGGTCGAGAGTGAGAACTTCACAGACCTTCAATCACCGGTGAGTTGCGACCTTAGAGGAGGTCAGGAGCGAGAACTTCAGAGACCTTCAATCACCAGCGAGTCGCGACCTTAGAGGATGTTAGGGGAGAGAGGTCGGGAGCGAGAACTTCAGAGACCTTCAATCACTAGCGAGTCGCGACCTTTTCCCCTGCAACTATCTTTCTCCTCAGCTTCTCCCATCTGCTGTACCCACGTGGAGTCGAGATCTACCTAAACCAGAATTTGCCCGATTACTTCGTTTGCTGGTAAGCAAACCCTAGCATGCTTGGATGGATCAATCAATAACAGTGAGTTTTTTTTGTTTGTTGCGTGGATTTCTATTTGTGTGATTGATAAGCCAATCCATCATTATTGGCTTTTGTTTGGGGGCTTGAATGACAGTATAATTTCCTAACGATTTATTCATATGCATAGTGTAGAATGCTAGCGATTTGGGAACAATGTTTTGGTGTAAGACGTTCATATCTATGTATCGTAAAATGCAGGGTCATGCGTCTAGTGGTGGACGCTGAATTTTACAAATGGGTGTATGTAAATATTCATATTTTATTCCTAAATATATATAGTTTACTATGTGATTTTACAAGCGAAATGTCTTTATTTTAAAATAAAAATAAATCTTTATTAACTGCTCACTAAGAAAATAACAAGTGTATTGGAGCACACATACTTTATATGCTTTGAGAGCGCAAGTTCATTGGTTTTGTTGACCTGTCTCATTTGGATTACAAGTCATGACACATCTAAACAATTCTCCAAAAATTAATAAATGATCATAATATAATTGTGCTAACCAAAATACAAAGTATGCTATTTCTCCCATATGACCATATTTAATTTGAACACATACACTACCATTTTTATATAGAAATATCAATATCATTTTCTTTATAAAATCTGTTATCTAGAAGCATCTTTACAAGTAATAAGTTTTACATGATTTCTATATTATTTCTGAAAAATTGTATATCTATTTAATTTCAAAAATATTCTAGAAGTATTCTTTGCGAGGTAAAGATTTTTGGAGGTAACAACTAGCATGTTATGTAAAAAATATAAATATTTTTTATCAAATAAGGAAGGATTACCATTTATAATTTTCATTGGAATAAATGATGTGTATTTATGCTGAAATATTCTATAACTTTACCGATTTAACATACAATGATACATGGGCAAATCATTTTTAATGAACTTTAATTTTTATGATTGCTTCTCTTAGGTATTGGTACATGTGTAGTCAGTCCCATCTTTTGCAGATCAAGGTGCTAAGATTGTCCGATAGCTGCATGATCAATGGTGTTATTCGCGTAGGCACCTATAAAGGAACCGATAAGGTATATACTTATGGTGTTATGGAGACTTGCTTACAGCAATACAAACTTTACTTTTGTGCTCATTGACGGTGCAGATGTATGTGATGTTGTGGCCCATCATATCCGAGCCTGGCATGGCCTCCTTCCTTCATGTACGTCCATTTGCACGTGTCACGGTGTTGATGAATGACAACATTAGGGTACCTAGCTACCCGGTTCCATGATGGAACATGGAAAGATAAATAACATTACATTTGGGGTCATACAAATAAGGAAATATAAGAGCATGAAAGAATGGATTTATGTGAAATGAATCTTGTGTAGTCTACACCGCTTCATGCACTCTCGTGTGGTGACGAAATCCGTCGCCTCTCAAAATTGGACACCGGCGACATGCAATGATAGGACATGTTTCCAAAAAAAATTGAAAAATCCTCTACCAAGAAAATTTGCCAAATTTCTTAAAACCCAAATCCCAAAGTTGATGGGTTAAGACTGTGAGGATCAGTTACCTTTAGGGTCTTGATGCTAACGTTGTTGTTGATGTGTGCATTATGGCTCCACAACTAAAACTCTACTCGACAAGCTCTCTCGTATACATATTCTCTATAATCAACCTTGCTACTATGTGGCATGCTGCATTGCACGACTACCTTGTGTGCGCTTCCAGTAGACTTTAGGTTATCATTGCTTGTTGATGGTAGTTAACACGCCAAGTTGTGAACCGCAAGCACACGGATCATCGTAGCTTTTCCCTTAGAGTATTCCATCCAAGGTTTATCAATCCATGGATCGACAACAATTTGACTAGGGTTCTCTATCTAGCTAAACGGGTCTAGTCCTATCATGAAGCATGAATTGCATATAAAGGTAAACCCAATCATGAGATAATTATTATAGACAGGGTAAACAGGATCGCATCCATATATATGAGGTAACACAAGCAAAAGCAGCATGAGCCTATTGTCTTGTTGTAGTTCCAGCCAAAGTGGTAACCAATCTATGTAGCACCTTGATAAAGAGTCATCTCTCGTAAAGGCGGCTCGCAAGCGGCCTACTTTCTTGTGGTCACCACTGCGTTGCGTGTTAACACCCCCAATTTCCTAACGCTTTACCTCAACAACTCCCACAATACTCGCCATTGATTCCACTCAACATCACGCAATCGTTCGACCTTTTTCCTCCCACATGTTGTCACCACGCAAAGGTAATCACACCGACTTCCTACGCACTACTAAGATGTATCCACAAGACATAGAATAATCACCACGATTACATCTATTCCTACTAAGAACATATGCTAGCTAAACATATGAGAATAAGCATGCATCATAGTAAATCAAATTAAGCATCATATTAGATTGATATCACCATCATGTGTACATAAGCCTTGATGATCACAAGGCTTGGCTCCAGAACTCCACCATGACTTCGCCGCGTAGGGACGACCATGGCGGCTAAGGTCTAGCCTAAGCCATCTCCTAGACAACCTTGAAGACTTGCAGCAGCCCTCAGCTCCTTCTGGTATGTCTTTCTATTCGTCGAGTTCATGGATCTCGGGGCTCGGTGAATTTTTGGGGTATTTATAGTCTGGAGGGCGCGTGGCAAAAATTGGAAGGCGAGGGGAGTAAGGAAAGCCTTAGGCCGATCGGCCTGGGGGGTCTAGGCTATCAGCCCGGCTCTTTCTTTTATCCCTTCGCGCCCAACTTCGTCGCCAAGTCTCCTCTGATGTTCTGGAAGCTTATTTTTTATACATGTAGGCCTAACATGTCGATAGCTTTCCAAATCTCCGCTTGATTTTCTTCGATTCCTTTTTGATCCTGAAGTGATACTAGCCATATCTTTACAATCTTAGCCCTTAAGTAATCTTGGAGGAGTGCTTGCCACAAATGAGCGTCGGAGGGGGCCAGAAGACCCCTGGCCGATCGACTTGGACTTCACCAGGCTGATCGGTTTGGGCTCTTTCTGAGCCCGCTGGCCTTCGTCTTTGACAGGTTCGTTGCTTGTTCAAGGCTTTATCCAAAAATATGCTTTTAGGTCCAATTTTCTGCAAAAATAGAATGTCCTCCAAAACACAATGCATATGCGAAAACGGGGTTATTTCAGGTGCCAAGTGGTGGGTTGGTAAAAGAATATGTATGAAAATACCACTTAAATAGCACTAAAAGTGTGTCAATAACGAGCGTCAACATCGCTGCATATGGATATGCATCCAATCTCGTTCATTCACTGCCATCCATCAGCTTCCATCGCTCGTGCACATAGTAAAAATGGACAAGAATCGTAAACCCTAACAAACTTTCCTATTCCTCCTATCCATTCGGCTACCCGACATTTGCCAACATCGCAGACACATGCATACCTTTCGATGGGATCTCCCGTGACACCAAAATGTATTTACATATGCATAATTTGATTTTTGGGTTCAATGATTTTGAATTTTTAAGAATTTCTTAAGTTGCAGGGTCTTGCGGTTCATTGAGTTCATGTGTGTATTGATCCTCGTGGTTCCTTTTGAAAAGTTATAGAAATTGAATACATTTTCTAAATACAAATTGCTTTGATTTTGTGTGTCTGTTCTGTGCTTGCCTTGTGTGCGTGGCTCGCGAGGTAAATGAGCTGACTTGAGCTGCTAACGACGTGAGCTGAGGTAGATTTTTTTCTTATTTTATTAACAAGCCAAGCCGAGTCGGCTTGTAAGTCTAGCCGTGAACCACTAAAAAAATACGTATTTGCCGGAAGACATTGAGGGCTAGTTAAGCAAGGTGTTGACTGTGGCTAAAACAGCTCTAGCTGTGACCTCTCTGGTGGAGCCAAAGTCATTTTGAAAACCATTTGATAGAATGATCTTTCCTATTTTTCGTTTATAGATATAAAATATTAAATGTCCAATATGCCCTTACATATTTTACATGTTTGTACAGACGAGTTTTAATTTTTTTCTTAATCTATAATTCAATTTTATATGTAATAAAAAGATTAGTAAATAGATCGATGAATGTATTATATAACTCTTTGTTTACTTGTTTTCATTTACGTATGATACTTTTTATGTTTTTTCTTTTTCCACCATAATTTTTTTCTTTTTTCACACTCCATTCTATTTACGTATGATATCTGCCCCAACTTGACTCCAACTGGCTGAATTATAGTTATTAGGACCGATCGGACCGGTCGATGTTCGACCGGTAAAAGTAATAGACCGTCGTCCATGCAATCGGACCGATAAAACCGTAACAGCCGACAAACCGGGCGGTTCTGTACGAACCGGGCGGCTTTTGCTCCCTCTCCAGATTTACTCAGGTCTCTCCCATGTTGGCCCAACCAAAGGCCCGGGCGTCCAGCCCAAGCACCCTTCGGCTCCTAAAGTCCGCTCCGCTCCGCTCAGGTGCCGCAGAAAAGCGACGCCGCCGCCGCAGCAGTCCGTCTTCTCCAACCCCGACCGGCCGAGCCGCCCTCCCCATCCTCCCTTGCGCCCGCGTGCGCCTCGCAGCTGAAGCCCCTCCTCCCCGCGCCTGGACTCAGGCTTTTGTTTCCCAGCGGCCAATTTTCCCTTTCCTTTGCCTTTCTCCGCTCCACCCAACCCTCTCGGCCTTATTTCCTAGCGGCGACGACAAGGCGAGCAGCCACTGCCAGGTCTTTTGTCGGTCGACCATCTGGCCTTCGTCGGGCGCCGCGACGAACATCAGACAGGTACGCCCACCTATTCCCTTCCCTTCCTGCGGTGCGGAATCGAATCCCCAAACCCTGATGTATGCTATTTATATTTGGATCTGACCATGTATTCTTCAAAACTTCGAATTTTTTTCAAGCAATTATCGGATGTACATGTGTACACCCATGTCCTAAACTGGGTCCGCCCCTGCATCCGTCTCCAATATGAATTGAATGGACAGTTGTTTTAAACTGAAGATCTCAACTGAACTTAAGCCCTGTTGTGTTCTGTTAGCAGTAGCCTGTCTAAGCTCTACCTCTTTTCGTCGAAAATACCTATAGTCCTAATCTGTCATTGACATGTTCTCTTGCTAGTAAAATAATTTGTTGACCCAGTTTCCTCTGAACTTAATGTTTCCTTTGGTCAGGAACATGGACTGTAAAATGGTATCGCCATCGAGATTTGAGAAATGGTGGTTGATGTGAATACTTGTCTTCAGACCCATGGGGAACCATAGGACTTGTATAATTTTTCTGTAGTCCTACTCCTGAATCCTATTAGTAGTAGTACTAGTACTTCAGCAGCTTAACTATGCATACTTTCATCATGAGATTTATTTCACATTTGGGTATCTGATTGAAAAAAATCCAGGGAACAAATGGAGATATTGTGTCCAATTTAACCTATTGTTTTGTATTCTTTCCATGAAAAATTATTTTTTGTTAGATTGGAAAATGCACAGAGATGCAGGTTCAACCCAGCATCTACTTGTGTGTTCAATATGGGGATCATTTGGTAGTTTCGCTGAAATTTCTAACCTAGTTTTTGTCTGACCCAACTTGAAAAAGATAGTCATGTCCTGGGCAGACTTAGATAGCTGGATTATAATTATTATCCGAGTTGGAAGGTTTAGAAGTTGGTTGGGGGTACTAACAGTTAGTCTGTGCCCATTAGTTTTCACCCTTCCCCCAAACAAAACCATATGGAAAAAATAGTGATGCCACTTATGGCAGCCATTTTGTCTGGAAGGCCTAATATAAAGTAATAAACAATCTCAATTGAGTTTAATCTTGAAACTGTAATGGCAAAGTTAAAGCTGATGTACTTATCATTGTTATGTTTTAGATTGTCATTTGATTCATTGCAAGTTGATTCCTAAACGAGAAGCACAACTGGAAAATCACCAGTTTAAGCATGAGCTACTGGTTGCAATCCCTACTACAATGCTTATATGGGTGGCTTGACAGAGGAAAGTGCTAGTGTTAGTTGAGGGTAACAGGTGTCCAGTGCCATGTTGAAACTCAGTTGGTAATAATATTTCTTTTCTGTGAAGTACAGTACTTCCTAGGTGTTTGCAAATACCTTTTATGTGTCTTGTGTCCACATCCCTGAGTCAGCTAAGTCCTGCATAATATTATAGCTGTGAACTGTGAGTTCCTTGGTTCATTGCTGCCAGCCCTGTGACCTCTTGCTTAATGCCAGCATATATCAACTTGTTTTCTGATTTTTTTCATATGTTTTTTATAGAGTACCATGAAAGGGGCTGATGGCAAAGAGTCAGAAGCTGCATCTGTCATCAAAGTTGCCAGAGAGCCTGCCATCATTATCAATGGTGTTCCAGACTTGCCCCCTGATTGCACTGCTGGTTCTCAACCTGAGGTAAAAAATGATGCAGAATCTCAAGTTGATCCTCGTTTTGGTGAGTGGCTAGAAGGGAGGAAAGTGAGGAAGCTTTTCGGAGACACGTATTACGTTGGGAAAGTAGC
The DNA here is from genome assembly GCF_000263155.2 of Setaria italica. Classification (NCBI taxonomy): domain Eukaryota; kingdom Viridiplantae; phylum Streptophyta; class Magnoliopsida; order Poales; family Poaceae; genus Setaria; species Setaria italica. The sequence goes on along the minus strand of NC_028454.1, from coordinate 40,842,172 downwards.
CAAGTATGACAGTGAAAGCAACTGGTACAATGTCATCTATGATGATGGAGACCAGGAAGATCTTGAATGGTGTGAACTCGAGGAGATCCTGCTACCGTTGGACATAACTGTTCCACTAAAAACACTTGTTATGGACAAATTCAAAGTTCAGGGATCAGTTCCTAAGGTGGGTAGACCAAAGAAAGTTTATGCTACAATGGATGGTAATACAAAGAAAACACCAAATGTTGGAGTAGAAGGCCAAGGCCAACAATCGGACAATGATGCAATGAGTGGTCAGTTAGTGGCTGTCACAGCAGGAGGAAATGCTCGAGCATGCTTGCTGGCTTGTAATCAACCTAGAAAGAGGGGCAGGCCTCGAAAAGATGGATCTTTATCTGCTAATAATCCACCTAAAAAAAGAGGCAGGCCTCCGAAGAACAGAAATGCTTCTGGAAATTCTCAGAGCGCAGAAAACATTCCGGATTCTCTGGCTCTTGTGCCAGTGCAAGACAATGCGCAAGAATCTTCCAGGCAACAGAATAGCACCCTTATGCGCAATACAATGACAGCTCGGGCAGAAAAACTTAAAAGAGAAAGTTTGCGTGTCCAAGGCACATCATCAGGAACTCAGTAGTTCTAGGAAACAAGTAGTTTCGCTTCTCCAATATAGAAATCTGTGAGCATTTCAGAATCTATGTATGATGCTTACATCTAGCTTTCAACCCATATTTTGTACAACCTGGCGTACAACAAAACTTGTAAAGCTAAGTCTGCTATACCAATCCTATTGTAATCCTTCCTATACAAGTATGTTTGCATTTTGCAATCTGTTTGAAATTCTTCTGGTACATATGGTCTTAGAAGTTTTCCTTGTGGAAATGGAACCTAGTCGTTGTTGTCTGGCTGAATTCTTTTGAAAGTTCCTTGAGTTGTTTTGTGAGCGTTGGAGATCCGCAGTAGAAAACGCCTGAAAGTTTTAAGAATACATTAGCGGTCGCACTTAGAAGTTGAATTATATTGTGACAAGATAATCCGTTAAAGTAGCTCACCGATGCGAGAGTTCCTGTGGGCATTGGCCAAATCAGAGAATACTTTTCTCCAATTTGGTCTTGCAAAATGTGTCCGAATCTGCAACAGAGGAATCGGATAAACAAAAACAATATGTGAAATCATTTGCAGATTGAACAAAGCGAGAAGATGGAGAGAATACCCTGCTGCCAGAGACGATGTCCACGCCATTTTTTGCATGCTGAAGTGATTGGACCATGGCAATCAGAGCTGACCTTGCGTCGCCTTCTTCATAGACGCTGGTTAGGTAATTGTGCATCTCTATAACATTCTGCAGTAGCCAGATTTTCTATTAATTTCTGTTTCTGCGGATGGAAGGATGGCACGGGAAGATGCAGTTCAGGGAAATAAGAGTGAGACGGTACGCTGTGGTCGCTTTCAGCAACATCATTCATGACTCCTTTGAACCATTCGAAGGATCCTTGCTCCCTGGTAACCCAGTAAAAGTAAGCTCTTCCTGGGCCATTGTTCTTGAAGCTGCCTATCTCAGAGCCGTGGATGCTCTCTACCTCCTGTTGAGATCGAATTAATATAGTTATCAACTATCCTTGAGTTTTATAGCATTAGAAGTAATAATTTGCATGAAAAGAGAAATTTACTTCGTTGGATTTTAGGTTGTTCAACATATCCTTCAGTATGCTGATGAAAGGAGTTGCTCCAATTCCAAGACCGATAAGCAAAAGAATATCATATTTCTTGTAATTCTGTGCTGGTGCTCCATAAGGCCCATCAATGTAGACCCTCGGAAACCTAAGGCAACACAAAAATGCTGATCAAGTTAGGAAATGTTTGCAAGTGTCAATGACATCTCAAAACCAATAAAGATTAGAATATGAAAAATATGAAGCCAAGCACCTGGTGTCCTCTATCTGGGCATCTGCCACAACTGTAGTTTCAAGTCTTGTGAGGGTGGCCTTCTTGGAAGTTACTTGTGCCTCACAAGCCTGTACGATTCCGAAGTTGTTCATTTTCGATAATCCACGTTATTCTTTAATAATTCTTAAATAAAAGATATTTCTACTCTTGCAGTTGTGTTTCCTCAAACTGACCTTTCCAAAATGGTTTCGAAGTTCAGATGTCCAGTCACCAAGCGTACGGATATGTACGCTCAAGTAGTCATCACCTGGTGCAGAAGTAATAGAGAAAGGGTGCCTGCAAGTGAAAACCAGAGAACTGTAAGCAAGAATCTCAGATAAATACTTCTTGGACATGCTCGTAACAGTTGCTGAAATGATACCATTCGAAAGGCGAGACATCTGGGCATTTTACAAATAGGTACATTCCACTCTTGTACTTGAAGCCTGGTGGCTTCTTCATGTGAATAGAGAGCACATTTCCCGGATAAATTGATGCCTGCATATACATCGCCGCATTCAATTACCAGTTCATTCAGAATGAACCAAATCATGTTAATTCAGTAGCTTACCTTCAGAATGCTCACGCGATAGTTGTTCTCACGGACTTTTCTGATAGTTCTTTCACAGGCATAGAAGAGGACAGGGACAATCAGGTACATCCATGTCTGAATGAACAATTGAGATCATGAACAGGTCATTTCACTGTTCCCAAGATTGAATTGAATGGAAAAAAAGAGTAACAAGTTAAAGGAAGGTGTGTGAGGATTACCGTCTTCTTGTACCACTCCCTGGTGAGGAATATGAAGTAGGAGTGCACCACCAGCAGGATATACGCGAGGACCAGCAGGTGGTGGGCGTACCAGAAGGCATTGAAACCGGCAAGGTGGTGCAGGGGCGACGGCAGCTTCACCACGCTCCGCCTGAAGGAGTGCGTTGCCAGCGTGAAGGAGAAGGACATTATGATGATCATGAGGATGCCGGTGACCCCCGGTATGCTCTGAAGCAGGTCCGAGTACGTTGGCTGCTTGTAGTGAAAGTTCGACCCCAAGGTGGCCATGAACTTGTCCATTGGGTAGCTGGTCAGCCTCGGGAAGTCGCAGGTGACGTGCGCGAGCGTGTGGATCGCCGTGGCAATAGCAATCGACAGCGCCATGATCTTGTGGAAGTTGATGTTGTCGTCGAAGGGTATGACATGGTTGAGCGCGGTGGACCTGAGCGTCGTCAATGTGTTCCGGCAGACGGGTAGCAGGATGAGCGCCATGTTGAGCTTGAGGGTCTCGGCAGCACCCTTGGCGACACAGACGCAGTAGCCCATCACCTGGAACGAGGTCCGGCGCTTGTACTGCTCGAACTTGAACACGAACAGGGCGAGGTTGACGACCAGCCACAGCGTGACGAGCCATATCCGCTTCCAGTTCTCGTGGATGAAGTCCGCCGTCTTGGATAGGTGCCGCTTCAGCGGGCTCCGGTACCGCGATGGGATCATCGTGCGCGCCAGGCTCGACGTCGTGCGCTTCAGCTTCTCCGGCGCCTGCGCGCTCACCATGCCACGGAGCAGCGTCTCCAGCTGCCAAATCTGCATTGTCGAAGCACGCCGTGAGCATACCAGATCATTATTAGTCCCTCTTGGTGGGAAATAAAACAATGTGTCTGTGCGGACACGACCTCGATGTAGCCACGGTCGTCTGGGTCGAGCTCCTCCATGATCAGTGACGCGTAGGTCGCCGCGTGCCCCTTCAACTTGGCCAGCTTGTTCGCTGACGCACTGAGTATAATAACCTACCGGAAAAAAGTAAAAAAAATAATTCGTTGAAATTTCATCTTTAAATGTCTGATAATCCAGCTCAGTGAATCCCTCTTGTTCACCTCTTTGACTTCGTCTTCCGTGAGCATCCCATCACCGTTCTTGTCGCACCTGTATCAGCAGGGTTCGCTCCGTCAGTTTATGAAAAAATTTCATTGGCGCGGGAAGGCGGTGGACCTTTACATGTCAAAGAAAATGCGCAGCCGCGAGTCGAAGTTCTGGTCGGTCATCTCCTCCCAGAACTCCTTGAGTTGCTCCTTGGTGATGCCGTCCTCTGGCTCCACGTTCCGCCGCCGCGCCAGAGAGACGAACAGCTCCCCGGCAAACTCCTTGGAGTCCCCCATGCCTTTGAGAAGGAGATGAATCAGTAAACCACGGATCATCCATCGATCACAGGCACCAGCGAAGATGAACACTGATACTCAGAAACGATTTTACTGCTACTATTGCATCGCCTACTTCAACTTTCTCACTGATCAAAGCATGGGGTAGAATTATGGTGGTGGCTGCGTGCTAGGATCTCGTTTGTTCAAGTTTATTACTGTTCAAGGACCATTCTGGATAAAATTCGTCAGTGACTCTTGGGGAGAAAGTGGATCTCAGTTAGGTAGGCTTGTCCTGCCAACTCTTTCGGAGAAACAGGCACAGTTCATGGTATCATCAAAGAGCTGTTTCAAGCACAAAAATGATTCTAAATAAACAAAACAAATTCACAAAACACAAGATTCCGATGCATATTCATTGCTGTTATACCACGGCCCTTGTAGTTTTTATCGGGGATTGATTGTTTGGAGTTTATTTGCACTCTGGAGCGCACCAACCACTCAGCCAGCGCATGCCCAACCCAACCGACAAAAGTGGCCAACTCGATCGGAAGTACTACTCACCGATGCACTTGCCAAAGCTCTCCTTCTGGAGTCGCCCGCTGCCCTTTGTCATCTCGTCGAAGCGGCGCTCGACGGCCTTCCACCCCTCCTTCCCGCCGGAGGTCTTGTCGAGGAACCGGAGGCCGCGGAGCCCCATCTGGGCGCTGGACTGCATCCGCGTCATCCGGCCCGGGCGCATCCCGGCCACTCCCTCGGGCACCTTCATCGACACCCTCGACGCGAACTGCCGCACCCCCGACGCCAGCCGCGACGGCTGCTTCATGAGCCCGCGCGCGAACCCGCCCGGCGGCGGCGGGAGCCTCCCCGTCCCCGCCCCCGGCGACTGCGCCCTGCCGCCCCCGTCGACGGCGATGCCATCCAGCGGTGGCGACCGCCGGTCCCCGTACCCCGCCATGCCCGCGCCACCGACCAGCCGACCGCAATGCCGCTCGCCGCCGGCCGGCTCGCTCTCAGCTGAGGAGGAGGAAGACAGCTGGGCCCACCCGCGCGGGTGAGGGGTGGCCGGGTGGGGATGGCAAGAGGAGGAAGGGGACAGAGATGGCGGGTAACATGCGCGTCCCTTCCCAGTTATAGCCGTTGAGGCGCCGCGCTGCCACAGCGATCGACCTGACGACGGCGCGCGAGCCGTCGGATGCGGGATCCGCGGCCCGCGTGGCTCACCCCACCCCTCCGCGAGATATCAGGTCGGCGAGACGTGGGCACCGCGCCACCGTGTCGCGCGAGTTTCTCCTTGCTTCTCGCACGGGCAAGGCCGTGCCCGTGCAAGCGTGGGCGTCCGCGCTCCGTCGGATGAGGAACGTGTGGAGAGAGATGGGAAGGGGGCGTTAGGTAGGCGGGGAGAGAAACGTGGCGCCTGCTCTTTTGGAGGTGGGACGGCGGTGCACGGTGCTTGGAGGAGTCTGACGGTGTGGGCCCGGGAAGAAAGTGGGGGCCTGTTGGTGCTTGTCGTGTGCGCAGGCTGGTCTCAGGCTTTGCCCGCTGGCAGCTGGGCCCCGGATGGTGGAGGACAAAAGCTATAGGCGTATCAGTGTCCAATTTATTTAATTTTTGTTAAAGGACTAGGGTATTATTGTCTTATTGATGAAGATGAACCCTCAACTCTCAACTGTTTGGTTTATAAATCATTAGTTCCAGACGCAGGACATTGCATGGTTTTAGCGTTGGAGCCACGTTTCAGTGACACCGTGCACGTACATGCCAAATTGTCAACCTCTCATCTAAGAGAGTGTATACACAGCGTGGTTCCGTGCAGCGTGATCTGCACTTAATTTTTTTTCTAAACCGCAGGTGCTCACATACACATATGCACTCGACTCTACGACCACATGCATGCAACCCTACCCTATGAGCATCTCCGAAAGATTGGGCTGGCAAATTCTCGAGATTGATGAAGTCATCAGTGACGTCTGACTATCGATGGGTACATCACCTACCACCCACTGAAAGAATAGCGCCTATTAAATCTTGGAATAAATTCAGAAAAATACAAACACCAGTATCGAGTCGAGGACTTGAACCCTAATGGTATGATGGGCAGATTCCACCACAAAGAATCTTACCAGCTGAGCTACGCTCCGTTCGCTGATCTGCACTTAATTAATCATGAGTTATGACAAACAAACAAGGCGCCCCTGCCCCAAAAAAAAACATGTGCCAAGACCCCCGCCATGCACATCGCACACTGATGTCAATTTATGCTTGTCGCGTACGACGAAGGCCAGACCTTGCAAAAATGGTTTTTGCCAAATGTTCGATCTCTTCCTCATTTCGGAGCAACAAAATGGAAAACGTGCAATGTATCGTAGTAGAGGCTGGAGCCACACGATCGCCGGCTAGCTTCTTGAATCCAAACAAGTTTATCCTCCGGCCGGATATGTGCTGATGTTACTTAGCCCGATGTGTGCAAGGCCCGTGCATATCCTGATATCCATGCGGCCGCCCGTATTTGTCGCCGGGCATGCTGGAAAAAAAAAATCCTACGTATATACTATCTTCATCAGAAATGCATGAAGACGATCACATTCTTTTGGCTGTAGTGTACTAGTATTAGATGATCACAAGTACTTAACTGTAGAGGAGTCTTGCAAGAGTACAATGGAGGCATGTTGAAGATTTCCTGTTCTCTGCAAACACGCACGGGGCCAAGCAACACACTTTCTCAGCCGATCGAAGTGGCTGCGAAAGGTAAGGGGCACCTAGAGCTTGATGTGATTCTAAGGCAAGAGAATCCATATCTCCTCGATCGCATGCCGGAAGGCATGATGATGGGTTACTGTTGGAGCATGGAGACGCTGATCTGGAACCCTGTTGCTGCCGGCCAGCCATCTCGTATTCTCGTGTCCGAGCAGGAACGAGACGTACGAGACGCATGCATCAAGCATGGCCACTGGATTTGGTGAGGTGGGGATGTCAGAAGCCCGAGCGAGCCACGTGATCCCTGACGTCGGAAAGCGCAGGCGTTGTGATCGGGTTCAGGGAGAATTTGTCTCGCAGTACATGTCAAGGTAAATCGTGCCGGTGCTGGTATACCTTGCTTTTGTGAGTGCATGAACGCTGTCAGCAGCCAGGTATTGTATCCTTTTTCTTAACGCATCTGAAAATCCGTGGGTGTGGCGTACTGCCTGTCAGTGTCAGGTAGCCTTGTTTCTTTTCGGTTTGCAAAAGAGCATCAGATGTGAAAGCCATGCGTATTGTTGCCATGTCGAGCTTTTGCGAAAGGCGCCAATGATCTGAAATCCTGTCTGGAATACTTTATTTCAGGCATCTTTACCACGAACTATCATTGCAACCTCTGAAAAAAAAATGGTCCTGCTAGGACAGCTTTAGCAAGCATGCATGCTTCACTCGTCTATGTCACCAAATAATAGGAATCACCCTGCAGAGAAACACATTTTCCACCCAAGATTTTTGGTCAATAAGACTGAAACGACACGAAGGTTGTTAGCTCACCAAATTTGTTGACCCCTGAGTCTCCAAATTGTAACACAGCTAAGAGCTTCTTCATACTTCAGTCGTCGGCAGCTGGAAACTGCATATGCAATCAACAGCTGCTGAGTCTGCCGGTACACGATGAAGCTGTCGCCGAGGACAAGCCGTGGACGTTCGTTCAACCTAACCGTCACGCCACATCCGCACGACGGGTGGCCGTCGGGCCATGGCGCCATGCTGCTCTCGCGCCCACGACGGCTAGAAACGAGACACCTGAACCAGGCCAGACGGAGCTAGGGAGCTTAAGAATGAGTGGTGCCGGTTACTGATCGCCTTTTGCTTGCGAGGCAGTGGAGCTCGCTGTCGGTGGGTCTCTATCAGTGTCAGCCAGAGGGCAAGCTCGCGTCGCCGGACGAGGCGATGAGTGCGCAGACGTCCTGCGTGGGGGGCCACGGCCCACGGTGGTTAGCCGCACGTGCTCCTCGTCCATCGGGGTCCCTCCTCCGGCCATGGCCCGCGTCGCTCTGCCGCTGCCCGGCAGCCACCCGCCAGCTCGACTGACAGCGAGCTTAACGTTGGTTTGGTTTTCCTTTTGCGATCAGCAGGGAAAGGGAGATTATCATGAGGCTCCTTTCGACCTATAATAGCTAGAATGCTGAGTGCGTTTAGTCATAGAAATCAGAAACTGCAACTCACATTTCAGAAAAAAGAAATGTGCACAAGACCTTACGATCGGTTTGGTTAGATAAAGCCGTGTTCAGACTGGACCAACGATAGACCGAGTGATCGTTTCCAGAATCCAACCCAGCCAAAGCCGGGCATCCCTATGATTTGGTGCTCCATCATTGCAAAGGGTTTTCTTTATTAGGTGCTACGATCTTTGGCGTCCGTTCACCGGATTCTTCAGTTACGCGGAGAGGGCCGGCGCGGCGCGGCCTTGTTGAATCCGTAGCCGTGCGACGTTGTGCTTGGCACTAAAGAAATGGCGCTCGGAGTAGAATGTTCCGAGCCGCAGTTGTTTATACGCCAAGACTAGGATCACCACCATCATCCTGCATTCCTGCTGCAGGGGAGACGAACCCAACCGATCTCTCACGAGACGAGAGGCGCGCGAGACGATCGCGGTCGCAGCCTGCTACCCCCCGCATGTCTCGCACGCCGCCCCGATCAATCAGGCCGCGGGGGTCGTCGCGAATTTGGTGGCGAGAGACTGGGCCGCACGTTGGGGGTTATTGGGCGGGGGCAGGAGAGGGAGACCAGACGCCGGAGTCAGAGGCAACGCAACACCTCCACCGCGCCCAACCAACCTCCTCTCCTCTCGCTGAGTCTCTCGTTTCCGACGGGGTTTTTCTATGCCGCGCGTACGGAGGTTGCCGCCGAAACCGTAGGAAAAACGCAGGCGCGTTCATTCCGGCTTGTCTGCTCCTGTTGTTTCCTGTGTGCTTCGGCGACTATGTGGCAACTGGCAGGAGAGCAAACCGACCGATTATTTTAGTGGAGGTACACGGATCGGTAATCTATGATACCACTGGAGGATACGCTAAGCACATGGCTGTGATCACTTTCTGACGGTTTTGTTTACCTGCTCCCCTGCCTAAAAACTAAAGGAGGCATTCATTCATTCTGCGAATCGGTGTCTGCTACGGTACGATCGTTAGGAGGAACAGAGCTGATCGGCATTATGACTCCCATTTCAATCAGGTGCTTAATCGAGCTTCCGGCTGCTCTCTGCCAAGGGGAAATGGTCGAGGTCTTGTCGCTGCGCAGGTAGCTTATCGTTTTCAGAGGTCGTTCGTGGGCGTAACAAACTCGGTGATGTCCAGGTGTTCCCACACATGTAAAAGGCTGCTTGGCAAATCACCTAATCAAGATCGTACTACGTGCACATCGGTATCGAAACAGCTATGGGGCAACGCGATGGAAAGAGGAGAGGTGCAAGATAATGCAGGGAGCACTGGATCAGTCAGTACATGTGGCTGCATAATTTTGACAAGCACTGGGAGATGATGGTTAGTGTATCTTAGTCATACAGGCAACCGCAATGGTGTGTGTAGGGGGGGTCCTCCCTAGTGGGGTTTCGGTACCATGGAATTCATGGATGAAGTGGGCACCTATTTGCTTGCACATCAGCAAGTTGGGGGCTACAGCAACCATTTGAAGGAATAAACAAGGCGTTAGAATACAATCAAGTTTTGGCATTTGTATAGTGATTTAGGTGTATTGTGCTTTTCTGGTAAGGTCAAGCCAGGGCAGATTATGACTCGTCTGGCGCGTATGCATGGGCTACCTCTCTGGTCAAGCTTACAGTTCATTCCTGGCTGCTAAACCGTGTCCATTTCACTTTCCAAGGATATAATGGTTGCACAAAAGCTGTATCCAATCAGGAAATCAAGGTACAGGGCTACAGGTTGAACGAGAAGCTGTAATCATTTTGGATCTTGTCTTTCCCTCTGCATTTTCTCTATTCTCCCTTCTTAATATAAAGATGATATATTCAAGAAAAAGAGAAATCAATCGTAGATTTGAAAACAAATTAAAGAAATAATAGTTGTTGCGAACGATTCTTCATACTATACACATTACTGTATTGCTGAAATTTGAGAATATGAAGCAACAGCTAATTCAAAGCAAGCACTATTCAGATATCTCGGTTCACCGATTCATCCATCCAGGAGGGCAAAGCATGTCTCTTTGTCCAGGTATCTCTTTATTTTACTACTGTTAAAATCATGGTGAATGTTGGATGGATAACAACTGGGAATTGACTGATGAGTGATGGTTCTCTTTCTCAACTTTGTGTGGCTCCACTATGGAGGCAGACACATTGCACCATTTGATTCTCGTCTTTGCTGTCTAGTCTCAGTTATCAGATTACGTGTAAGATTCTAGTGGCTTATGCATGTCATAATCACTTGAATTGAACTAAAGACGTAGGATACTTGTTTAGCTTTATCTAAAAAATCACTTCATGATGTTATTAGAAAATTTTCCTAATAGCTGGCTAATTGAACCATAGAAATATCTGAATATACAGTGTCGCTACCCCCGTATGTGTCCTGTACTCCTGTAGTGCTAGGCTACTAGAAGGTCCTAATTTACTCCACCAAGTGAAGGCCGTTCCTTTTGTTGACAGTGAATGGCCCACCTTTGGGTTGAGCTGGTAATGCGACTCATATTTTTAAAGGATAAACGGCCATGTGCTCCCGTTCACAGCTCTCTTCAGCGGTTAGGCGATCATAGGACGGTTATGTTTATATGCCATCTCTTGATCTCCCTGTTTGTAGCACGGTATCCGGCCTCTATGCATTTTACTTCTAACGAAATTACTGATGGGCAGCTCCACTGCCACAAGCCCACCTACCTGTTCAAAAGAAAGCAACTACTGTAGTGAACTCTTCTCCGTTCAGCGTTCACTCTTCAATCTGCAGTAAATTGAACCTGAAAGCCACAGCAGCGTTCCTTACCACTTACCACTTCAGGTAAAGAAGTCGCATTAAGCTGGCAGGTTGCGGGTGTCTTTGTTCCGGCACTGCCGAGAGCTCTCGTTAGCGTAAACCTGCTTCCTCCTTATCCTCTCTTGTTCGGCATCTCTCGCTAACACAGGTGGTTACGGTATAAGACACGTGGATTACAGCGACGCGAGCATGGAAAGCATTTGGAAATTTGGATGGCCCGATCACACCCAGTCGCCGTCGCCATCGCCGTCCTTCCCGCGACCTGTCCATTCGTACGCAGTACACAGGAGCCGTTGCTTTCGTTCTCGCGATCATCAGGGGTTATTCAGCTGGGCGAAACACCATGATCAGGTCGCTGGACGGACAGTATAGTACGCTAGCACTGCAGCCTAAGACTTTGATGAGATCTTGGTCTGTGCAGTCTGCGTCCATACGTCTCTTTCAGGACCACCAGTCTTGAGTCTTACGATTTACGAACAGACGGTTTCCTGAGCCGGGGAGAAGACACCCCAGATTTGTTCCTTTGCACATCCTAGTCCTATCTTTCACGAATATTTTGTGTTGTCTGTTGCAACTAGAATCAGAAACATACTGCCTTTCTTGTTGCATTCGGTAGCAGCTTTTTGGTGGCAAGTGGGTTTGGGTTGTTTTCTCTCTTCTTTCTTGCCAGGATTTTGCTGTGATCCTGTGATGCGTGGATTTCCACGTAAACAAATTCAGAAAGCCTAGTGCGGTGGTATCTGGTATGAATTGTGTGTGATTGTGAGCCGAGGGCCGAACCCTATCACTTTTCACTGGTAATGGTTTCTGAGGGCTCCTCTTGCTCTTGGCATCAAAACAATGATGCCGTGCCTGTTTGATGAGACCCCGCCCCTACCAAGATGATGTGAACGGAACGTAGTGAGGGTTTCGATCCGTTTGTTAGGAAAAAGAAGCTTCGATTAAGACGTCGATTCCATCCCATGCCATTTCTTTATTTGTAGGAAAAGCTTTGATCTCGTTGTTGCAGTGCAGCGAGGGATTGACAAGGCATGACAAACGTTATGATTGAGCTGGATAGTGTGCACAATGATTAAACTTTAGTAGTTTTGAAGCAATAAACTTTAGTAGTTTTACCGTTATTTCAAGTGGAGACCTTTCTCTTTATCTTAAAAAAAAGTGAAGACCTCTCTTTTCCCAAGTGGAGTGAGTACAGTCAAGCTATCTTTTTGCTACTTCTTCCTCCTTTTATTTATTGTAATTTTTTTATAGCAAAGGTGGATGAATTGTCGTTGATGCGTCGTCCCTGTTTATGAGAAAGAAATCCTGTCCAAGATGAGCCTATTATGAAGAATAATATGGGCCCTTCTTTCTAGTTCAAAATAAAAATAACAGTTATACGCCCCAAACAGCTTCCGTTGTAGTCTAGCTGGTTAGGATACTCGGCTCTCACCCGAGAGACCCGGGTTCGAGTCCCGGCAACGGAATCTTTTTTAGCTTTTTTTTGCAGCGTTCAGCGTCTACTTTTCTCATCTTGCTCTCCTTCCTCAATTTTTTTTTTCGTTTTCTTGCAACTTCAGTCCTATGTAAATCAATTAGCAATGTGTGCATTCCATCGCGAAGCTCACCCACATTACCACTGCCAGTCGCGACATCCGCGTGACCACACCGGCACAGCAACCACAGCGCGATCTTGAACCTGCCGGCACAAAGCATCGACCTGCTGTCCTGCGTCACTGAAAAGGATTTGCTAACAGGCGTCACCCCGCGTCAGGCGAGGGCTAGAACCCGTCGGCTGTCGCCTGTTGGGGTTTTTTCCAATGGTGGCTACTGGCTAGTGGCTACTGGCGCGAGTGGCGAGGCTGGTACGCGCGTCAAGCGTGCGGCGGGGAGAAAGAGAGAAAAGCGCGACCTAATGCGACGATGGCCGATAAGAGGCCCATTAGAGAAAGTTAAGTCTTCATCTGGGCCCAAATTACGATTTCGATGATGGCCCTTGTATCCCATGGCTAACACAGCAGCCCAAAAACTTAGCCCACGTATCCCATGGCTCTTTCACACGTTCGGAAAACTCTAACCGAGACGAAATCGGCCTCGGTCCGTGCTGCCGCAGCGTCTGATTTCGTCGGTCGACTTCTCTCTGGCTTATGGCGGCGGATGCTTTTACGCGACTGAAGCCACGAGATCGACCTTGTGGCATCGGCTTGACTGATCGACAAAAAGCAGAGCGGGGCAATCCTGCTCACCACTTGAATAGCGATAAAAGAAACAGATCCATGACATAGAGTACTATGGCGGGCGTGGCGAGACCCCTGCGCGTGGTGTTATCACGGTGGCGACTACGAGGCAGCCTGCGAGAGGTCCAGATTCGGTGGTTTCACCTGTCAGGTAGAGTGTGGTGTTGCAGCAGTATTACAGCGGAGGGTCCCGCATGGTGGTGGCCTTCTCGGTGTGGTGCAGTCTGTTTCTATCAGTTTCCTTATCGACGCCGGACCATGCCTGGAGATTCCGTCGTATTATGAGCGTGGATGTTGGTGGGTGCCGCCATGACGAGTGGAGTGATGAGGCCACGTTGATGTTCCAATTTAACCGGTCGGGTCTGGCAGTGTTGAGTTGAGTGACTACCCGCGTTGATGTCCTAATCCAACCGGGTGAGTTTGTTTTATTTTTCTTTTATTATTTTTATCTTTCCAATCCGCAACTTCTTCTTTTTTCAATATAATCGGCAGCCTGGTTCGTTTCGAAAAATGTATAAATTTAGCATTGACTAGAACAGCTCGTGCTGCACGTTTATCAGAGAGGTCAGGAGATCACAAAAGGCAAATTTGGAGAAAACAAAGGCCGTGATCGCCCAAACAAAAGGAAAAGAAGGGAGGGCCAAGACACAGGAGCCCAAGCAGCCAACCTTTGTTGATCTTGAGCAAGGTACTCATCAGACTCAAGGAGGCGGGGTGGATTTGGATAATGATATCAGAAACGCCATGCTCTACGCTGTAAGTCCAGCATCATCTCAAACTCTAAACCCCCACTTCAAAACAGTTAACTTTCAGCTCTACGTCCCTGCATCTTCGATTTCTAGGGTCTGAACCATTTTCCATTCACCTTGTTTGATTTGTTAGCTTTATGCCCTTAATTGGTCTGCTAATGGTTTTTGCATTATGCGTTTACACTTCCCTAAACTCTTCTTGTGCTGTTCATTGTTTTGTAGGATATTTGTTTGCTGGTGCTGCGTATCAACCTCGTCGGTGTTGGGATCATCATTTTCATGAAGATTCCAATTTGGCCAGAGGTGGGTCTAACCTCCTTAATCGGGGGCCAGATGTTTTTAGTATGGTCTTGTCGATGAGAGATCGCTATATTGAAGAGCGTATGGCGGAGAACGGCAGTGCTCCGACCTAAGCAGTGTCAATGTAATGTCGCGGACTTATAACAGAAGAAGGGCACCAACAAACTTGTATTATGGTGCTGGACTGCTGATGCCCCCAATTAGTTTATTAATGTATGTAACCCCGCATTATATTGTAATAAGGAGGCCAGTTTATTGTCTAATATCTGTGTGGTTGCAGCCTTAAGAAGAATATGTTTGTTTTGCCCCTCGAAATTTTTACGTATTAGCTAGTCATGATCTTTGTTGCTGCTGTTTGGTCAATGGGACATGCAGGGTAGCTGCTTACTTAACCAAGGGTTGCATGGTCCATGAAAATCAATGGGGTGGGGGTGACCGTACCACATGTCCACGTTGTTCTTCCACGGCGTGCAAAGTCTGCAATCTGCATCCCTGTTCTGATCGGCAGGTGGCTGCACGGTCCAAAGAAGAGCAAGAAGAGATGATCCGATTATCCCAGTGATGCCTGATGCATGGCGGAGTGATTCCTCCGGGATGCATGGCGGAGTGATTCCTCCGGGCAAGTGTACGATAAATACAAAGCTTGATTTCTTTTTGGAGCCGTTGCGGTCAAGTTTCTCTGCTAAATTTGAGGGAGTCCTAATAAGTTCCTATTCTTTGTGCCAACTTTGCCCGTAATTCAGTTAAGAGAGGTGAATAATGTTGTGGAAAGTGCTAGTAGAATATTATGCTCTCTTTTTAATTTTTTACTTATCTGAATAAACTCTCAGGTTATATATTATTTGAACACGTTTATCTAGTGATTTCAGTATACATAGTTGCATTCAAAACAACATTGTGAATGCTAGAAAATAGTTGCCCTCCTAATCAAAGCCCCTTCTCCCGAGCAAAACTTGTATAGCGGCATTCAAAACCACATTGCAAATGCCAGCACATGTACCATATTTCGAACGATTTCACGCATCACACAGCGCATATCAAATGCTCGCTAGCAATTCACGCATTCATCGATTCAAAAAAAGATACTGCCTGCCGGGCAGCCGGTACAAGAGCAACCAACTTCGGAGACCCTGACATTGCCAGATAGGAGAAGCTAGCCACAGAGATATCCTTATACTACTGTAAGAAGGCATCAGCAGCATAACGGAAAAGGTAAAGCTCAGTCGAACACCTTGAGCGCGTCGTACTCCGGGCCGGAGATGGCGTCGGCCATGACGGCAGCTGGAGTGAGATTGCCATCGGCCTCGAGGAAGAGACGCACCAGGTTCTTGGAGTAGCCGCTCACCAGCGCCGCGCCCTCCTGCGCCGCCACCACCGGCATGGAAGACTTGGACGTCCCCAAGTTCCAGAACACCACCTCCGGCGCCGCGAACCCCTCGTCGCTGAAGCGGTTGCTGATGCCCTGGTACTCCGTGTCCCACGCCGACGCGGGGCCGGCCCACCCGTCGAAGTCCATGTCGCTTAGCACGAACACCCTCTTCACCATCATGTCCCTGCGAAGCCCGCCCGCCACCGCCGTGCTCAGGATCTTACTGAAGACGCCCTGCAGGTTGGCGCCCTTCTTGCGCGGACCGAGGGCCGCCACTAGCGGCTGCAGCTTCTCCTTGAGGTTACCGCCGTGGAGCTTGTGCAGCTGGTGCGTCTCGTCGAAGGTGATCACCCTCCCCTTCCACGGCTCCTGGCTCAGCTCCGAGATCAGGAGCCCCAGCGCGACGGCGGCCGAGACCGCAGGGTCCGTGGCGGCACCGGTGAGCCCGCAGACCGCAATGCAGTTGTCCAGCCGGCCCTCCGCGGCGAGGGCGGAGACCATGCTGCGCCACTGGAGGTCCGCCGCCTCGTCGTGCTCCCCCTTGAGAGCCGCGGCGATCAGCTCGTGCGGCAGCACCGCGCCAGCGGCCACCCTTGCGTGGCCCGTGCGCACATCGTCGAAGAAGCCGACCACGCGGGGCTTGTCGCGCTTCTGGAACACCTCCTTGTACTTGTTCATGGCGACGGACGCCACGCGCGCGTACGGAAGTTCGTCCCACTGGCCCGCGCTCATGTACACCTCCGGGAGCTCGAGCACCTTGCGCAGCGGCACCAGGACCTCGCGGCGGAGCAGGTTGCGGACGCGGTAGGTGTAGTGCTTGTCGGAGAGGTCGAGGTACTCCTTGTTCGACTCGCGCGGGAAGACGCGGCGGGCGATGGCCTCACAGAGCAGGGTCGCGCGGTCGTAGGACGAGCGGAGCGACGGGCACCACTTGGCGGCGAGCCCAATCTTGGAGGTGTCCCCGGCGCGCAGGTGTTCGACGTCGGACTTGAGCAGCTCGGCGAACGTGTCGGCGACGCGGTCGTAGAGGTGGCGGAAGGCCTCGTCGGACGCGTAGCGAGCGAGCGCCGCCTGCGCCAGCTGCGCCTCCTTGTTGAGCCTCTCCTTGGCGGCCTTCGCCTCGTCGACGCCGCGGCGGCGCTTCGTGCGGCGGCGACGGCCGTCACCCTTGCGCTGGTCCTCCTCGCGGGGGCCGTGGAGGACGAGGTAGAGGATCTCGGGGAGGTCCTTGAGGCACCCGAACCTGGCGAAGTTGGCGAGGTTGGCGGCGAGGGTGAGCGGGTGGCGCGCGTGCATCCAGAGCGCGGCGGCGTAGAAGCCGTCCCTGTCGGATTTGCCGAGGCCGCGGACGCCGCGGAGGTGGCAGACGAGCTTGAGGGCCGTAAGCGCGTCCCGGGACCAGGCCACGTCGAGGAGCGCGGCGAGGTCGGCATCGGAGGTGACGCCCGGGACGACCTGGAAGAAGAAGTCGACGCAGGGATCCCCGGACGAGGCGTACGCGAGCGGCTGCGCGGACCGCGACACCACTTTCTTCTCCGTCGAGTCTTCATCCATGGATGAGTTCTCGTCGGAGGAGTAGTCGGGGGACGAGCCGATCGTCGGCTTCGGCTGTGGCTTGGGATCGGCGTTGAAGGCGACGGCGACGGGAGGGCCGACAAGGGCGGAGGCCGGGGCCATGGCGGGCGGCCGCTGAGGGTTGCGGATTGTGGTAGGGTTTTCGATCGAGGCGAGATCGAGATGGAGGGAGGCAGGGGTTTGGGGGCTGGAAGGCGATGGGAGATGAGATGGGTGCGCCGGATTGGAACGAGATTTATGGGAGGCGGCGGCTTCGTGGGCGTGGCGAGCAAGAAAGGCCTGCGAAGACGGGGCGTGATGCGACCGACTCTGAGGGCTCGTTTGGAATGGCCAGGGGGTTTCGACTTCGCAAATGTCCCGTAGCAGGTGGAATTGAAGTCGTGAGGAGCTACTTTTTTCTTCACCGGCTTCATCTTCTTCCTAGTTCATTTTGAGACATTCCAGCTTCATGCTACAGTAATGCACGGTGCTAAGATGCCCTTTGGCAAGGCTTCGGCTGCGGCTTCTCCATCAGCAGAAGATGAAGCCCTGTCAAAGGGCCATCTACAAAACGGCTAAGGGGAAGAAGCCTCCCGAAATCCGCTCTCTGGAGCCATTTGAGAGAGGGGGAGTCGAAAAAACTGGCTCCTGTAACTCTCTCCCCAACCCGCATCCCCATCAGACCAAGACACCCCTGAAGTTGAACGCAATTATAAGAAAATTGCCACTACCTCACCTGGACGGCTGGATGCCGCAGCCATCGGTGTGGCCCCGCCCAGCCTCACAACTCCGCGTGAGGTCCCGCATGCTTGCCACAGCATGAGCAATCGACAGGGGGCGATGGCGGGCACTGCGGCGCGGGGTGGAGGCGGCCGGCGTTGCGACGCGAGGTGGAGGTGGACAGCGCTGGGAGCAAGGTGGAAGTGGTGTAGGGGAAGAGGTGCGGCCGGAAGGCGCCGGTGACGCGAGGAAGGAGGCGAGGCGGGGGGGATCGAGTAGAGGGTGACGGTGAGGTGGGGGGTCGAGCGAGAGCCGAGCAACGGGGAAAATGAGGGCAGGAGGCGACGGAGGAGTGGATAAGGAGAGAAGGGAAATTAAAGAGAGGAGAAACAATAAGGGAAGAAAAAGAGAAAAATAAAAAAAAGATAAGGGCATACATTTCATCATTTTTATTCATGTTACGCAACTAGGAGAAGCCGTTTTGCCAAACATTTTTCCATCCAGACAAGTCGAAACAAAAAAACTAAGAACGCACCGCTGCAGCCGTTTCAGCCACAACCGCAGCCTTGCCATACGAACCCTAAAAATAGTGCGCGTTACTGTAGCGTGAGGTCGAAGCCCCTCTAGCCTAAGTCGTGCTAAAGGGGGCTAAACCTGGGATCCTATGTGATGAGGTGGGTTGTGGGTGCGGCCCTACCTAAACTAGTGTTTTCATTTATTGTGCAGTTCCAATAAAAACTTTCGTTTCTTCGATAAGATCGGGCATTGTGCATGACCCGTGGGGGTATTTGGATCGCTGAAAGGAAATTTTGGTGAGAAAATCACCACGGATCAATAGAACAGCGGTAGTTTAACATGAATTATTTATGGCTCCCGCTCGTTCCCCTCCCAAAACATCTTTTGTTTTTTTGAGATTATCCCCTCTCAAACATCTAACTTCATTAAAAGGAAATCTTCACCCTCTCTGCGATACACACATAGCTTTCGTTTTGTTTGTTTGAGAGGAGAAAAAAACGGCCCACTACTACTACTTGCCAAATGGAAAGGAAAGATAACATGGGCCCAAAAGGTCCAGCCCAATGTTACGATCCGACTACTGGGATTAAGATAACGAGATTCTTGTAACAAGTAGCAGTACAATTCGAAGTCGACATCTCGCCGCCGACTACGGCGAGATTCGCCGGCCAATCGAGGGGGTGTTTGATATCTGACCTTTAGCAGTATCATATTGGATGTTCGAATGCTAATTAGAAAGATTAAACATGAGCTGATTATAAAATTAATTGTAGAACCATTGTGCTAATTCGCGAGATGAATCTATTAAGCCTAATTAATCCATCATTAGCAAATGATTACTGTAGTACCACATTGTCAAATCATGGACTAATTAGGCTTAATAGATCTGTCTCGCGAATTAAACTCTATCTGTGCAATTGGTTTTATAATTAGACTATGTTTAATACTTCTAATTAGCATCCAAACATCCGATGTGACAGGTGCTAAACTTTAGCACGAGATATCCAAACGGAGCCTAAGCAACTCCGAGTTGCTATCCAACTTGCTAAGCTAAAATTTGGTAAGTTAGTAAGAAAATCGTGATCCAATAGAGTTGCTATTTGGCTCTCCATCCCATCCGACTTGCTAACTTTTTCTCACACTTGCCAAACTTGTCAAAGTGTGGATCCCACGTACAATAATTGTCAGAATGGGGAGTGCAAAATGAAAAAGGTGTTATAGTGCGAAATAGAGAGCTGTTAGAGTGGGTGGAAAGTGTATATTTTTAGAGAGAAATTTAATTGTTGGGATTTGAAAAATGGAAACAGTTGGAATGACCAAGCAACTTAGTATGAGAAATCTTTTTACCAAGAGTTAAAAATGGGCAGTACGTCGAAGATGCTCTTACAGAAAACCTGGTTTACTCGGTCGGAGCCGTGAGAAACAAGTAGGAGCAGGTTCCAGTCAGGATGCTCAGTTCTTCCAGCTTGGACCGTAATACTTGCTGTTGGGCTTCCAAAGGCGACGTCGAGTTGGGCCAACATCCTGTACTGGGCTTCCATGATCTTCGGGCTAATCAGGCTCGTGACACCCAAAAACTTGTTCAGCTTGCCGATGGAAAAGACTCAGAGGAGGTAGTGAAGAGGTGCCGCGTGAGCTGCATTGCTGCTGCTACCTATACGACGACTCGAGGGTTGCTATGCTATGCCTGCCTACACGAGCTGCAGGTACGCATGCATGCAATGCATGGTGATTGCCTGATTGGTGCACTGGTTGTCGATCAACCACCCTGCTGGACTATCTTTCGGAGTTCCAGGCCCGAGCTTGGAGCCAGGGAGAAAGCTCGATCAACTAATTGATCTGATCGACGCATCCATGCATGGTGATTGTGTTTGTTGGACGAATGCAACACCTGCACAACCAAAGCCCGCAGGCGCACCTGCACAAGTGCAACACCACGAGGGGCGCGCGGCTTGAGCCAGCCCGAGCCCGCGACTCGTTCAGTCACAAATACTAGAAATGTTCTGTAAATGTTCAGAACGCTTCAGTCACCATTCCGTTGTAGTCTAGCTGGTTAGGATACTCGGCTCTCACCCGAGAGACCCGGGTTCGAGTCCCGGCAACGGAACTTTTTTAAAAATCTTTTTACTATGTGTTTCGACGACCCTGCCGAGCTGAGCTCTGTTTTAGTGGAGAGGCGAGCCCGATCAATCAAAACTGGCATCCGCTGGACTGCGGCCTCACGAGTACTCCTAGTACAGGGTTCTTTGTGTAAAGCATTCACGAGTGAGCACTGCCATATGTTCCATCTTTGAGTACACGTCGCGAGACTACCACAGCAGATCGTACATCACCAAGAAACCGTGCTGCTGCTACTCTCCTTGAATTTGGAAAATGAAAACACAAAGGCAGCACGACCCTCTGCTCCTATGTTAACTGTAACTGCTGCACTCATTCTTCTCTCTCTTCTGGAAGCAGAAAGAAAGCGGCCGTCGCCGATGCATCACTCGCGCGAACAAAGGAAAGAAAATCATGCCGAGTCGGATGGGTTTGTCTGCCAAAAGCCCAAACCAACGCTATCACGGCTACGACCCCCGAGAGAAGGCCGCACCGGCCGGGAACCGGCGTGCCTAGGCGCTCTCACTTTTGTTGCCAGGAGCCCAGGACGGCCGCTGGTCCACAGGTACCCTGTCCCCTGTTTGCTGCCTTGCTGGAGCTCCCAGTGATCCCGTAACGTAACGTCCTTCCCCATCGGTTCTCCCTCTGGATCGCTGCTGATTTACCGGTGCTCCGGCTAGCACGTTTGGCGCGAAGGTCGTGTACCCCCATATGACCCCGTTGCGTTAACTGAGCGCGACAGGACTGGCTGGTTGAGAGGTGGAGTCTGTCCGGGGCTTTCCGGTGCCCGAATCTGCCTGTACGGGACGGGTTGGGTCTGGGAGCACGGTTCGTGGCTTCATGCAACCCTGTAGGTCACGGCATCACGCGCACGGTCCGGACGGGAGGAGTCGTTGGCGGCTTGGAGCTGCCGGCCGGCTGCGAGCTGGATCTGAGCGGTGGGTGGACGAACAGAAGAGAACACAGAACAGCCAACGACGACGTACGGACGCTCAGGGAACGTCCGGTCCGCCATGACAAGTTGAATTAGCTGTCTGACACGTTGGATGAAAACAAACACGACAAAGATGACGGTGCTAGATGATATAGCACCACGTTTTCGATCGCGTCGATGGCCTCTCTCTGTTGTTCGTCCCTCGCAACAGCTGCAGTGGCCAGTGGATCGTTCTATGACGCTGACGCAAGTAACGATCAGCTTCCGTACGGAAGTTAAAAGCGGTTGGCAGTTACAGTAATAAATGGAGGACGTCTGTCGTTTGAGGAATTGAGGTGGCCGGAAAGTGGCCGTAAAAGGCTGCAGTACTGCACCGCTTGCTGTGCCTGCCGGTGCCTGCTGCAGATGTCGCCTGGGAGGCTGGCTGGGACCTGGGATCCATTCATCCATCCTGCTAGGGCCCTACCCTCTCGCCTGATGGATCGCCCAGCCTGCCTGCCGCGGCAGGAGGCACGTACCCATCATTTCGGCCGACATCCAGCAGACCTCACGCTGTCACGCAGCACGCTCACACGCAGGAAAAAAAAACTTGAGCACTTTTTTTTTAAAAAAATTTGGAACCATATTCGTACGTAAATCGGCTGAATTTCATATTATAGCAAGTTTTACAGCTTCAATACTACTAGCTTCTTGTCCACTACGCTACTGGGAGTAGCAGTGCCAGATCTGCTAACACATCACCGTGCACGATCTTTTTTCCAGACCACAGAAACGAGCACAGCTCCCCCTGACACGGAGAATCGGGATCTCGGCGTGTCACTGGACACTGAACCCGCCCATGTCGACGACGACGGGCGGCCGGCCACGAGGGCGGCGGGGGACAGTGAACCCCCGGAGTCCCCGTCTCCCCAATCTCCATGCACCCGAAACCCCAGATTTTAATTAGAGAGAAAAAACCCAGATTTTAAAATGGCGAAAAAATAAGGGGAAAAGTTGAAAAATATTTAAGGCGCATCCTCCGATTTCCCAACTCCCCAGTAGCCAAGCGCAAGCGGGCGCTCGCATTTCCGCGGTCTCACGCTGCCACGCAGATCAAATCTCAAATCTCAGCAGCAGTACAATAATCGGGAGGTCGCCACCGACCCCTAAGCTAGAATCGCGCTCCACTCCAGTGCTCACTCCCGCACCGTACGCTTCGCTTTTGCCCGCCTACGCCAGCGCCACCGGCCGACGGTTGCGGGGGCTCGCCGGAGGGCGGAGGAGGCAGACGAGCAGGAGGGTGGTGGTAGGGCGGGGGGACGGCGCTGGGTGGCCGACGCCGCGGGAGATGAAGGCCAAGGCCCTCCCCTTCATCGCCTTCGAGCACAAGCGGTTGGTTTCCGCTTCAACCCCTGCCGCGCGCATCTCGGAGACGTGTTGGTTGGTCTATGCTGTTTCGGGGGAATTTTTTTTTCGCGGAGTTCCTGCTCGAGACTTCCGCTCCTGTGTTTCGGAGATATTTTGGGATTTCGCGGGGATCTCGATCCGGGGCGAGAAATTGGGGGCCGAATTTGGGCAATGCAGCGCCTAGATCTCCGCATTTCTTTACGTGATGAATTGCTTTCGTTTTCAAAATGTTCGAATTGTGGTTATATGATGCTTGCAGGATCTGAGCGATGCGAAACTGCCCGATTTTTTTTTAATACTAGTGCAAGTGAAATGCTTCTGATTTTTTTAATACTAGTGCAAGCCGAATTTACTGAGCGTGATGGGTTTTTAGCAAATTGATTTGTCCCAGGCTTCTGATAAAGACGACTTCACTTCATGATTGCGGCATTTAGCTACCACTAGTACATTTCTGACTGACGCGTTGGGTGGTGGTGCAGGGACGCTTATGGCTTTGCTGTGCGGCCACAGCACCTGCAGCGGTACAGAGAGTATGCAAACATCTACAAGGTGGAGCAGCAGTCCCCCTGACGATTCCTACATTTTGTACCATGTTTGTTCATCTTGCTGAGTTGCATATACTGTGCTGCTGGCTCTGCAGGAGGAGGAAGAGGAGAGGTCAGAGAGATGGAAGAATTTTCTGCATCGGCAGGCCGAGGACGGAGAGTCATCTGGAGAGGATGTCAAGGTTGCACCTTCCAACGAGGATGACGGACCTGCTGGCAAGAATGCTGATGATGCAAGGTCAGACGAGAAAACACTGAGGCAGCCAAGACCACATAAGATCCAGATATGGTCCGAAATCAGGCCCTCTTTGGGCCACATCGAGGAGATGATGAACGCACGTGTCCAGAAACAGCAATCTTCTTCTGTTAAAGAGGGGTACACGGGTGATGAACTGCACCCTGGTAATCCTGAAGAGAGCAAACCATCGGAGGATTCTGATGATGAGTTCTATGATGTAGAGAAGGTTGATCCTAGCCAAGAAGTGTCTGCAGCTGACATTGCCAATGCTGACTCTGGTACAAATAGAGGTGCAGACCAAGAAGATTATTATCCTTGGAAGGAAGAATTAGAATGCTTAGTCCGTGATGGGCTTCCAATGGCTCTGAGAGGAGAGGTACGGCTTGCATTTTTCTAGAACAGAATTGACCTATTGTTCTATTAAAACAGCAAACCCTTTTGATTGTGGGGACAGCTATGGCAAGCTTTTATCGGTATTGGAGCTCGTCGGGTGAAAGGGTACTATGAGGGTCTCCTTGCTGCGGAAGGTGAAAGAGAAGACAGCAAATGTTCCGATTCCCCGACTACGGAAGGTGGTGATGGAAAACCAAAAGCATCTCAGCCATTTTCTTCTGAAAAGTGGAAAGGGCAAATAGAGAAGGTATGTAGATTATTATGAATTTTTTACTGCAAACAGGATACAGTATGCATTTGTTAATGTCATCTTTTACTTTGGAGCCTTTTAGGATTTGCCTAGAACATTTCCAGGGCATCCTGCACTAGATGAGGATGGCAGAAATGCATTAAGACGCTTGCTCACAGCTTATGCTAGACACAATCCATCAGTTGGTTACTGCCAGGTACATCTCTATCAGTCTATCTTAATGCTTATCATATGGCTTTTCATGTCAATGAATGGCATTGGTTTGTTGGAGGAGCCCTTCCAGCATTGGGATATTGGTATTTGAAGTCTAAAAACATGGCCCACCACATGGACACACCCTTTAAAGTTTCCATGAAAAAGTGAAATCGATCATGGCCAAATCAGTCTTGTAGTTTTGCTACATAAGTTGTTTTTACATAGCGTGGTGGTACGACTATCTGTTGAGACAGCGCTCACTGCCCTGTGCAATGGTTGCAGGGTCACAGGCTGGCCCCCCCCCCTCCCCCCAGTCTTTTAATTATTTTATAATATAATTATTAAACATTTGCACTCCCATGTTCACTTACTACTTGATGCTAAAATTAGTCCTAAAAATAATGCAGGCAATGAACTTCTTTGCTGGTTTGTTACTTCTACTGATGTCAGAAGAGAATGCATTTTGGTAGGTTATGCAGTACAACTACAATGTTCAGCTTAAGTGTTGATTGCATAATTGTACTGCTGAACTAAACATCT
This sequence comes from Setaria italica, assembly GCF_000263155.2. NCBI lineage: Eukaryota > Viridiplantae > Streptophyta > Magnoliopsida > Poales > Poaceae > Setaria > Setaria italica. The sequence continues at coordinate 40,817,189 of NC_028454.1, read as the reverse complement.
TTTTGTATGTTTTCATGGGGTCCACAGGGCATTGACAGGCATTATGGATGACTATTTTGATGGTTACTTCTCTGAAGAAATGATCGAATCTCAGGTAGTATAAATTACGATTTTCTTTATTTTAGTGTTTGCATGCTATTGGGTGGTTTGACCTTTAATCTTCTTTATTTATTTTTTACATTATCTGCATTTTGGTTTCCCCATAGGTGGATCAGCTTGTCTTAGAGGAGTTAGTCCGAGAGAGATTCCCAAAACTAGGTGACTTATTCCTTAGATATTCCATGATTTTACCATATACTTTCTGTATGTTAACAGCACAAGTTTGACAAGAACATTCATGTACTTTTACAGTAAATCATCTTGATTACCTTGGTGTACAAGTTGCATGGGTTACTGGTCCATGGTTCCTATCTATTTTCATGAACATGCTTCCCTGGGAGAGTGGTAAGCTTCGTTTTGCGCTTTTTGAAACATTTATCCTTTTCTTTTCAAAAGATATGTCCTCTGCTCATGCAATATAAACTGGGTTCTTGAGAACTGCCATTTTGAACCATAGGTCCTTTTAAGAGATCACGATTGCTATTGCAATACTGTCACAGTAGCACTTTCTACCCTCAGTATTTGTAGTGTTCCATTTAATATATGTCTGTAAGGTCTACCGCCATTAACTTTTTCTTCGATTTGGTGTCTTGTTGATATGCGTGTCAGTAAGCTTGGACTAATATTCTGTTTCTATAGTACATTACGAGTTCACTATTATCTTCTCTAAAATCATGCTTACCATTTTACTACTATTTAAACGTTTCAGTTCTTCGTGTTTGGGATGTGCTTCTCTTTGAGGGAAACCGTGTGATGCTCTTCCGGACAGCCCTTGCACTGATGGAGTTGTATGGTACTGGGGTCCCTCTTTTGCTTTACACCAAACCTAACAATTATCTTCGAAGTTATGTCCTGGATTGAGGCTTATCACCAACGTTAATTGCAGGTCCTGCACTTGTGACAACAAAAGATGCTGGGGATGCAGTAACCCTTTTGCAGTCTTTAGCTGGCTCTACTTTTGATAGTAGCCAGCTTGTTTTAACAGCTTGCATGGGATATCAAGCTGTAGGTGAAGTAAGGCTGCAAGAACTGAGGAATAAACACCGGCCATCTGTTATCTCTTCAATGGAACAGAGAGCAAGAGGCCTTCGTGTCTGGAGGGACACCAACAGTCTTGCATCTAAACTATATAATTTCAAGCGTGACACTGAACCATTGGTATCACTATCAGAAGAACAGTCAAATGACTCAACAGATGGCGATAAGAACCAAGAAACCAGTTCTGGGAATATGAATGATATGTATCGTGGCCTCACTGTCAACTCTGAGATTGACTCTTTGCCTGATCCTAAAGATCAGGTATCCTTCTCACTGTACTAAACTTTTTTTTCTCATCTCCCAATTGTAAAGCAGTGGTTTCATTGAACTTACGGGACAAGCTGAATAAAACATGTCCATTAGTTAGGTTATTCGATGTTCAATCTATTTATGTGAAGTTTACATACATCCTTTTTTCGTTTTTGCTGGATATCTTATCCGAGCAATAAGATGGGTGGTCAGAAAAGCAATAGATGTTACATTTTCGCTTTTTTTAGAGCAAACTCCTTATTTATTGAAGTAGATGACGTAACCATTCCTGTAAGAAATTGAATAACATCTACTAGTTTACATATTCAGCAAGGACTCCTGTTCATAATCTTATAGCATATCCTGCATTTTCTCGCTATGACAGAACTCCTGGCAATAAACGTAGGTCTTATAGTTAGCATTAGCATGCTTCCAAGTACCATATCCCCAGGAATTATAGTTACAGATTATGTTTTGTGTTGGCATTTTGTAGCAACTTTTGCAACCTGTATACACTCAATCGTTGAAATCTGTATAATCTAAGAATTTATATTTGGTTGTATTATCTCAGGTCATCTGGTTGAAGGGAGAATTGTGCCAGCTGCTAGAGGAGAGAAGATCAGCTGTTCTGAGGTTGGTTTCAAATATCCTAGACTGCAACCCTTAGGTTGCTTGAGTCATTTCCTATCCATAAAACATGAACAAACATGTATATGCACCATTGTAAGTGATCAATTTTGGAACTTTAGTCAATCAGGTAACAATTGTATACATGGCACTTTTTTAGGTGTAAGTGAAGGTAAATAGGGAAGGTTTCGTGATACTCCGCTTGGGAAACAAGTTGATTACCCATAGTGTTGTAATCAAAATATCTGTTCCCACAAACCCTGTTCTCTAGTTGACTAGGCTACATCATCTGGTTTATAAAATGGTCTTGATGGTTTGCAAGCCAGAAATATAGTATTCATTTGCGATTCCATTAATTTCAATAATTGAGTAACTATATTTTTTTTAGAAAATAGACCACCTCCGCTTTATTACAAGAACAAAGCATACATAGTTTTACATCGCTATATCTTCCTACAGTGCCATGCTCATGTAGTGTGCCCTGCATTTTACAAGAGTCAGTCTCTTTGTTTTGTTTTTTAGTAAATCACCAGGGGGGACGATGGGTCCCCACCTGAATTATATTACCACAGGATGCTAGCTTGCCGTTAATGGTAGTTTACAAATGTCAGACCAAAGTCTGGAGAGTTGAAGATGGGGAGGTGTGAGTTTTTACATCAGCATTTACATTACAAATTTGGAACACCAGAAGTTGCTCACATGGCGGTGTGGCTCAGGGAAGCGATGGCGCCAAAGGGTGGCCTCAGATCCGCAGTTCATCAGTCTCTTTGTTCAGTTGTTGCTAGGATTAAACATAAGTGCTTACATCCTTGCATATTGAATTATTCTTATTTTTCTCTACCATCTTTATCCAGGGCTGATGAACTAGAGACAGCACTGATGGAGATGGTTAAGCAAGATAACAGACGTGAATTAAGTGCAAAGGTAACCACAAAAGATGGTTTTTCATCTCTGCCTGACTGTTTGTTGAATTTGTTGTGATCCAGCATGTTGAATCTGAAGTTCGCAAAATAGTATAACCTCTTTTCGCGGCCAATTTATCTGTTAGAATGTGCTTCCTGTTCAATTAATTGTTATTAATTAAGTAGCTAATCTTTCTAGATAAAAGTTTCTTGTTTCCTTGGAATATGATTCTTTTTATATTTTCTTGTGCATCACCTAGGTCGAGCAGTTGGAACAAGAGTTATCAGAGCTAAGGCAAGCTCTATCGGACAAACAGGAACAGGAGCAAGCAATGCTTCAGGTGCAATGCTTACCCATCGCTGCTCTAAACCTTGTTACCACTATGTCATATGCAGCTACTCACCAACCAGGTGAATTGCAGGTTCTGATGCGTGTGGAGCAAGAACAGAAAGTCACAGAGGATGCACGCATCTGTGCTGAGCAAGATGCTGCTGCTCAGAAATATGCTTCACATGTGCTCCAGGTGAATTCAGTTTGAGCTACAATCCATGTTATTGTGTTTGCATGCATGTCTTGATCTGACTCATGTGTGACAACTGGTCGTTTTTTTGTATAGTATCTGGAAGACAGCATTGAGTTTATAATAGCCTTTGCAATGCATTGCTTTTTCCTGCTCTTGAAAAAATGGTTCCTACTGGATTTGTAGATTTTTATATGCAGATATCAGGGCCAGTCCTGAGATTTCAGGGGCCTGGGCGAGACTAAAAGCCCAAACCCTTTCAATAGTACTAGTAAAAAATGATTGCTCAGCAAGACTAAGTTTTTGTAGCAAATGAATCTTTCTTGAAAAAACTCGTGTTGTCAGATGCATAAGTTCTAGATGACATGACTATGCTGAAAATTAAAAGAAACAATATGTAGTAGCTGAAAGCTAGCTAGCGTAAAGCTACAAAGGCATGCATTAGATCAACTTACAGAAATATCACCAATTACTATGTAGACTGTCAGATCGAAATGACATCCATCCCTTATCAGTGTCCAATAGTCCAGTTGCTGGCCTGTCGCTTGCTTTCCTGCTAGCTGCTTGCGTTGGTGCTTGGCGCCCTGGTGCTCTCTGCTGCAATAGGCGACGGGCCATGACATTAGTAGTACTGCATACGTTGTACCTGTGGGTCCTGTAGCTTCGGGGGCCCAGGACGGCCGCCCCTCTCACACCCCCTCAGGACTGGGCCTGGCAGATATGCGTTGCGGTGCATATGCCCTGATAAGACTGATATCTAGGTTTCTTTAAAAAACTACAATGGCCTATGCAAAAATATGGGTTTTCCTGCTCTTAAGAATGAAGCAAGTCAATACTTCCTTGTTCAATGTTATGATTTGCTGCTTGTATATTCGGTTATGTATACAGGAGAAGTATGAGGAAGCTATGGCTTCACTTGCACAAATGGAGAACAGAGCAGTTATGGCAGAAACAATGCTAGAGGCGACGCTTCAGTACCAATCTAGTCAGCAGAAAGCACAGCTGCCGTCCCCTTCTCCTTCTCCAAGGTACCATTGCCCTGATCTTGTTTAATGAAATTATTATCAGATTGGTACTCATACTGGCAAAGTGGCAAGGCAACAACTCTAAATGACCAATTTATTGAACTTGTTCATTCTCTTTTGTCTTATCTGGTAACATGCTACTCCCTCAAGTTAGGATCTTTTCCCCCAAACACAAATAGTGATTTGACCAATAAATATTTCCTTGCGAAATGTTCCACGCATTTGCTGTTATGGTTCTACACTGCTAACTTGACAGTTGACACTGTTGCTTAATCTTCATTCCTTGAAGGACCCCAACACGAGATGGAACACCTGGCCAGGTGAGCCAAGATTCATCACAGGAGTTCCAGCCTAGAAGAATAAGTTTGCTTGCCCCATTTTCCCTCGGCTGGCGAGACAAGAACAAGGTACTTTCTTTTGGCAGGTGGATTATGATTGACTGGATATTATATAAGCCTTTTTATTTCAGTGCAGTAGTACACTTACACTGGTAGTAACTTCTTTACCCAAACTCCTAAGTGGAGGGAAGTCACAATCTCATTCCTCTGACTGTTTCTTTTCTTTTCTTCTGAAAAGATGCCAGGAGCTGTGCCTTGCATTAATTAGAAGAAAGGACTTGTGACATCAGAAAACAAACACTAACGTTGCTAACAGAAGCAAGGATAACTACACCAGAAAAGCTACTAAGGGATCCATAAAGCTAAACATAATACACCGTAACCAACCAAAACAGCAACATAAGCTAATCTGACTATCTGAGAGTAAAAAAGCTCTTTGCCTGTTCCCCATGTGCTCATTGATAAGGTAGAAGACCTGATCCATGACGGCATTTTCATTTTGGGAAATTTTGCTCATGCACATGTAGGTGGCAGAAATTGTTAGTTTAAGAATGATATAAGCAGCCTGTGTCTTATACTTACTGTGAGGAGGTTAATGATGTGATAAGGTACTAAAAGTTTTGTGCGTGTCTATTGTCAGACTGAGCTTCTAGCTGACTGCAAAAGGAGCAAAAACATTTCACTATATTGTTTTCTGGAATTTATGAGCTCAGTAGTGTGATCCCTGAAAGATCCTGTGAGTGTCATGCCTTCTGTCATTATAAGAATGGCCGTGCAGAAGATAGAACTTGCCATGAGTTGTCTTACGTTATGCAGTCTAAACCTAGTAAGACTTTTTATGCTATAAGATTTAGCTTAAATCGTATTTTTTATAAGTTCAGACTACTATTATACTGAAGTTCTTCCGAAGTGGTTCAATATGATATTACTTCGTGGTGAATATATAAGCTCGGACTACTATTATACTGGAGTTCGTCCAAACTGATGTTGCAAGCTATTGGTTCGTACAATCGTACGTCCTCATGAACATTTTAGAGGGCCTGGATTCTTCTCTATTCTGGAAAACAACATTCTTTGTTTTACTACTTCTCTTCGAGATATACTATACAGTTTCTTGGAGTGTTCATATGTAGTTTGATTTGTCGCATATAAGCTTCGGGCCTTACCTCTTCTAGGATGATTTGACTTTCACTATACAAGAACTGTTATGCTTTGCCTGATTTGAAGTTATCCGTACCCTGCCTTGGTTCTCACAGGGCAAGCAGAATGGCACCGATGAGTCAACAAACGGCAAGCTTAACATTAACACTGAAAGGGTTGAAACACCGAAGAAGGACGATGAAAAGCAGGGTGGCTCACCAAAAGAGGGTGAACAGAGAGTAGAAACACCCAAAAGAGACAGCGAGCCCAGATTAGAGACACCCAAGATGGATGGCGATATACCAAGTGCCGAAAGGAGCGCAAATGATATGGATGGGCAGGAAGATCAGCTGGAGGAAATAAAATTGGATTGACATCCTTTGGCTGGTCTTCACCAATGTTGTTAAGCACAACATAAGGTGCCATTTTTTAATTATGTATTGGTAATTGGTGTATTTAGTTTCCCCCCACTTTTTGCCGTATTTTAGGTTTATAGATTCTTTGGACAGTAACTTGAGGGGACAGAACAAATAAGTTATGTTTTGCCTGTTGATTTTGTCGATTGACTGTAAGTTATATATACTCATGAAAAAAAGAAGTACCAAATAGGAGGTAAATTACAAAGCAATTTCTGGCCACTGCTTCTGCCCTGAAGTAGAATGCTGTGCCTTCTTTCAATCTGTTCCATTCGGTACAGGTAACTGCGTGGTTCAGCATATGCTGCTGCCATTGTTTTCACGACGATTTGCCATGTCTGTCTATATAGGCAAGTGATGTCCGCGCGAGCCAGGCGCCCAAGTGTTTGCTTTACTTTACTGTGCCTCCTTTTATAAAAGCACAAGGGCACTCGGAATACCTTTTTTTTTCTTCACAGGTCTACTGTCAGACGTCAACATCTTCTTGTCAACAATGTGCCTTTCGTGCGTCCGTGCGTCGGCGCGTGCATTCGGACGAGTGGTGTCACGTCCTGCCAGTGCCAGCACTTCCGTGTCCGGGCTTTATACGAACGACCACACGCGGGGACACCCGTCAGGCAGTCAAAGTCCGTCCTTGCGAGGTGCTTGAAGTTTCTTTCCGTTCCCATTGGTTTACTCGAATGTTCTGTAACCAATTTGAAGAAATTTTCTGCGTACATTTGCAAGTTAAATGCTAGTAACAGTTATTGATTTTACAAGCTTATTAATACACTATCAGGGCAAGGTAGGTTGAATTGCTTCTTTCACATCTCTCTAAACACAGACAACATCTGGCAGAACGAACTTTGTTGGCTAGAGTTGAATACCCCGGTTGATTCACAAGCATACTACAAAATTCAATACGAACCAGTCCACAGTTTGAAAGCTAGATTGCGTTTCGGTTGCGATGCTACCCTGCGTACAGAAGATGCCAAGATCAAGACATGGCCACGGTTCAATGAACGGTGCAGAAAACCTGGTGCCCCACCGGACCACACCAACTGACCGCGACGCCCACGCGGATCCTGATTCGTGACACTACCCCTACCATGCCGGCCTGCCGGGCGTGCGGGGCTCACAGCTTCACTCCAAATGGAGGAGCCATCGAGAGCGAGGCAGCGAGCGCAGTCGCCACGCAGTAGCGTGCTCACTCACGGATACCTTAGGGGCTGTTTGGATACAAGGTGTTAAACTTTAACAGTGTTACATCGGATGTTCGGATACTAATTAGGAGGACTAAACATGAGCTAATTATAAAACTAACTGCAGAACCCCTATACTAATTCGCGAGATGAATCTATTAAGCCTAATTAATCCATCATTAGCAAATGGTTACTGTAGCACCACATTGTCAAATCATGGACTAATTAGGCTTAATAGATTCGTCTCGCGAATTATACTCCATCTGTACAATTAGTTTTGTAATTAGCTTATATTTAGTACTCCTAATTAGCATCCAAACATCCGATGTGACAGGTGTTAAAGTTTAATAGGGTGTTCCCAAACACCCCCTTAAAAGCACCCAACATATGGGGCCACCGGCGGACCGGCCACGCGGCCACGGGCCACCCCACCCACTACAAACAACCCACCATTTTTGCCATGTGATGCATGCTCTCCCCTGCGCCTGCAGGTAGTCTGACAAAAAGGGCGCCCTGTCTCGTGCAGTGCGACGCGGGCTCTGAACTGCAATAATTTGTCACCCCCACCATTCTCGTTAGATTCTTGGGCTCTACTACCTAGCAGCGTCCCAATTAAGCGCACTAGTTAACCCAAAAGCACGGTCACCACTTGGCTAGTAACGACACAAATCTAGCCCGGTAAAGGGACGCCAGAGCATCTAGCCGTAGCATTAGCATCTGCATTTGGCATGAGTTTGGTTTGCCTAATCTCTCTTTATTGCCATGAGGCTAATCCATCCCTAATCCTGTTGTCTGCTCATAGGCCCGCCTGTCCCTTCATGGATGCTTCATAGTATTTTAACCGCTGCCTCATGATGAAGTGAGGGAAAACCGGAAAAAGACGGAGATCAGCTGAAGAAAGAGAACATTGCTGTGAGAGTGACGCTGCTCCCACTCGCAACAGAGAACATGACTGAAAACAAAGTTAACTTTTTTCCCGGACCCCAGCGGCTGGAGTAAACAAGGAAGAACGCGCGTTCCCACATCCCAACGCAACATGTCTGAAAACTCCAGCTATAAAAATGCACGGTGCCCTGCACCAGGCCAAGGCATCCATCCAGCTCTCGCCTTCTCCACCAGCAGCAGCGCAGGGCACCAGGAGCTAGAAGAAGCTCACGAGCTAGAGAGGAAGAGGAGAGGAGAAGCTAGCAATGGAGTACGGGTACCCCTACAACGGCTGCGGCAGCAACAAGGAGAAGAGGCCGCCGCTCAAGCGGGGGCAGCTCAAGCTGCAGATCGCCAGGACCCTTTTTGGCAGCCTTGTTGCGCCGGGCGCCAAGAACAGGGAGCGCAGCTTTGGGAGATAAGCAAAGCAGGAGCACTGGAGCAGTGCTTGCAGTTGCAGCGGCAGCGGCAGCTATCTGAGGATATGCATCCTGTGGCGCTTGACATAGCGATTGTGCAAAGTGAAGAGTTTTTGTTTTCTCTTTAATTTGGTGCCTGTTGGTGCCAAGTTTTTGCCCCAGTTTAGGTCTCCCCCTTCTGCTCACTTTCCTTCATGTTCTTAGCTTGGAACTCTCCTCCTAGTGTATCAAGCAATGCAAAGAGAGAGGTTACTATTCCTTCTTGTTCTTGTGTACGAAATCCTAACATTATGTGATGATGCTATAAAATGGTTTTGATGTTAATTGGCTGGGTAACTTCTCACAACTGCATTGTAGCAGTTGAGTGAGGCAATGGATCTCCCCCCTTTTCATTGTGTTGCACTGACCTCGGCCGTTTGCCCGTTTCGTCGCGAGGCTTCTTCGGCGTCAAATTGTCCGGTTCAGTTAGCCGCATCACCCACCAGCCACCACCAACGCTCCGGCCTCCGCCTCCGGTGTCCGGGCCACTCGGCACGGGGCTTCACCGCTCTCCTGGGATTCCCACGGCCGCGCTGAGTTCTGCAGTTGGTTTAGCGTGATTGCTGACACCACCGTGCAGGCGGACGGCCATCTGTTGGCTTTTCTGTGATTTTGTGTCTTTGTGAGCTGACACGCCCTTCAAATTCTTTTTGAAAATGAAACTAAGCGTGCTATTCTAAATCGAACTAAAGTCAAACTTTATAGTGCTAAACTAATGTTGTGCGCAACAAAAGAAAGTACTTGGTGTGGCTTTTCTAGCGACGTAGATCAATCCGCATTTGCTGTAACAGTGTATCTGACCATTTTATTAACGAGATGCAAATCTTACTGGCTGCCAGTGGTAGACACTAGACACTACTAATTTAGTGATCTCAACATCTATAAAAGAGGTATTTAACTTAGAGACCTCAAAGAGTGCACGTGATACAAACGTAACATTTAATTGAGATTCTTAATTAGTCCCCGTTTTTAAAATGTATGTCGTTTAGTTTTGTAAGTCAAACTTATCTAACTTCTACTAAATTTATTTTAAAAATGCACCAATATCTACAACGTCAAATTTGTTTCATTAAATTCACCATGAAATATTTCTTCATAGTATGTTTATTTGAAATTGTAGATCTTAATATTTTTTTTATAAATTTGATCAAAGTTAAAAGGAGTTTGCTTTAGCAGAAAACTAAAATGACAGGGACTACATATTACTTTGTCTAGCTTTTTAAGAGCACTTACAAAATCTATAAAAACACATTGGATCACTAAGTGTTCAAATATAAATGAACTAAATTTTCATGGATGATCTGGCAGTAATCTGCCGGATAAGGTGAGGAGAAAGGCAGCGAGGAATGGAACCGAGAGTGAGGAAGGACGCTGTCACGCTGCAGCTGCTCCGTGCTCCCACTCACTCACAAGTTGCAATAGAGGTAACCACCATGCACATGGCTCAAAACAATGTGAACTTTATTCCCGGACCCCAGCACCCGAAGTAAACAAAGAAGAAACGCGCGTTTCCACCTTCCCCAGCGATGTCACATGTCTGAGAACTTCGGCTATAAAAATGCACCCGCACGCTCCCTCCTCAAGCAAGCAATCCAGCTCTCGCCTTCCCGAACATCAGCAGCTCAGGCCACCAGCTGCTCACTCACTGACTGAGCGCCCAGCGCCCAGCGGTAGAGCAAGGAAGCAAAGCAGAGGAGCAATGGAGTACGGCTACCCCTACAACGGCTGCGGCGGTAACAAGGAGAAGAGGCCGCCGCTCAAGAGGGGGCAGCTCAAGCTGCAGATCGCAAGGACCCTGCTGGGCGGCCTCGTGGTGCCGGCCGGCTCCAAGAACAGGGATCGCAGCTTCGGGAGATAAGCAGAGCTAGCAGTAGCAGCTAGCTGTGTAGATGCATCTGTGGTACTTGACATAGAGAGTGTTGTTTGTCCTCAATTCGGCGGTGCCTGTTGCCTGCTGGTGCCAAGTTTTGCCCCTTGGATCCCCTTCCCCTTTCGTGCGCTCATCTTCAGGTTCTTGGCTCCTGGAACACGCAGTTTTTAGGGTCCTGTGAATCGATGTAGAGAGAAAAGGACTCCTTGCTGTTCTTGCGTTCCAAGTTCTAAGAGATAACTTATAACATGGTTTCGATGAGTTATCAGTTATGGTGCTATAACATGGTTTCGTTGGTAACACTGTGTTTTATTTTTTTTATAAAGACCAACACTGTGCTTAATTTTAGAACTGCACTGCAGTTGAGCCGATTCATTCACCCTTTACTTTCCCCTCTCGGCTCTCTCGCGTGCTGTCCAGCTGCGCTGAACCGAGAATCCGAGGTGGAAGTGGAACTGCTCTCCTCACTCCTCTGCACGGAGGTTTTCCGGCTTCCTCCGCGCCGAATCGTCAGATTCAATTTGGCCGCGGAACACGGCTCCGGTCGTCAGATTCACCGTAATCCAGGCTCCGGAGCACGACACTTGCCGGGCGCTTCCTCCTGCCTCGTGCCGCCGTGCGCGGTGATGGTAACCGATCGGCTACCACCCGTTGCGCTGAGCGGGCGTACCCAGGCGATCCAGTGCCGTCCCACCACGCCACTGATCCGCTGGATCTCGATTCTGTACCAGTGGAGGGAGCCAACCTCCGCTCACCTGATGATAAACTAATGCCGCAGATAAGAATACTCTAATGTGGCTTTCACGGTGAAGCTAATCAACCTGCATTTGCTATGCGCATCTGATCATTTAATATTGAGTTGGAAATCTTATGCGGCATCAGTACTAGATATCCGAGATCTCAACAGTGCAAAGAAATCTCTCGAAAAGCGATTTTCATATTTGCTCGATATGATACTATCGACGCTAGACCATAAACAAAGCCCATATACAGTGACACGCACTCCCCTGCTTGCTAATCATCCGCAACAGAAGCTAGGAACAGAGTGGTCTGCGGTGGGGGGTGGCTGCTCCGGAAAATTCGCAGGCCACAGGAAAATCAGGATTAGGCGATAGGGTGGAGTATATAATATGGGAAAGTAATGTCACGGTTAATCATTAACCATCACCGTATCACATCGCCAGGAGGGAATTCCACTACAACAACCAGAGCATGGCGATAGGAACCTGCTACTAATGTAGAGTTGTTGGATCTTAGTAGCGTTCTGAGCAATGATTAGGATCACCGGTTAGGCTAAAAGATAACTAAAATGTGATATACAGAGATGCTGGGGAAAAGTGTGTACTCCTTGGAGTTGGATCGTGAACATAAGTCCATTCAAGATATTGGCATGGCCACTGCTAGAAATTTCACTATAAATTTGTATGTAAAAATATGGTATTAAAATAGAAAATCCTTGTATGTTGTGAAAGTATTTTTCTTTATGAATCTCTTTAAGCCAATCGTTCAATGAGCCCATCTGCCTAGTTCTTCATATACTCATAACCTTAAACCATCTGAATAACAAAAAATCATAAAATAACTTATATTTAAAGAGCATGTGATAAAATATAGATATATGCACTTGAGATACGAGAAACAGGTTTTCCTCTTGTCTCTCTTACATTGTATCGAAAACATTTAAAATATCTATTAAATCCACATGAGGCTATTACAATTCGGTTATCTCAAAATGTAGCGATGTTTCTATAATCCATGATTATTTTGAAGTGAAAAAGTTAAGTACTTCTACATGTACGTTCATGTGACATTCTCACAAGGTTTAGTTCGGTCACCACGGAAGAAGTTAGCAGGCCATATTCTTCATTAAAAAATACCAGGAAGATTTTAATTTAAAAAATCAAAATTGAATATTTTATCAATAATCAGTCAAACTAGAGTTTATTTAGTGTAAAAAAACTTATTTTTTGCACACTATTTAAATTTTAACTATAAACAGTATAACATGAGAAAAATATCAAAGTGTAACCTTGAAAATCACACAAAAAGAAAAAAATGTATTCTTGAACGCAGAGACAAGCATTGCTCCTAGAAAGACTGAAAGAGGCGCCGGAGAATATCCTATGCTACCATATCTCTATAGCGGATTGGCGGTACTGAAAAAGCCTGAAACTGAAAGTACGGGGGAAAACAATACTGTTACTGAAAAGCGCAAGTAAAGGGTATGCAATCCATTTTTAGATAATGCAATGTTTTTTGTTCTAATAAGCAAATGGAGATCTGGTGAACTCTGCAACATTTCTCAATTGCATGTTTTCGGATGACCTAATTTTATTTTACAGGGTACAGGAAAACTGGAAAGGTTCAATTCTCAATTGCATGTTTTCCTGGTCCAAATGGGCATTTTGCACGAGATTAGATCGCCAAATCTCTGATTGACATGAGGCTAATCCCTCCCTAATCCTGTGTTTTTGCTCATTGGCCTGCCTGTCTCCTCATGGATGCTTCCAAGAACTATGAGAAGACGAGGAAAAAGTAGTCGGGAAGGGAACGAGAGCTTCTAGCCTGCTAGTGCGAAGTCAAGTGACGCCTTCCCCACTCGCAACAGAGACAACCACATGCTCAAAACAAGCCTGCAACTTTATTCCCGGACCCCAGCAAATGGATGATCAACGCGCGTTTCCATCTCCCAATGCAACATGTCTGAAATCTCCGGCCTCCGGCTATAAAAATGCACGCTGCCCTGCACACTCCATCCCCAAGCCAGCCAGCCATCTCTCGCCTTCTCCACCAGCGGCGCAGGCCACCGGGAGCTACCAGAAGCTCACGCACAGAGCGAGCGGCCATCGAGTGAGAAAGGAAGCGGAGAAGCTTGCCATGGAGTACGGGTACCCCTGCAACGGCTGCGGCGGCAACAAGGAGAAGAGGCCGCCGCTCAAGAGGGGGCAGCTCAAGCTGCAGATCGCCAAGACCCTGCTGGGCGGCCTCGCGGCACCGGCCGGCGCCGGCGCCGCAGCCGCCAACAGGGAGCGCAGCTTCGGGAGATGATCAAGCTGCTGCTAGCTGATCGAACACTTTAGTTGTACGGTGTGTAGTGCTTGACATAGGGATTGTGCGAAGTGATTAGCTTTAGTTTTCTTCTTTAATCTGGCAGTTGTTGGTGCCTAGTTTTGCTCCTTTGGTTCTCCCCCCCTTGGTCACTTTCAGGTTTTAAGCTGCTGGAGTGCAGCTTAGAGCTCTGTTGTTGGGTGAAGCAATGTGGAGAGAGATGTCCATTACTGTCTTTGTTGTTTTATGCAAGAACTACGAAGCAATATATGGTAGCAGATTTGATGGTAATTGGGCTTTCAATTTCCAAACCATGTTGTATTCAGATCGAATTGGCCGATATGCGTTTCTGAACCATTGTGCCAGCTGCTTAACATGATTCGCAAACAGAGTGGTGGCTGCTCTGAACTGAATTCAGAAACAGAGGGGTGGCTGCTCTGAACTAGAACTCGAAAACAGAGGGGGTCACTGCTCTGAACTGAACTCGAAAACAGTTGGGTGACTGCTCTGAACTGAATTCGAAAACAGAGGGGGTGCCATGAGGCTGCCGCGCGCGCATCACCACTCGGACCTGTTCGCGGAGCACGAGTATGTGGCGTGTGCCGGCGGCTGCCCGTGCGCGGCCACGAATTTTTTACGCCTCGTGCCTCCACCATGCATGCGGATGGACGGATGGTTAACTGACAGCCACCGGCGGCGGCGGCGGCGGCATCGTAATTCATACCCCGTAGAGGCGGTGACCCGGTGCAGTCTCCGAACTCCGCTGATCCATGGGTCTCCCACTCTCTCTATTCTCTACGAGTGGTATGGCTGGCCTTTGTGCTGATGTTAATGAACCTGTACTTTGTCATCTGTACCTGACAATTAAATATTGTGCAGCAGATGTATGCAGTATAAGTTCTAGATATCACTCAGCAGTGAGAGAGAGAGAGAGAGAGAGAGAGAGAGAGAGAGGATCCGTAGAAAGGTCCCCGTATTTGTTCGATGTGATACTATCGGCACTGAACTTAAACAAAGCCACAATACAGAGATTAGCATCGCCAGGATCAACATAATTTATCTACCGTTAACGTTAATCAGTAACCATCATGCCAACAAACTAGGCCGTTATCAGTTATCACATCGCCAGGCAGGAAAACCATTACAACGGCCGGAGCATGGCGATAGGTTCGTCATTCTATTGGTGAAGTGTTGGTTGGATTAGGAGCGATATGCGCAATGATTAGGAGCACTAAGTTAGGCTAAAAGATAGCTCAGGGTGACACATGGAGATGCTAGTGAAATCTGCGTCTGTGATAAACATCTAAATTACGAACTACTTGCGATTCTCGGATTATTCATTTTATTCCCTCTTATCTCTTCTACCTGTATCCACAACAAAAGTATATGAAAACACACGCGTTTATCGTTAGTTTTTGTTTTTCAAATTGCATAATAATGTTTAGGCAAATATAACAATATGTTTTTTTTATTAAATGGATCGTATATTCACATGAAGTCTAATACATTTATATGATCGAATAGTATAGAACCCACGAGATGTTGCATGCAAATTAAACAGCTGCCAGCACTGCTGTTGTTCGCGGGAACTGAATATCTGGAACCCAACCTACTGTCGCCTGAGAAGATAAAAGTGGGCCGAACATGTTGCCTTCTCTTTCCTATCTCCCCGAGCCACACGATGACATCGACACGGCAGCATGTGACGTTCCGGCCGTGAGGTCATGCGCGCGGCATACAATCTCTCCGGATTAGCACACTTTTTTTTTTCAGTTGCAAGCAGTTCGCAACATCCATTCTGCTGTTCAGAGAATCCGAACTAACGCACTGCGAATATCAGATGCGCCGAACCGGCCACGCACCATGCTCGCCGTTGACGGCTTGACCACCACCACCCATTATTCCTCATCCATCCGCCCCGCCGCCGGCCAATCGGCGCCGGTGAGGATCCGAGGCTCGCCAGGCGTGCACTTTGCATTCCATGCATCTCCCCATCCATGCCTCGTGCGGTCTTGCCTTTCCCTCCCCTATTTATACCCAGTTTTGGGTAGGTGTTGGTGTCAGGTTGCCAGCTCTTCACAAAGTACACAGCACACTGCTCCTGCTTAGCTAGAGTCGCCACTCACCAGACCAAGCCTGTAGTGGCTAGTATAGAACGCCGTAGTCAATGGCAACTGCTAGCAGCGACGCCGCTCCGGTCATCAGGCGATCCATCAGCAAGACGCCGTCAGGGAACCCGCTGCCACGGAGGGGCCAGGTGAAGGAGAGGATCGTCAGGGACATCGCGGCTGCGCTGGCCACGGCGGCTGTCCTCGCCTGCGACAAGACGGCCGGCGCCGGCACCGGCAAGAAAGACGCCGGGGCCAGGAAGAAATGATCAGAGACGACTAGCTAGAGAGAGGAAACCACCTCTGTCTCCTCTTAGACCGGCCGGTAGGTAATGTTTGCTTTTGTGTGTGCTTGGCTGGCAAGCTGCCAGACAAAAATGTTTTTTTTTTAAGGAACAGAAGGGGCAGAGCCCCTACTGATTCATATATATTAATAAAGGGGAATAAAAGTTACAGAATGCAAGAAAAGAAGGAAAAGGAAAGAAAGCAAAGGCTACAGAAAACAAAGCAAAGAGAAAGAAGCCATTAGTTCATAACATTGACTAGACTGGGTTTAGCTCTATGGAGGATAAGGGAGAATTCAGCAATGAATCTCCATTTGCAATCAATGACTGAAGGGTTCATATCATTGAATACCCAGTCATTTCTTGTTTTCCAAATGCTCCATGTCATGAGGATGATGATCTCCATAAAAAAGGGAACTCCTAACTGCTGCTTGATCCTGGAGAAGATTTGAAGGATAGGTCTCGTAGTGACCACTGAGATGCCAATGGATTCCCAACATGCTTTAGCAAAATTGCAACGAAGGAAGAGATGTGCCACAGTTTCAGACCTCTGCAGGATGCATAGATCACAGGTGTATGATTCCAAAACCATTCTTTTCCGCCTCAAGAGATCTCTTGTGTTCACTCTATCCTTGAGCAACAACTAGAAAAAGACTTTATGTTTCATCTGGCATTTAGATCTCCATAACTAGGTAAATGCTGAGTGTATGCTTCTGTGACCA
Source organism: Setaria italica (assembly GCF_000263155.2). Taxonomy (NCBI): domain Eukaryota; kingdom Viridiplantae; phylum Streptophyta; class Magnoliopsida; order Poales; family Poaceae; genus Setaria; species Setaria italica. Next base: position 40,800,239 of record NC_028454.1, on the reverse strand, counting down.
ATTAAGGATTTGTATACTTTGGATGCTGAGAAGTTTGCATTACCTCATATGTAACTCCGCTGGTTAGGACTAGTCAGTTGTTGGTTATCAAGCAGGGTGCCTTGCAGTTCCAAGACTTGCTGATGAGCTTGGATGGATAGGGTAGCTGGAAGTTGCTTGACAGTTGAGTGTTGCTCACTTCTTTTTGATAAATTATATTGGAGTTCTCGGCAAAGGAGAAGAGCTCGGGGTATTTTTTTGCAAAATCTGTCCATTCCACATATCTTGCCAGAGGAGCACTGAAGAGCCATCATGTACAGTTATTGAGGAAATTCCTTTGAATTGATCTAATAATTTAACAATGTCTCTCCACCAGAAGGAACATTTCCTTTGTTATCCAGGTAAGTGACCATTTAAGTAATAGTTATCCCAAACTAGATGCACCCAAGGTATATCGGCTCTGGAGTAGAATTTCTGTAGGAATTTCAGAGTCATTATGAGTGGAGAGGTTTAAAACACCTAATACTCCCTCCTTTTTGGGTAGACACACCATTGGCCATGCTGCTTTTAGATCTAATCCCTTCCAGAGGCAGTGTTTTTTGTATTTATCCAGTTGTTTGATCACTCCCTTGTGTAGCTTGAGAGTACAACAATAAAAGACTGAAGTACATAGTTTACCATCTCGAGTTTACCAGCTTGGGAGAGGAATGCATATGCGCTAGTCAACCTTCTTTCAATTCTCTATACTAGAGGCAAAAATTCTTCAATTTTAGGCTTAGTGGTGCCTAAAGGAGACCCAAGTATGTAAATGGCAGGGAGTCTTTTCGGCAATTGAAAGTGCTCGACAAAGATTGCAGTCTTTCCTCAGATATGTTTATTGGGATCATTACTGACTTATTGTAGTTAACCTTTAGGCCAATGGTTGCTGCAAAGGAGTTGAGGAGGTCCTTTAGAAGTAGCAACTGCCTAGGACAAGCTTCCATTATCAAAAGTGTCGGTGTTTCGGATTGCCGACTAGTGAGTATACGTCGCGCTCTCCTCACTTCTGATGGCTAGCATACAAGAGACAAGTAGTTATACTGGTTTTGGGGAAAAAAATCCCTACATCCAGTTTCGGCAGGAGTTGTGTTCCTTGGATCAAGTGCACTGGGCTTACAACGGGGTGCTTGCAAGCAAGCGTTCGTGCGATGTGTGGGTGTATGCATTGAATGAGAGAGAGAAAGGAGGCCCGCTTCCCCTTATATAAGCTAGGGACCGGACAACAACGTTGAGAAATGGAGGGGTCCCCAACCTTAGAGGTCGGGAGTTGTGGCATGGTCAAGTATTCCTTGCACCAAGAGGCATCATTGTCCTATCCCTTTGGCTGGTCGTGGACTTCGCACGCCTTGTACGGTAGCTCATGTGCGGCGTGGGTTGCTTACACACGCTCTTGTTTCGTGGCGTTCTCCCATCCCGTCCGCCAACTCCGTGGCAGTGAATGGGACGGGTGTTGTTGCTGTCGTCCTACTGGTGACGAATGGCCGGGCCGTGATTAGTGGCCTGGACGGGGCGCGCCGCTAGTCCCGGCTTTCCCCGACCTCTTTAGTGCGCTCATGGCCGCTCCTCGCCGTAACCTTTGTCGTTGGGTCCCATATCGCCTGCGGGACCGTACCGGCCTGGGATGGTGGCATGGCCTTAATCTTGATGGGTCTCCTTGACGGCGAAGGTGATGTTGATGCTGAGGCACGTACGGCTGTGCGTGACCTCATCCTGCAGGCCATCCTGGGCGGTCCGAAGGGTGTAGCCTCACCCTCGGACCCCCTAGTTAAAGGTCGGCTCCCCTCGCCCGGTCATGTCTCCGACGTGGGATGGTCAGGGGGACCACGCCGTGCAATAATGGCTCTCATACGGCGCAGGTCTTCCTGAGTCAAGGAGTGGGTGAGACGTTGTGGGCCCCTTGCGGGCTCCACCCCCAAGCTAGCTGAGCCAGCGTGTCGTGGCTTTGTCTTCCAACCGAGGGAGGTCGGGCGGTGGGCCGCAACATCGTCTGGGCTGCTTCTAGCTGTTGCCTTTGGTCTTTTGGCGCCTAGTTACCTTAGCCCCTATTCTGAGGGTACCCTGGTACACGTACCCATCAAAAAAGACTATCATCTGCATATTGTACAATTGGGAAATCTTTCCCTGCTCTCTCCAGGATGGGTAGGTGGATAAGGCCTTGGGATTTTGCTTGATTAACCATGGACTGAAGTAAGTTTGCTGCTAAGACAAATAGGAGTGGAGATAATGGGTCTCCTTGTCTGACTCCTCTCTTGCAATGGAAGACCTTGCCAGGGACACCATTAAGGAGGACGGAAGAAGTTCCAGATGTAGAATGTCTCTGATCCACCCAACCACTTAGGACCAAAGCCTTTATTCTGCAAAATTTTTATAATGGCCTGGTGTTCAATTTTATCAAAGGTTTTCTCAAAATCCAATTTTAAAACTACCTCTTTCCTGGTGGATTTGCACAAGTGGATGAATTCAAAAGCTTAGGCTAGGCAATCATGAATAGTTCTTGAGCTGATAAACCCATACTGATTGGCATACTCTAGGTAGAGGATGACCTGTTACAATCTTTCTTCTAGAATCTTGATGAACAGTTTGATGGAAGAATTAAGGAGGGAGATGGGCCTGAAGTCTCCAACTGTTAGAGGGCAGTCTTTTTAGGCACCAGTGTGATGTATGAGGAGTTTATGCTTCTAAGACAAATAACCCCTTCATAAATGTTTACTGGTTTTCATCAGGGAAGTGTGCACTTGTTGTTACGGTGGTAGTAATGTGCCGCGTCTTCTGATGAGTGTCCAAGCTTATGGTTCTGTTGTGTCATGTTGAGTAGTAATCACTAATCAGGGAATCAGGGGGTGTGACAGCTTAAGTACTAAATAGGGAGGGTCGGCGAGTTTTATGTTCTGCTCTTTCTCGTGTTACATGTATATATGTAACCAAGCATGATAACGAAGATGATGTTATGTGTTGCACACCCCGTCCCCCTGTACTGTTTGTGCATCCAGTGCTGCGGCAAGCATCTATGTGTAAATAATCGTTGAGCAGCCAGGCACGCGCGCGCGCGCCTGTGGCCGGCCGGTGCGCAAGCGCAACCGCGAGCGAGCGTGCGCTGGTGCGCAGTGCGTGTGAGATCCGTGGCCGCACGAACGGCAGATCCGCATATCCTCCAACCCGCCGGCCGGCCGGCCAAGCTGAGTAAGCATGCATGGAGCGCATCTTTAAAGCTCGATAGGACGGCTGCCACCGTGGATGTCTCGCGAACCCCGTCCGATTCGCGGATCTATCATGTATAGCAGAACCCAACAACCCTCGCAAGAATTTGACATGTTCGACCTGAAATGCCGATAGCGTGTTTGGATACGAGATCCTAAACTTTAGGAGTGTCACATCGGATATTCGAATGCTAATTAGAAAGACTAAACATGAGCTAGCTATAAAACTAATTGCAGAACCCCTATATTAATTCACGAGACGAATCTATTGAGCCTAATTAATCCATGATTACCACATATTTACTGTAGCAGCACATTATCAAATCATGAACTAATTAGGTTTAATAGATTCGTCTCGCGAATTAGAATCCATCTATGCAATGGATTTTATAAATAATCTATGGTTAATACTCCTAATTAGTATTTAAACATTACTAGACTTTAGGAGGTGTATCCAAACACCCCATATATTCTTTCATGCCGAACAGAGCTATAGTACGTGCGACTTTCCTTGACTCAGAGTCATCGCATCGAAGTTACTACAAGCTTTGGTGCCGTACTTATCCATGAATGATTCGGCAAATCGACAGGAACAAATGCAGGTGTTGACTAAGAAAAGGGGAATCATACGTCCCTAATATCATTGATGCGAATCAGCTTGATCTTACAAGTAAAATATTTCGCATAAAATTTACGAAAACTTTCAGGTTAGCACCATAGCAGTACAACGCAAAGTACTGCAAGGATCCAAGTAAACATATCTTACAAATGAGACAACCGATTTGTTAAGTGCAACAGGAATTTAATAAAATCATTTTTATTGATACAATGGATGGGGAAAATATATGCAAGTACACAACAAGAAACAAAACATGTTCAGTAAAAAAAACATTGTAATGCGATTCTTCGCAGCAGAAAGGGAAAAATATAATCATAATAACAGGTTGCTGATAAAACTTTATCATAATAACGGGTTGCTGATAAAAGACAGTGCATAACTGAAGATTACTCACGTCAGCGCTTGAATAAAATCAGCAAACTATCATAATTGTGACCCATCGCGGTGTAACGATCGCATCAAAATTTTACTCGTGAGTCCACGCAAAGTCAACAAAAATAATTTAGTCCTGTTATTCACAAGTACCAACATGTTCCCCAAAAGGGTTACATGATAAAAGGGCACACGGCAAACATCAATTGTCATGTAATCATAACACTGGGTCATTCGTTGATCGTTGCTCCCTCAAGATAGCTAGTGAACTAGAAATCATTTCCACTTGCATCTATGCTCCACCTTTCTGTTTCCAAAAGCAACTTGATTGGTTTGGGAGCCCAAAAATGGAGAGCTAATTCTCAACGATCTTCCATAATACTACTGCTCAGGATGATGTTCCCTCGCCAGGCTCTCGGATTTGGATGGACGTTCTCGACAGGCTTGCTTCAAGTTCATTTAATTCATCAATGTCCAAGTCATCATCAATATCGATATCTTCGTCATCTAGTTCCTCAACCTCCTTGCCATTAGAAGTTGATGAACTTGGACCTGCATCCTGACTTTTCTTGCTCTGTCACATGGGGTGCAAAATACATGTTAGAATAGATCTATAAGAGAGAATAATACTGTGCAAGTTAATTGCAAACCAGCCTGCATATAGATGTACTATCATAGCATCTGCCAAATTCCATGCTAAAACATACAGTGAATTAAGCCATTCCCCAGGTACTGAAAGCAATTCACCTTTAACTTGAAATTTGATAACAAAAGCTCCTTTTCTAGGATACACATTTCAGTTCAGTAAACTAATATAAATGTGCTTTCAGATCCACGACTTGGATATCTTTCCAATTTATTAATTCCATGCCTATATATTTCTTTTCGGGATAAAGGTGGATGAGAGATATAGCTGTGAACATCATCATAGCAGTAACACGTTCTGAGAATAATATCAGGTGTGAGAAAAATGAATCTCCGCAGTCCATAGAATCTGTTCAGATCGCCAGGTTACTTCTTTGATTCTTAAATGCATCCAAAGATTATCTATCAAATTTCTAAATGAGCATACATAGCCACCTGTGGATTTGCCTCGTGCTCACTAAAAAAAGGTACATAAATTAAATTTCCTGAGTCTAGACACTACTTATATAGAGCAATTTCAGATGTTTTGATCTTCTATCACATGGAGGGAGGGAGGGTGAGGGAGAGCAAGGGAGGGAGGGAGGGAAGGAGGGAGGGGGGGGGGACCTCCAAGCTAAAGACCAAGGCACCAAGTCTAGATCTGAACAGCAACATGCACTTTATGTTTTGGACATTTTGGAGGCCAAGATATACATGGATATAGGATGGATATGGTAAATCATGTCTGGACCAAGGTAAGTTTCTTGAGCCTACTCATTTTTGTGTTTCCTTCATTAAGACACAGAACAAGTACATAATAATTTCAGTGAGAACTGACATGACATATACCACTTTGCTTCCATTTGGGTGGGCTGTGGGATAATTTGTGTGTTCTGTGGGCACGAATGGGGCCGGGCCAGGTGCGCACACTCTCAAACTCTCACCTTACTAACCTACTAAAAATGGAACACATATCATCAAAGGAAGGTAAATTTACCGATTCTTCGTTGGCCTCAGACTCTTCCTCTCTCTCATAGACTTCATATGCTTCCGCATCGTCAACGAACACACTTGCATCAGCCATGAACAACTCACGACCACTGGAAACAAATGCAACCACAGTTAGTAAATCGAGAAAGGCAGAAAACAATCAGCTAAAAGAAATGAAGGTTACCTCATGCGATCATTCTTAGCCCTCTCTGCCTTCAACGCAGCTTGGCCAGCTTCTCTTTCTTCTGCCTTCTTTCTCTTCCATTCCATGAACAATTCTGTGGTCATAGGGGTGGTAGTCTTTGTCTTTTTACGCTGCAAAACCAACACATCAAGACAATATGTAATAACAACGTTAAAGGAATCCAATTACAAAACAGAAATGGGGGAATCAGGGACTTCACAGTTCCAGATAATGATGCTTATTACACTTCATTTACCTGATCTTCAATCTCATCTTCAATGGCTATCTTATCACTCTCTTCCTCCAGTAAGGCCTTCATTTGGGATTTTAGCACATATCCAGGTGGAAGGGCATGCCTGTAGTGGCAATCCTTACCACCATTTGGGCAAACCCAAAACCATCCATACTGTTTCTTCTCCACGGCATCAAGAAAGTACTTGCAGACCTGCACAGAAAAAACAAATTACCAAAAATGCTTTCCTATTTAACAACAGGTTGCCGACTGAGTAGACAAGGCACTAGTGCAAATAAATTCATATTACCAACTGAAGGCGAAAGAAACCGTTGTAATACCATGTTTATAAAGAAAACAAACAACATCATATGACAAAATAAAACACTGATTATGAAAGCTATAGACAATAAAAAATTGGAACGCTAGCTCAGATGCCAATACATCAGAATATGATAGCATGGTGAATCTTTCTAAAATTGCACTCATGATATTCAGTGCCTATACAGTTGCATTCAGTTAGTCAGCATATGACAGACATGAAGCTTTTCTACATGTCGATTGACTAGTATAACCTCTAAGTAAATTTTACAGCCAGCGTGTTAAGTTGCTTAATTATGATTTCATCTCCTGAATGTTTCAAATTTAATGACCAAGATGGTTAACAACAACTCTACCTAGTTTGAAACTTGATAAATATAGATATTAACATACTATGACATGCAAAGGAACATAGAAAGTGATGCGACATTTGACAGGATAGAATTAGTGATTGACAGCAAAATAGGCTGAGAGTAGTGCGTACAATATCAGTAGGCTTGTTCTGCTGATACTCTGTCCTTTTCGATTCAACAACCTTCTCCAAAGTTTCCTGATCCCAGTCCTCCATAGTTTCTGGCAATAACAAATAGCATATGAATTTATACAAAACCATTTGAACAGAAGAAAGTGATAGTCCAAGCAATGTTTGTCCAATACCTGCATCACGCTTGTCTGTGTAGATATCAATCTTCTCACCCTTCCTCTGGACATTCAGGTCATGTGAGAATTTGCATTTAAAACCCTTCTGGCACTGGCCAACCTTGAAGAACTCGCACACTATTGACTTGGGATCAACACCTGCAGAGCATAATTTGAGGCATCAGCATCTGTCGGACTTTCACCAGGATAGCAGCCACAACACGTAAAACTACCATGTTGTACCAATCCTAATAACTTGCTATATTTATGTCCACTCTACATGGCATGAAAGAGCTCTAAGGTGTTGGCATTTCCCAATGCACAACTTTACACTGAACAAACTAAAAAAACCATGTCAATTGATTATACTTATATTGCACAGACCACTTTGATACTAAATGACATCGAATGGAACTGTGTAGCACTCATTTCATCCACATGTAAACCGATACGAACTATACAGCAATATATAGGATAGGACAACTTAAGATGCCTAAGCACAAGGAGAAGAGACCGTACCAACTGGGACCTTGGGCTGGCTGACGGCGACCTTGAACAGATCATTGAGCTCCTTCTCGCGCGCCTTCTCCTCCTCCTTTTTTTTCTGTGCACACACATCCACATCCACATCAAAGAAAAGGAGGAAAATCAGAAGAGCCAGGCAATCGGAGGAAGAAGCGACGGAAGCGCCCGCGGGGGCTCTCGATCTGAGCGTTCTCCGGTACCTTGGCGGCGGTCTTGGTCGGGTCGGGCTTGGGCTGGACGGCCTGGTGCAGGGACTGGACGTACTTCTGGACGTTCTTGCTCTTGTTCTTGTTCTTGAGCCCGAAGGTCTTGTCCTCCACGACCTTCTGCTTCTTGGCCAGCTCCGCCTTCGACGGGGCGGCCTTCTTCGGCGGCATCCTGTCCCGCGGCTCCGATTCCCGCTGTCGCGAAGGTAGGGTTGGGTCCGGGGGTGGGCAGCGGGAGGAGGAGGAAGCGGCGGCGCGGCGGCGCGGCGGCGAGGAGAGGAGGGTTTCGTGGGTTTGGGGCTGCCTGGGAGGAAGCGGAAGGCGGAGGCGGAGGCGAGGAGGAAGTTTCTAGAGGTGCTGGTGGTCACGTGGCGACGTGGGGAAACTGGATTGGATGGTGGTTGTGGATACTGGGCCGCCCGCGGTGAGGGCTTCTTGACTGGCACGATGGGCCTTTGGGCTTTCGGCCTTTGAGTTTATATATTTTCAAATTAGGTAATTTTGTTGCGGTACATTCATCAATGTTGATATTTGCTGATGGACACTACTGAATTTCACCTTTGCTCGTAGGCACTCTTCAAGTTCGTATATTTGCTATAAGACACTATAGATATTATAATATTAATTTTATGATGAAAGAAGTGAGAATTAAAAAAAACAAACTACCCCCTCACATCTTACCCTCACCATCCGATTCCTCCTTCCACCCGTTCGCCACCAACCTGTTCCCCGGGTGCAGTTATGCACCGCAGAAAGACGATAGGTCAGTCGTTGTCACCTTCTGTTACCGGCCTGCAGCGTGATTGGTGGGCTGCATGATGATTATTGGGCTGCGCGGGTGCAAGAATCGAGTGAAGTAATAGCTCACTAAAGTTGGTGATGTCATCCACATGCAAGAGAGTCCAAAAACTAAAAAATCATAATTCTTGAAACGGACCTTCAAATCAAATTTCGATTATACCATTAATTTTTTTATAATAAGAATTTCAAAACAAAATCCCACTTGAATATGTTTGGAGAATATTTTTTAAATATTTTTTAGATATGGCTATTACGGACAAATGTTTGAACACCACGGACAAATAACTATTTTCTGCGAACAAAAAATTAAACATATTCTTTGAGTTCATATATCTTGTTTGATGTATGCAATTGTTTTGTTCCATGGGTTTGTATAATTTGTTCCACGTGTATATATCTCACAGAATATGCAACCTTGATTAAAAAATGTGAATAAAAAAATTCGTCCAAATATAGTCAAGTGAGATCTTGTTGTAAAGCTTTATTTTTAGAAATCCAATGGTACAATCGGAATTTAATTTTGATGTTTGGTGTAAGATTTTATAGTTTTTTTAAGTTCCAAACAGTTTGCATGCATGCAAGAGTCCATGGAGAGAGCATGCATGCATGCATGCAGAAAAGACAAAAATGATGACGCGACCGACGTACATGCAAATTTAAAAAATCATAACTCCTAAACTGAACATCCAAATTAAATTTTATTTGCACCATTACATTTATTATGACGAGATCTTCAAAACAAGACTCCACCTGACTATGTTTGGTAATATTTTTTAAAAGATATTTTTTTACATATGGATTAATTATTTAACTACTGTGAACAAATACTCGAACGTCATGAACAAATTATTATTTTTTGCAAACAAAAAATTAAACATGACGAATAACAAAGGTATGATGCGAACAAGAAGATGAACATCACGAACATTTGATTGTACAAGACAAAAAGAGAAACTGAACATCATGAATAAATAAATCCACATCATCGAACAATTTAATCTACAAAACCAAATATTGTAAGACAAAATAGTAGAATATGAGCATCAAGTTGGAAGATTTTTTTCCATACATATATCTGGAATAAATTATACGAACTCAAGGAAAAATTATACTCATAGAACAAATTAAATGAACTCACAGAAAAAAAATGAATACATGTGGAACAAATTATATGAACTAATGAAACAAAAGATCTATATACCTTGAACAAATTGAAAAAACTCACAAAATAAGTATTTATACACACCGAATAAAAATTTGTACACTTGAAAATAAATACATTATGAACATATAACAATATTGTAATCCACGAATCTACATGGTTGACTAGTTCAGTTTATAAAGCGAACAAACAATTTAACACACCAATCTACATGGCTGACCAATTCATATCATGATAGGCAAATAAAAAATTTTATACATGACCAACAAGCTGTTATAAGAAGAATAAGAAAAAAGAAAAGTTAGTATTCAACAATTAAACGAGTCTATATCATTAACCAATTCACTCTATAAAAGGTGAATAAATGAGTCAGCTACGTGAAGGAATGAACCTATAAATTGAATACATAATTTTACACTGCGAACTAATAAGTCTATATAGAACAACAAAATGTACGAAGCAACCAAAATCTAGTAGATTACTTTAAAATATCATTTTGAAAGTACCGCTAAAGAAATTATGTACTAAGAAAAATATACACATGGTCATAAAAATACGAAAGAGAAGGAGTAAAAGTAAATAAAGAAATGTAGAAAGGAAAATAAAATCAATGAGGAAAACAAGATAAATTACGTACAAGAAGGAATATGTAGAAGAGAATCTAAATTCAAATAGAAAAACAAAACATGAATTAAACTAATAAAAAGTAAAACGAAACAAGAGAGAGAAAGAAAAAAGAATGAGAAAAAGAAACCGAATATGGTGTGAAAGTAGCCTACATGCGGTAGCAATCGAAAATAAAGGAAAAGGCAAAAGAAAGAAAAGATGAGAAGAAAAAAAGAAGGGAAAAATAAAGAAAATAAATAGTATTACCAAAAATACAATAAAGGATAAGAATAAAAGAAAAGGAGGAAGAGAAAGAAAAAAGGAAAAGAAAAACAACAAAAACGTGAGAGGAAAAGAAAAACAAAAGATAAAAAAGGAAGAAAAGAAATATATTGGAAAATAAATAAAAGAAGACATAAAGAAAGATAAAAAAGGAAAAATGCATGTGCATGCGCCTTAGTGCGTGCATGCACAAAGCAATATGCGAGGAGGTGACAGTGATAAAATAGTACTGACGTGCATGTGCTGTGGTGGTGCTGAATTGGGCGCTATCGCTTTCATGCACGCCGCAGAAAATAGTATAAGCGGACCCATCACACACCAATCGTAGATTTTATTTGGCTGACACGTACTGGCCCATCCAAACTCCTTCAGGCGACAAAATGATTCCCATCACATATGCGATGTACAGTCGCTACGCTGTTCCCCACCCACGACACGCACGGAGGCACCGCCGCCCCTGACGGCAGCCCAAGCCCCAGCGCTGCCGTCCCCTAACTCCATCATGAACGGATATGCTGCCATGTCCCTGTGCCACCTTAACATTAATCTGTGTCGTACCACACCTAACCCATGAATCGGCGCAACCGAGCCCCCGAATCGGCGCCCTTGTTACCAGACGCTGTCGCCTCCGTGAAGAAGTTGTCGCTACCCAACCCGCCCATGCCGGAGGTGCCCACCGCTGCCTGACCCGCGTCTTGGCATTGCAGGAGCTGCCCAACCCGTTCTCTCCGTTGCTCGTCCGGCCGCATCTACCCGTCGTCCTCCATCCGCACCATGAACTAGTGAAGATCGCCATGAAGAGCATTTGTGCAGCGTGGATTTGCCAAGAAGCTCGACCTCTCATGGGTTATGAATCTTATAATGGCTGTTAACATGTAGGATTATGAACCTTAATGGCTGTCAACATGTTTTGGCTTGTTTAACTTATATTTTTGTCAAATATGGCTGAGAGCATTTAAAGCTTGTCATATCTATATTTTATTTTGATTTTTTGTATGGCTCTATGCTTCTTTTACCTATATACGGTTTAATTGACTTCATACATTGTCTATTTAGCGACTCAAAACATGTCTGTATGCAGCATGACATGTCCTGTCACTGATTTTCTCTCCCCTCTATAGCAAGAAATGATTATTTTAATAGACATAGTGTCTACTAGCTAATATCAAAACTTAAGAAGTGTCTAGCAGCAAAGGCAAAATTGAAGAATGTCCACCAACAAATGCCAACACTAAGGAGTGTCCATCAACAAAATTACCCTTTCAAATTTTCTTCAATTTGGTTTTTCTCGTGGATACAACTTGGGAGAGTTGTTGGCAAACGAAAAGTGCAATTCTAATTTTTTTCAGATAGATAGAATAATATTATTGAAAGATAATCATGAAATCCTTTATTATTGTCTCAATCTTATTTATTTAGACAGGCAAGTTGTTTGGTTTTCACTTAGCGTCGGTTATTACAGCATGCAGATAATCAAATCATGAAATTGCACTCTGGTTTTCACCTTTGTCTTGTATCTGAAATTTCACTCTTTTATAACTTTTTTTAATTAGGATTGTACTCTTTATAGGATGGAGGTACAAATCCAGAGCCTACCTGTGCATCCACGTGGTAGACCAGGTCTACCGTGTCCAACCCTCCCCTCCTCAACATCACGACCGTAGGTTCCCTCCAGAAGCACAGATCACAAAGCAGGCACCCACACAGCCAAACCCTAACACCAAAGCCGCCGCATATAAATCCCATCGCCTCCCCTCATCACCCCTCTCTTGCAGCCGCCGCCGCTCCCAGCCCGTGCTCCGCTCCTCGCCGCCGCCGCTCCCACCTCCGCCGCGAAGCGCTCGGAACACTTTCGTCAACATGGGGTAGTTCACTCTCTCCTGTTCGCGCTCTTGCGATCTCTTATTGTCGTCGTCTGTTTTCTGGCCTTAGCGATTATGAATCCAGTGTGGTTTGGTGTGTCGGCATCTCGTAGCGTGATGCGTTCTTGCCCTGGTAGGAAGTATACGACGTGATTTTCGATTCTTTGTTGCGGATTTCATCTCAGTCTGACTGTTTTGTCGAGAATTACTAGTTATTGAGTCTGATGTACCCAAGCTTATTGACGGTCCAGTGCTGATCAGATTCAAAAACGTCAGTGCTAAACATACTCATAAGCGATAATAATCCGTTGCTGCCGTGTAGCTATAATCTTTCTTGATCCGGTTACTTGGGATCTGGGAAGTTATGCGTGGTAGCATACACTTTCCTCATTCTTCTGTAACATTTCAGTGAGTTGCCCTTGGTGTAGTGAAATTTTATATGTTTTTAAGCAAAAGCGTGAGCCTTTGGCCTTCAAGATACTAGAGTTCAATCCATTCAAGAGTCAACAATTAGGCTATTTCAGTAAACATTGTAATTGTATTGCTGCTTGATATGTCGTGTTCTGAAGAATAATCTTTATTTAAACTGTTGTATGTAGGTAACTGGTTATGGATAAATGTGGCCGCATTTGAACTTCTATGCTTAGATGCAATCTTTTGTCTCATTTCATGCAATTCCAACTGTTTATTTGGTTCAGAGATCTGAAATTTTCAGCAAGACCTTTTCATGATAGAGCTGTTATTGATTATCTAGCTGTTCTTTCATCACTAGTGTATCAACCTGATGGTCCCTTAGTAATGATTTTTTAGCTGTGAATATTCATGTTTAAGTTGTCTTATACAGGAAGACACGTGGTATGGGAGCTGGGCGCAAGCTCAAGACCCACCGCAGGAACCAAAGGTGGGCTGACAAGGCATACAAAAAGAGCCATTTGGGCAATGAGTGGAAGAAACCCTTTGCTGGGTCATCTCATGCCAAGGGCATCGTTCTGGAGAAGATGTAAGCAGATGCAGGAACTGTGCTATTTTGGTCACTTTATTTTGAACTCAACTGAACAAATGACAATGGCAATGATTCAATTGCAGTGGTATTGAGGCCAAACAGCCAAACTCTGCTATCCGTAAGTGTGCTCGTGTTCAGCTTGTGAAGAATGGCAAGAAGATTGCTGCCTTCGTGCCAAATGATGGTTGCTTGAACTACATTGAGGAAAATGTATTCTTCATTCAGAGCTCTCTTTCAATTCTTGTCTTGCAACCTATTGTGCATCAGAAGCATGACTTCTATTTTGTTGTGTATCTGTCCAGGATGAGGTGTTGATTGCTGGGTTCGGTCGTAAGGGTCATGCTGTGGGAGATATTCCTGGTGTCCGGTTCAAGGTTGTCAAGGTCTCGGGCGTGTCTCTGCTTGCCCTTTTCAAGGAGAAGAAGGAGAAGCCAAGGTCTTAGATTGCTCTCAACACTCAAAATCAGCAAGCATGGGGTAGAAGGTTTGGAGGCTTTAGATGTTTAAGAATGGTTGCTTGCTATGTTTACAGCGCACTGTTGCAGTTGTTAACCTAAGATTGTGTTGGTGAAAACTTCTTGTCAGACTTTGCTTCTGTTAAGAGACTAGTACTATCATGTTTTGTTCGCTGAGAATGTTAGTAGCTCGCCTCTTTCAGAAACATCCATATCTGGTTGTTTGTGATCCATGCCACTTTCAGGCACATACATATCTGGTTGTGTTGTGATCCATATCTGAGTATCTGACTGTTTTGCGTTTGAGGTTACGTTGCTCGGTGGTTTCCGTCCGGTGCTCATCGTGGTAGAGCTAGTAGTCTGAACCTCCTCTTGCTTTTCTTGTTGATGTGGGGTGACGAATGGCGAAAGGGAAAAATACTTTGCATCCTGAGAGGCTCTAACTGTATTCGTCGAATTCTACGAGTGGTTGGATTGTGATATGATTATCTCGAAAGTTATACGGATGTTTGGATGTACTCTTCTAGAAGCTTCCGTCAGATACAGCTCTACAACAATCTCCCAGAAGAATTTTTCCTGCTGCTTCCTCTGGACGGCGCCGCCGCGCCCTTCACCGTCCTAGCTAGCTTGCACGCAGCACGCCCCGCGCCATGGCTGCCCAGTGCCCATCCCCTGACCCTGCTGCGCGCTGTTGATCCCCCACCGGCCACCGGCCGCCACCCCACGTCCCCACCGAAGCCTCCGTGACTCCGTCGTCTCATTGCGGATCCACCGTCAACGTTGGGCCAATTTACAGGCTAAAATCTTTCGGAAAAAAAATCATGGTTTTCCTCTAACCCCAGTATACTTTGGAGTTAGAGTTGAAGAATATGAAATGTAGCTTGAATTGGGACATTTTGTTTGAGAAATGAAGTGATTAACATTATTTCACCTTTTTTTTGTTTGGTTTTGGGAGCAGAATAAGCTGATTCATCAGTCATCACCAATTCACTGCATCATCCCTCGCAGATACTGAGATACACAGTTAGCTAAAAGCCTAAAATAACGAGGTATAGATTCATCCCACCAAAATCACTAGATGACCGATCATTTCATTCTATATAAAGTGATTTCTCAAACCAAGTAGCCCGTAAAACATTTGGCTGATCAATCATAGCCCGTGACTCCTCGAATTTGCTATAACGATGTTGAAAGATAATCAAACGGTCTATTGGTTTGGCGAATCCTTTTAACCGTGAACTGTCCAATCCCTCAACGAAAATTGAAAAAATTTAAATTTACATTCCAACCCTCGCAAAAGAACAAGATATATTAGTAGAATCCAAAGTTTCCTCATTCAAGAAAAAACTGAAATACAAGCAGCTAAACCCGCGGGTCCACGGGCAGGTTTGGGGGCCCAGCAGGGCCCACTCCCTTCCTCGTCCCTATTTGCAGCCGACGAACGGCCCGGATACTCCGGCCACCTCCATCGCACCCACCCGGACCGCCTCCTCTTCTCCAGCGTCCGATTCCCATTCCCCACCTCTCCTCCTCCCTCCGCGGCCACCTCCCCCCCTCTCTCCTCCCCTCTCTCCCCTTCTCTCCCCTCCTCGCCTCCCCTCGCGCGCGTTTTTATAAGGTACGTACGGCGCGTCGACACGCTGCCCGCCCGCCACCCTCCGGTTTCCCGGCGGCGCCTCTCTGAGCTCTGACGCGATCGATGCCGTGTGGCTCCGTCTTGGTGGATCTAGGGTTTCGGCGGAGGCGCCCGGTCCCCGGCGATGGCGGACGACGGCGGGAGCCACGAGGGCGGCGGCGGCGGAGGCGTCCGGGAGCAGGACCGGTTCCTGCCCATCGCCAACATCAGCAGGATCATGAAGAAGGCCGTCCCGGCAAACGGCAAGATCGCCAAGGACGCCAAGGAGACCCTGCAGGAGTGCGTCTCCGAGTTCATCTCCTTCGTCACCAGCGAGTGAGTTGACACGGCCCGGTAGCGTAGCCCCTCGGCCTTGGATCAGGTTGGCTTCTCTTTTTGTTCTGAGGTGATTCTGATTTGTGCGGTGGCGGCGGCGCCGGTGGTGCTTTCAGGGCCAGCGACAAGTGCCAGAAGGAGAAGCGCAAGACCATCAACGGGGACGATCTGCTCTGGGCGATGGCCACGCTCGGATTCGAGGATTACGTCGACCCCCTCAAGATCTACCTACAAAAGTATCGAGAGGTCAGTGATGGCTCGTGCTCACTGTTGTGTAGATGTGGATCTTCTCTCTCTTTTTCTTCTTTTTTTAATGTTTCTTTTGCATCTGTCTCATGACGCTTCTCTGTCCTCCTTGCATATTCTCCTCTTGGGATGGGCTGGTCTGGTGACTGCAGATGGAGGTATATGATTTTCATACTCTTATTTAATTTCTCCATCAGAACGTATTTGACCTTTCTTAGGCTGAACTGTATAGTCGACACAACCTATTCAGGTTATTGAACTATAACCCCTCCCTTAGTTAGAAAACCTTTGGCAGTTGGCAGAGGAAATGCGCATAATCAGCTTTGAGGAATGCGAACTAGCGAACATTAACCACCTGAACAAGGCTTGATATATTCTTTTCCTGGTTTGTATGCCTTTGTAGGAATGATACCTGCTGGTTTCTATGCCATGTGGTAAAGGTACCTGCAGGCAATAAACCAAAATTCACAAGCAATGCATTGTAGATGCCAGTTCTGAAAAACTTGCATGGATGATCTATTTGTTTTTGATAATTGCCTATTCTTTGTTGGACTGCTCCGGCTACCAAACAAGTTTCTGTGCTACTACTATGGTTGCCGTGAGCAAGTTAATAATTTCATGTCCTATTTGCATATCCAAGATGCAGCGAAATACTGATCACAATTTTTCGCAAAATTCTGCTAGGGTGACAGTAAGTTGTCTACAAAAGCTGGTGAGGGCTCTGTAAAGAAGGATGCAATTAGTCCCCATGGTGGCACCAGTAGCTCAAGTAACCAGGTTAGTATTTTTAACTTGTATTGGTCTCCTCCTGGTTATTCTTGAAACTGACCTACTCATGTTACTTGCAGTTGGTTCAGCATGGAGTTTACAACCAAGGGATGGGCTACATGCAACCACAGGTAATGTATCCTACTTTTATTTGTTAGTGAAACAATGCTATAGTAAATCTCTGATACTAAACATGTCACAAAATTTCAAACACTAAATTATTTCACTGACAATTTTCTCCCTGTACACATTCAGTATCACAATGGGGATACCTGAAGGGCAAAAACTGAAGACAGCAGCAATTTATGGTAATCTTATTGTTCCCTGAATCCTTTTCTTTTGTTAAAGATTCTGTACACAGATAATTTGCCACATTAGTGCATTTTTCTTTTCATGATAAACACAAATTTGCTACCTCTCCCTCTTAAAATCTGTATCTGTTTATCAAGGGAACCTAAGATGCATATTTAAGCTCCACAGCATGGTTCCTGCTTTTTTTTGTTCTGACAATTGCTTCATTCTCTCCAGTGGTTATCCATGAGCTACGGAAGTCTCTACATTGCTTCCGTGTTTATTGGCAGAAAACCGAAGGCACCTAAAAAGGGTGTTTTAACTTTTTGCTATGGCTGCCTCTCAGATGTAAATTGGCTTCCAGGAGAATAGTTCACCTATAATGGTTTAGGGCTTGCTTTTGTCTGTATATTCAGAATGATTTGACCGTTGCTATTTTGACAGCCTTTTACATTCACA
This sequence comes from Setaria italica, assembly GCF_000263155.2. NCBI lineage: Eukaryota > Viridiplantae > Streptophyta > Magnoliopsida > Poales > Poaceae > Setaria > Setaria italica. Next base: position 40,782,426 of record NC_028454.1, on the reverse strand, counting down.
GATCTGTATTATGAAGCATAAATATAATGTAGTAGTCCTAGGCGCAAATAATGGTGATTACCATATAAGTCTGTTATCAGTCTATGCTCATTTTCTGGAACTTCATTCCTGCTAGGTTGTCCCTCTCTTTTTTCTCTTTGCACCAGTTTTATGCACATAGATAATTTTATGATCCATCTATTCATATTCTTGTTACATGCAGTTTTTGGTGCATTGAGTACCTGGGTGCCTCTGGGTTGGCTAATGGTTGTTAGTGTTTCTCCTCTTCAAAGCCATTATCTTCCACCTTTCTCCTCTCGTACCCTTCTCCATCGAATTGGTAGCCACGGTGTGCTTGATCTTGTCTTCCACTACCAACTACTTCCTCTGTTTCAAATTGTAGGTTGTTTTGGTATTTTTCCTCTGTTTTGGTACTTCCTCCGTTTGAAATTGTGGTCGTTTTGGTATTTTTCCTCTGTTTCAAATTTTCAAATTGTAGGTCGTTTTGGTATTTTTCCTCTGTTTTGGTACTTCCTCCGTTTCAAATTGTGGTCGTTTTGGTATTTTTCCTCTGTTTCAAATTGTAGGTCGTTTTGGTATTTTTAGATTCATAGACTTAATAATTGGGATGAAGGGAGTATCTATAATGGTGTGAAAGGACACCTCTAGCTTAGCGGTTAGAGTACCTGAGTAGATTCTAGATTTATAGACTTAATAATTGGGACGAGGGGAGTATCTACAATGGTGCGAAAGGATCTCTAGTGGTTAGAACATCTAAGTGGTTGAGTAGCACCTAGACTTCCCGTGGAAGCGAATTAAACAAATATGGAATAAAAAAATTATAAAAAAAATAGGTAGAGGTTTACGCTACTGACTTCGATAAAAAAAAAACTATCTACAATGGTAACCATGATGTGCTTGATCCTACTGTCTACAACGGCTTCCGGCATTGCTAAAATTGCAATGGAACACCGTCCCATCACGGGAAGACATGTTCAACTTTGAAACTTTTTTGACCAATGTGGCCGACAATTATTAACCACTAATATATTGTTATCCCAGAGCGAAGCTCTGCATGGTATTTCCAAGTGATTTACAAAAATACCACCTGCACAACTGAATCGGGAATACTCAAAATTAAACTTTCCATCAGCTAGGTCAATGATGAAGCTAGCAAAGCTAGTTTAAATCTAGGAATACTCAATCGAACTTTCCATGAGTGTGCATATATTTTTAGAAGGAAAAAATACAAAAAAAACCTAACTAGGGGTTTTAGATACCCCATCTCGATTTGTTAGTCTAACACTTGCAACTGTAATAAACTTGCGTGTTCTCTACTTCTCCCTAGTAAAGTTAACCAAACCCAAAATTGTTTGTTATTACCCCTATATGTGCTCCAACATTGCTTAGGTGTTATGTAATCTGTGTGAACCACTCGTATATTTTCTTCATCTCGCACATGGCATTTCTGTTGCATCATTCGTCAATTCTTCCATTTAAATTTAAATTTCGGTGATCCAAGTTGTATTAAAGGATACCCGGTGCACGATGGAACGCCATACTTAGACGAGAACCATGTCAGAGGTCTTTTTGCCAACGGGGAATATGAAAATTCGTTAAAATTGCAGGTGCTAGATTGTAACAAATTAAGATACACGTTTTTTTATTAGAAATTAGCTTGAATTTTTTTGTCTGCCATTTTCTTTAAATTCTACCATGTCATGGGTCACACATGGCTTGCTAGTACATGAACCTGGGCACAGCAGACAAAAAAGCAGCATTTAAAAGAATAATCACAAGGACAACTATTTATTTGAATTGTAAAACAATACAGTAAATATCTGTCATGCCTTTCTTCCAGCATCGGCACAAGAATGGCCAAAAAATTGTCTTTTCCATTTATAAGTAGGCGGGGGCAAATCTACATTTCTATGTTTTTTGTTAGCAACTATAATCTGCATCTCTGTTGGAGGAACTGTACGATGAACCTGCCCTCTACAATACTGCCGTAAACTTACAAAACCTCCTCCCGATGCTGTGGCAATCTCAACGACGACTGCACGCATGCCCAGGGAAGAAGTCCGGCGGTCTGACAAAACGCTGTGTATCGGGGAAACCCATCTCGCCCACAAAGTTCCATTACCGTGCTCCAAAAATTTGTAAGAAACGAATTGTCTCTTTACGTGCTGAATTTCACATGCATCAGTCCTCGTCGTCTGCTAGCAGAGCAAATGAAAATGGCTTGAACTTGTAGCCATCCCCATGGTAGAACTTGTTCATAAACTCAACCCAGTGCAGACGCAATGCATGCAGGAAGGCACTCAATGTTTCCATCATGAGCAATATGAAGGCAGTAGCAAAAGCAAAAACTACAAGTCCCACCAACTTGACGATAAGACTATCATACCTATAAAAAATACAGTAAAGAATGAAGAAGTTAGCGATCATTAAATCCTGTGCATCATGCAAGTACGAAAGAAAAGTTTGATAGAAGGATAGGAAGAAGTCCATTTTTGGCCATCCAACTATTGGCTCAGTTTGATTTTGACCATCGAACCGCAAAACGAGGAATCTTTAGCCATCCAACTATTAAAACCGTTCATATTTGGCCATCGGGCGGTCGGTTTTGCTGACGTGGACGCCACGTGGCGATGGAGCTCATTTGTCAGCCCTCCTCTCCTCTCTCTCTCCCTTCACCCTCTCTCTCCTATGCCGGCCCATCCCCCGCGCCTCCGTTCGCCCCTGCGCCTCCCACTGCCACGCCAGTCACTGTGGTTGCCCTCGCCGCCGCTGATGCGCAAGACCCCATGCCGTCGCCGCCTGGGACTGGGGGGGCGCCGGTGTCTCGGGGTTCGAGGTGAGCATCAGCCTCCTCT
>NC_028454.1:40771403-40779471 GCF_000263155.2 Setaria italica | reverse complement strand
CACAGGGGCAGCCACCGCGGGGCCGACGGCTGTCAGTGGAGGAGAGAGGAGAGAAGAAAGAGAGAGGAGAGGGAGAGGGAGAGGAGAGCTGACAAGTGGGCCCCACCACCATGTGGCGTCCACGTCAGCAAAACCACCCACCAACACCGCCTGATGGCCAAATATGAACGGTTTTAAGAATTGGGTGGTGAAACATTTTGCAGTTCAATGGTCAAAACCAAACTGAGGTGATATTCTTCCAGAAGGATATGAGATGCAGACAATATATGGGAAACTAATTGAGAAGTTTGTCAAAGTCAATGAACAAGGTGCTTACCCCCAGGCAAGTAGCAGCAGCTTCTCATAGAAAACTGTTGACAGCTCTGAATGTGCCAAGCTGAAACCAACGAAAAGTACACAGAAGTGAGCAGTAGAACTGGGAGAAACTAAAATTTGGTAGCAAAACATCACAAGAGGCAAACCTCAGGGCCCAAAGTCGAAGATAAGATGCAGTATTTGAAACTGCACCAAGTACAAACTCAATGGAATGTATCATTTGATGGACAAAAACTTCACTGAAGTTGAAATCATCATGACGTGCTCGGGCTGAATCAGGTTCAGAATCTGGATCCATTTCAGATGTCCCTAGGAAACGGTAGGTATGCCCTTGAAATCTCTGCATCCATATAAAAATTAGTATTCACCTTGCTTAAGCAGAAAAAGTATTTCAATTTAGTTATCATAAGCATTGATCCTTTACTTGGAATTTTTTGAGAAATTTTGGGGATGACCTAATTATAAGATTTGGCATGGGAAAAAAGAACATAATGTGTTTTCCAAGTATATTTTCCATATCAATATACCTCTTTGTGAAGTTTCTTCAAAATAAAAGGCTTTGGGAAGAGCATCCATGGAACAGCTACCAAAGCCAGAAGCAACAAAAGTATCTGAAAGGGAAAAGCAGATAAGTTGAACACATAAGGGATGTTAGAAATACAGAGAAAAGAGGCCATTTTATTGAACCTGGAGTTCCTTTTGGCCCCAAAACAGTTGATTTTCTCCAAGATCTCCAGCAGGATCAAGGAACATGTATATCATCACGTGATAAAGATCAGCTTTAGAGCCCGTGCACCATTTGATGAGAATCAGGAGTGCTAAGTAACCAAAAAGGCTATTCAGAAAAATCATCTGTGGTATGAATTGATACCTGAAAAAATGCGAATAGTTAAAAGTGCTGCAATTTCCCCTCTTTGATTCAGATCCATCAGAACAGAAGATACAAAAGAATATACAATACCTTATGTCAAGGGCATTTCCATGAAACCGCGCATCAAAATAACTTAACACAATCCCCAGGTTCATCTGGGCAACACCCATTAGTATAGACATCTTCATCTTCAACGAATTTAGAAAGGGTAGCTCAGACCGACTTCCACGCCAACTTGGGTCCACCCCAAAAGGATAGGGATCACGGACTTTGATGAGACCAGCAGTATGTGCATCACTAAAGCACACAGGTTAGGAGTTAGATTTTATAAAGAATAAAACATTTGGTACATGGCTACGTTGTTATATGATAACAAGGAGGTCCACATTACATTGACTACAAGCCACATTCAGAAAAAGGAATAAACAAGTGGATAAAGCTCTATAGACCGTCAACACAACTGGCTACAACCGAGCAATAAATATGCCTCCCTAGGCCATAAAAATACTTCAGACAATGCATTAAATGAAACTCACTAGCATGATTTATGTAGTAGGGGGCGTACAATTGAGGTCAAAATTTAAACGCTCGCGTATTAAGAATGAGCGACGGCATGTGTCTAATGTTTGATGCACATAGCTCTTTGGTAGTACAAAAGATAAAGCTATATACTTCCTGTAATACAACATGTTTAGCACATAGACTGTATACTCTGTGATAGCAACATGGGGGCAAACTGAAGATACAGTGATCACTGCCCTGGCAAGAGACTGGGACCCGATAAGGCAGGGATTTCGATCATCCAGCAACCAGCAAAACAGAATAACAATTAACAATAACTGAGCTTAGGCAGGATTTAAACGATTTTATTATTCCTCCATCATTCTAGAAACTTCAGAGAACAATTGTCTCATTAACACTTAAAGACATCAAATAGCAGACATACCTGCAGCTTTTTTCTCGGCATTCATACGCAGATTTGCCAAATATATGAAACGGAACTGAGAAGAACTCATTGTATATAAGGCCACAGTATATTGAGAATATTGCCATCAGAAGAATGACATATCGTCCACCAAATGCCATCTCCATAAAGCTGCCAAGCTTCTGAAATAAGTTATGGACCAGAGGTTACCGGAAGAGGTTAAGCAAACTCGCATCACAATGTGGAATAAAAGGCAAGATGCCAAGCTCAGATCAAATTTCTCAAAGATACACTAAAAGCAACTAATAGCTTCCAAACTATATCATATTTATTAAGGTATTTTTTAATGCACAAAATTACTAAAACTTGAACAGACAACTGTCGCCAGAGCCGAAAGCCCAGAACACCTCTTCACTGCGCTCCCTGGGGCAGATTTGTCACGCTGGATCCCGTATACATTATAAGAGGAATTGTCTACTAGTATGCAAATATATCATGACTAAATAGGTTAAATGCAATGTTTCTGAACGAGTACTGTGCAGGTCCCTTGTGCCTTTATACCACTATCAGAAACAATTGGGAGTAGACTCTTTTTCCATTTTAAGAATATTATTCAGGTGCTCAAATTCCTTTGTAATATTTATTGGACTAGCTATAGATAGGAGAAACTATTTAGCACAAATAACCCAATACATGATTTGTTTCTAGTGGCTATGAAAAGAAAGAAAGAAAAGGGACCAAGTTCAGCCAAGTATACCTGTGAGGAGAGTTTCTTCTCACGAAGTATAAGAACCAAAGCTCCTAGTAACAGACATATCCCATGACCCCAATCTCCAAACATAACAGCAAAAAGGAATGGGAATGTCACAACAGAATATACAGCTGGATTAGCTTCTTGATATCGAGCAACACTGCAACAAAACAAAATCAAAATCAATTCACTATGGAAGGTTCATGGTGAACAAGCATTCCTCTTTCATAAGAGAATGGTAAACATGAAAACAGTCCCAGACAAAAGCAATTCACATCAAGCACATTCAAATAACCACTAAGGTTTCAAGAAATAATCAGCCTTGTAAGATCAACAATACTGAAAGATCTAGGAAAATGCTGAAGACTCAACAACCTCAATCATGTTAACTTTAAAACAACATAAGAAAAAAAAAATGTCCTGGCAAAGTAGCAATTAGCAAGTATACTTGATTTCCAAAGACAAATAATTTGTTAGCATCTATTGGTAGTTACAATTTGCTAAGCATTTACTGACAACTATAAGCAAGTCCCAGAAGGCAAAAGATTAACAAAATACAATTATTCATCATGCTGAGTTTGGCATCTAAGTACATACCCATATGCATCAACAATTTCCTGGAAAGCGTTGGTAAATTTATCAGTTCGGAAATATGTAGGTGGTGATTCCATAGTGTCCATCTCATGAAATATTATTCCAACTTGTGAATTGCTGTGAAGTGTTGCACGCTGCAAACAATCCTTGATCTGAAACACAAGTTGGAAGTAAGAAACATCTTCTAAAGCTTTTATTCTGAAAACAAAAATGAATGGCCACGACGATTCAAATAAATGTATAGTTGCTGACCTGAGATTTAGCAAATATAGGACACCATCCTTCTCCAACAAGGCATTTCTTTGTCACATCAAAGTTTAACATGTTCAGCGTGTCATATACAGCTTTCTCCTTTTTAACCTAAAAGGATTACAAAAATGTTGTGATTCACAAATCCATGCACTAGCCAGAAAAGAGGCCATAGACCTTTTAGGGGTGAAAAGGTACAGAAATAGAAAATGAGAAATTGGTATTTACTTTATTACCATGATTGTCCACCTCCACAATTGTGATCCTACTGACTCAAGAGCTTTGTTTCTGTGCTGGATTCCAGCATCCAAAGTAACTTCCAGGTCAGAGAGGCGTGCTGATACCTGACAAGTCATAAAATTGTAAGTTACTATCATTGAAGCCTCAAATACACTCCAATAATATAGCAATATACAGAATCAAATCAAATCAAATCAAATCATGCATTGCATTTCAAAAGTGAACGAATGAATTAATGAACTAGTGTGCCAAAAAGGGAAGTAAAATACCTCATTGAAAATCTGTCTCTGCTTCATCATCTCCTCAGGAACAGGGTAGCAACTTGCTCCAAATGAATCACAAATCTTTAGTATCTTTGCTTTTGCTTGTTCCCCAGAAAAGAAAACTACAAAAACAGTTTTCTCTACCTGTCAAAATGTTAAAATATTATTCAGAAGTTTTGAAGGTACCAATATGCATTGATTATGGCAGAACCAAATCAAAATTGAAATAGAGTGCAGCTAGTGCAATCAGTAATAATTTGAGGCAAATTTTGCAATGCATTTAAATCAATAATCAACAGGAATTAGCAAGGGCAAACCATGATTATCAGACCTCTTCACCAGATATGGGATCAGTTACAGGTTCCCCTGCAGGCGCCTGATTGAATAACATATTTCCTCTTGTAGCTCGGAAAAGCATCCGTTCAAAAGCCAGTGCCTTAGACTTTAATATTATCCCACTAACAAACCTCACCCCAGAATTTCCAGAAGATCCTTGATGCACTCCCTGGGAACAGTTTGGTTTATTACAATGGAACAGGAAAATGGAATGATGCTAACTTTATGGATCAGAGCCAAAATAAGACCTGTTCGAGCAAATAGGCATTTCCCTCATCCACTTCCCTGTCATATATGTTTTCATCTAGCTCCCGCTCAGCTGAAGCTGCATGGTTGTGAGAAGAAGCAAGGATGCCACCTGCCTGCAAGATGTTGTTTGAGAAAATATGGAGAAGAAGAGAAAACACACTAATTCAAATCAAAGTCGGTATTTTACTGGCAAGTGACAATAACTATAGAAGACAATTATGCTTGGCAAGCAATATTACAGTTCATAATGCTAGAAAAGGCAACTGTCATTAACTATACCGTATTTTTCTGGTATGCTTCATTTGTCCATAAGAAAAATCACTAGGGCTATCATTAGAGTCAGATCTTCGATCTTCCGTAGGAAGTACATGGATTGAAAGTTCAATGTTTGAAAAGAGTCGAGACACAACCTTGGTCAAGACAAGCTTGAATTCAAGAAGTTCATTGTATGTCTGTTGTAACTTGTCACTGTTGGTATTCATCTCAAGCAGTTCATGCTCATGCTCACCCAATCTTGCCTGGAGAATAAACAAGAGCAAGTGTTTATTTTCACTCAAGCGAACTATTTATTGTCAATTAAATCAGCTACTAAAGGAAAAAAAAAGGCAGAATTTTTTGGGTTAAAAAGATGACTGATGCACCTCTAGCTCCTCCAGATCAATATCAGGTTCAAGTGCAGGTCGAACTGAAGATCTTACACCTGCCTTGTTGATCTGATCACTGAAAAATCTTAGTTTACGTGACATTTCTGCACATCTCTTTACCTGCAGGGAAGTTATGCAGGTTTGTCAATATAAAAAAGTTACTCAGCACCAGATATCTTTTTTTTTCATTCTAGATGGGATCAGGGTGTTGGTGTCATGAAAACTCGATAAAGGAAAGCAACAACCCAGATAATAATTTCCATTATTGATCACTTCATCATTCTAAATCTAGCAAGAGAACTTAATTCCATGACCATACTTCAAAAGGCAAACTTCATTGGAAACAATAAGTTCCATTACTGATGACTTCATCATCCTGTTCCAATTTCCCATCATCTACTCAATCCGTACTCTGTGCCATGAGCATACGTCACCAGGCAACTTGATCGGGCAAAGACTACTCACAATACCAAATTTATATAATAGTACCATAATGCAATGAGCGTGTATTTTTACCCCTTCCCCAACAAGAGTCATGCCTTATTTATATATCATAATTCTTGTCTATTAGCTGCTTCCAACACTTTCCAGAAACAAAAGGGAGAGAATCAGTCTCACCCATTTGATAGACTAATTCAATTTGATCCTATATGTTATACATAATTGTCTTATGAAGGAGAGCAACATTCATAATTAATATTCTGAAAGTGAAACACCCGATCCATGATGCTTGTTGGTACTGGTACTAAAGAACTGAACTATCATGATCGATGTGTCTCCAAAATTAGGGAGGGAGGGGGGACTTAGCTGACGTACTTATTTTTCAGGGAAAGAAACTAACAAGGATACAGCTCCTAGCATGGCTAACAGCAAAACTGCTTCCTATTTAATGTTTCTTGTGTTCCATTTGAATCCAAACAAATCAAAAGAAAATTAGACAAAGGTTTCTCACTATGTAATTCCGTTGTAATGCTCTGACTTGTTAAAACTTAAGAAACTAGAAATCTGACTGCACATCGAATAGTCTGAGCCAACCAAGGAGGCTATCTGAGTAACACAAACTTAACAGCCAAGTAAACATCGTTTTTAACAAAGGGAATAAATGAATGAAGACTAAAACAAAATAAAATATGGTTAAGGCATTTCTGTAGTAGAATCAGATAGGTGCATGCAAGGTAAGGTTGTCGACACAGAAATGAAATGAACAATACGGTAAGCTGGAATACCTGGTTGACAAATATACGCTGGAAAGGACTCTTATCCTCGTTCAACTGCAGCAGATAATAAAAGAAATCAGCAAAATCCATTATGGCAGTGAAACAGAAACAGACTTTTAAATTGAACGTAGGCTATATTTTTTTTCTCTATCATGGCACAATATACAGCAACAAAGTTTTTTACAGTGAGATCATAACAACGAAGTCAAAGAATATTGCCTCTTTCTTTGAATATAGCCACTAGTTGAAATAATTAACAACAAAATAATAAGTTTTGAAGCCAACCGTCCTTCTCATTTTCCCCCAGAAACAACATTGCAACAAACTAACAACGCACCTGATTCCTCAAAATAAAAATCAAACAGAATGATAACAGGCTGGTACATATAAAGTTTATAAACTAAGAAAGTAAAAAAGCTTTATCCATACAGGGGTTTGAACACCCAATATCAAAATCACATAAACTTTGTTACTCATTTCATTGAACCAGTATATCAGTATGACTTGATCTATTTCAAAGCATGCAACTATGTGTTCATGGTATCATCAACAAAGAGTTGTCTTAACCCTCCAATAATCCGTTTCTGTGGACTGTCACAAAACATACAGTGCCAGTTCGTTTGCTTACAGTGGCTAAGTTCATATAGATGGATACTATGAATATTCAAATGAAGCTAAAGCACACTGATCCAATCCCATGCTTGCCATGAAAACCTCTGTGGCTCTACCACATTAGCCCATTCACGTGAACCTGAGGGCTCAATGAGACTGCCGGGTTCGTGCCCTGTGATCTAAAAGAACTTTCCACACTAAACGATCATCACAGCTGCCCAAACAAGCTCGAACGTGAAACACGCGCCAAACCAGGATCCAATGACACCCGTGATCAAACACTAGCCCTGCAATTCGAGCACTGCCTCGAGCTAGATCCAACAGACCGCAGAGCGCGACGCGCGCAAGCGGGGTCGGGAGAGAGATCACGACTCCCGAGGCTGGATCAGGCAGATCCGAGCGAGAACGCAAGAGGCGGAGAGGCTAGCGAGGAGCGGCGAGAGCGAGGAAGGGAACTCACGTCCTTGAACTGGAGGAGACCGAGCTCGCCGAGGTAGGTGACGGCGACGCGCGAGCTCTCGGCGGGGATGATGAGCTGCACGAAGCACATCTTCTCGGACCGCAGGTGGTCCATCGGGGGCAGCCGATCGAACACCCCCATCCCGCTCGCCCGCCGGAGCGGAGCGCGCCCTCCCGGAGCTTCCAGAAGGCGCCGCGAGCGCGAGGAGGACGACGACGCGGGGCGGTGGTCGGGTGGCGCCTCAGATCTGAGGGGGTCGGCCTAATTCTGTTCTCCACTCTATTCTACGAGTGCGCAACTGTTTTTTTTTTGAGGCCGCAGGGCGAGGGGGGGGGGGGGGGG
>NC_028454.1:40741494-40759156 GCF_000263155.2 Setaria italica | reverse complement strand
GGCGCGAGCTCCACCGCGGCCGGCCGGTGGAGGAAGAAAATACCTGTTAGTATGACAGGTGGGTCCCACGAACGGTGTTAACAGGAGAAGAAAACGGTGCTTGTCCCGTCTATAGCGATCTCTCCAACCAAACAAAAAATAGGATCATCCCATCCCATTCAACCAAACAAGAAATGGGATCATCCCATCCCGAAAAACTGGAACGGGACCGTCCCGTTCTACATTGTCTCCCAACCAAACGCACCCTAAGGCTGAGCTAACGAACACATGGCGCTGGAGCAAAATGTTATGCTTTCCCCAGTTCCCCTCCAGTGGGACACACATGCCGAGAATTCTGCCATCCAGCGTGAGTCCTAGCCACATGCAAGGCACGCAAAACTTTTTCTTCTTGCTCCGCGTGTCACATGCTCCGCATGCACAGTGAGTCGTGGTAAGTGGTAAAAATTTGTTAGGTGGCCTCTCCTAGCTCTTTGGCCAACGCTGCAGATAATCATCCCCGCATTATCGTGTCGCTTATGATCCCGGTACAAAAAAACTCGATGTTTGAACGGCTGAGTAAAAGTAAAAATGCCGACACGCATAGCTCATAGGTCATAGCTGTATTTTAAAAGACGCTGTATCTGACCAATCATGAAAGGGGGAGTGGGGGAACGGCTACGGAATGCCATCACGGCATCACTCGCTGATGAGTAGAGCCGAAAGCTCCGTGCCGGTGAACGGCTTACGGCTCGCCGAAGCCGTGCACTGATCTGACGCCCAACGGTCACGTGCTACCCCCGTACCCACCACGGCGTACACGCCGCTCCGAAATCCTCAACCACTGGCAGTTCTGCGTACGCACGGGCGGCACGGCAAGGCCACCCTGACGACGCGAGGCGCGTACGAACACGCAGCAACGTACCCATGGACCGATCGCTCGCTCTGGCGTCCGCGGCGGCGATGGACTTGTGGCTGCGGGAGCCGCCGCCCCCGTACGAACAACGGTGAAAAGGCGCCCGCGGCCGTGGGGTACAGGTGGCCGGGCGATCGCCATCCAATCTGGCATTCGGCACGTGCCAGCGCGCCGGGAACCGAGGGCAAAAGGACTGCCACCGAGTTGGCATGGCAGCTAGATCCGGCATCCAGAATTTTTTTTATTTTAACCCTTTTAATCTAAAATTTAAAAATAGTCTAGGCTAAACTAAATTTCAAGAATTAATTCTTTTGGTCACGTCACTCGACTTGGCGCGACTCATGCCAAAGCATGTGGGTGTTTTATACCCGCTATATGACTGTATCACCCCTACCTGGCGCGCCAGATGTCGGTGTTTTATACCCAAGAACTTACCGAGGGGTATCGTGAGATAGTAGATTGGCCGGTGGGGGATCGTCGGACTGGAACTCGAAAGTAAAAGCGAGGACACAAGACACGGATTTATACAAGTTTGGACCACCAGAGTAGCGTAATACCTACGTCCTGTTCGGGGTGTTGTATATTACGCCCTATGCTTGGGTGTTGTTAGGTATTGAGGATTTTGTCCTATGTTGTGGTTCTATGAGGTCTTGGCCTACCGATCTAGGAACCCCTGCCCTCCTTTATATACTTCAGGGGGCGGGATTACTAGTCGGTTACAAGGAGGAGTCCTAGTAGGATTACAAGGTATGAGTCCTAGTAAGATTACACGGAAATCCTAATAGGAGTCTGTTTTCTTCCTTCCTTGCAGGTACTAGGGATCTATCCCTGACAGCTGGGGGACTGCAACTCTTGCATGGTTGTATCATCAGATGTGTGATGCCAGCAGGAGGTCCGGAAATAATGCTAATCTTAGTGGTTGTGCGTACCTTCTCCAATTGTGGATGTGGGAACGCCTTCCAATAGGTCGGTTGTAACACCGCGCATACGGGGTACACACTTTGATCCCTTATATAACTTGTTTGCAGGCACACGTTATTTCAGTAACATTCGATTTGGTAATGTGTTGCAGGATTTGCCATATGACGGCGACGACTCGTTGGCTACTGTCAGGTACCTATGGAACAACGTTTCTACCGTCCACGACAACCCAGGAAAACACTACATCGACTACAACAACGCCATTTACTGCCTTAGAAGTAGCCGTGTAAGTGCATATTTTCTCAAAACTACCCTCTGTGCCAGGCTAGGCGGCGCGACTCCTTTATGATTCGCCCCAGAAGAAACTCCCACCAGTTTTCCCATTGGTCATTTTTGGTACAAGGAGTCGCACTAGATGGAGTGGCACAACTCTTTCGACAGTCGCACCAAGACCTGTGGCGCGACTCCTTGTGTCGAAATGAATACCGGGAAAACTAGTGGGCGTTTTGTGTGGCGCGACTCACAAAAGAGTCCTGGAATGGCACGACTCATGTGACAGTCACGCCAGGTCGCCTGGTGCGGCTCCTTCATGAGTCGCGCCAAAGGGAACTCCCACCAGTTTTCCCGGTAGTCATTTTCGTCACAAGGAATCGCGCGAGGTGGCTTGGCACGACTAACTTCTACACTTCACTTAGACTAATCCCCTTCACTCCTATACTTGTACACCACAGAGTCTTCACATTTTACACATGATACAAACATCACGTAGTTCAACCACTTAACTTGGATGAATCCCCTTCAATGATTTCCAGAAGGCATGGTGTCAATTTGGACACCCTTATTCGAATCGTCCTTGTCCTACCCTTTTGCCAGCTTAGCCTTTTTTAGTGACCATGGCCTAGCCAGGATATCCTTTTCAGTGACACTGCCTAGTCTTTTCAAGGGTCCATGTGCCTAGCCTTTTCAATGCGTACCCTTTTGCCAGCTTAGCCTTATCAGTGACCAGGGCATCCAAGGCAAGATCTCTACTCCGTGAGAACGGTCCAGTGCACCGGGCCCAGATTATAAAAGGAGCGCCCAAGTAGGTGAATGCAGCATCAATTCAAGCCATGTCGTGGATGCATGGTCCTCTAGATCCACCTCCTCCCCACCCACATCTAGATGTAACCACTAGGGATTTCTATGACAGTCATAATGCCCTTCCATGTGAGTTCTGGCCTGGATGCTACCATGGAGAAGACACCGTGGTTCAGGTTTATGAGCTATTTGGTGATGCCGGGCGTCGCTTCTTTCTGGTGCCCACGTTTTAAGGTTTTTTCATTGATTTATCAGTACAGATGGTCGATGGATTTGTATGTAATAACTTTAAATTCATCACTTGTCTTTGATGGTAGATCGACGATTGCCGTTTCACATGCTAGATTGATGGACCTATGGTTCCACATGTTCAAGAATACATTCGGCACCTCCTAGTCCTCATAGATCAGTCGCAGCAGGAGGATATGGAAAAACATCATAATGTGAACCAATTGCTAGAAGATAGTAGGCAGAAAAATGAATACATGAACAAATTGTTGTAAGAGAAGATGCTGATGGCTGATCGTATCAATCAACTATAGGAAGAACTACGGTAGGAGCGAGCGAGGAATATTAACCGATGTTTCATGCCACCTACGGTTTGCTGGGCGTCGCAACTAATATGGGTGAACATGGTTGTATCATTATGTGTGAATGTTTTTATGAGCATGTAGCTCCATTTATGTCATTTTGTATGCATGTACTATGTTGGTTTGTATCACCACATTTCTATTTTGTATCTTGATTGTCGATCTAGTACCCTGCATATACATGATTCAAATAGTCCACGATGATAATCCATTTCATAATTGAAATAGTACACGATCCAAGTCCATTATATAAATCAAATAGTCTATGATAAACAAGTCCATCACATAATTCAAATAGTCCACGATACAAGTCCATTACGGAAATCGAATCGTCCGTGATAAACAAGTCCATTACATAATTCAAATAGTCCACGATAAACAAGTTCATTACATAAATGAAATATTAAATGATACTAGTCTGAATCGACATCGAACAACAACTCATCATCAGCCCAAACATCCTGCACATCATGTTCATTATCTGTTGTGATGTCCTTGCCCTTGGAGTCAATTTGGACGCCCTTATCCGAGACGTCGCCCACATCCTGCAGCTTAGCCTTGCCCTTGGTGTCATAGGCAACATACTGCACCTTGGCCTTGCCCTTTGCATCATAGGGAACATCCTTGTCTTTCCTTTCCTTAGGTAAGTCACACACAAGTGCCTTCATTGCCTCCATTTGCGCTTCCCTTGCCATACCTTCCATTTCCTCCCTAGTATTGTCAGCCACTTCATCTGTGCTATCTTTAGACCCTTCATCTTTATGCAATTCACGCACAAGTGCCTTCATTGCCTGCAACTGTGCCAACTTTGTAACTATTCTAGCCTCCTTCAAATCGATGCCTCTTTTGTTCGCCGCCAACAGTTGGAAGTACTCTTCCATTGACCCTTTAGGAAAGATCTTTCTTGGATCAAACTCATTCTAATCACGAAGCCACTTCTCCCTCCTCATACGCTTGTCGTCTTTCCTCTCCTCCTCCTCCTTCCACCTCTTCCTCATTCTCTCATCCGCATTAAGTGGCCATCGATACTTGCTTCTATTCCTCCTCCAATATTGAATGAGTGACTCTCGAACCGCCTCCCCAAGCAGAACACGTGAACATCCTTTCTCTTCAGCAATCTTATCTTTGCAAATGGGCCCAAACAACAAGTTATCTGATGGAATAGGGACATTGTGCTCTGTCCTTACTTTATTTTTCCTCTCGAGTGTTTCTTTAGTTTTCAAACATTCCGAATAGCACCCCAAATGTAGACGGAGTTGTTCCCTACCTAGAAAGGTCTCCTAATCACAAGTCCTTCCCTCCTAAAAAAAATAGGAAAGTCCATATGTACTCAAACAAATGCCTTTACCACATGAATGAGACTCGAAATAGAACAAATTAGGAAAGTAACTTTAACCAATAGTCTCCATAAGAGTTGCCACAATACCAACCATATCCAAGCTCCGACGAAACCACACCCCTACGAGCTAGTATCCCGCACTTGCAACAAGGTCTAGGAGTCCTATCACATGGCCACTTCTCTTTAACAGTCTCGAATGCTTGCACCCACTCTTCTATTAGCCAATAGGACTTGGACCGTAGATGTACTCCTGAAAATCACATAGCGGCCATCCATCCTGTAGAACAAATGAAATCACATAGGTCAATGAAACAAATGCAACCACGATAACCGATCAAATGTGCCAATTTGCTTATACCTTACATGTGTTGTTAGCTTCCACTAAAAGAATGGCGTGAACTTCATGGGCAGCTCAAGATTAGGGTGTCGCAACTTGCTTGGAACCCCACAATGGCATAATGGGGGGTTCGTAACATGCTGGCATGCAGCCTCCATCTTTTGCTCGTCCATTATTGGAGGTGGATTCGTTGGTGGTGGCACCCACCGTCTGAACTAATGATATGGCTGATTGACTGGTGGATCCTAGGGTCAAACTTATTAGGCCCATCAATCCGTTGGTGGAAGTAACAAGGAAGTGATAGGATATCCATATGTATTCAATTCCCACTTTGTTGCGCATGTATAGAACGCCCTTCCGGATGTAGTGTCATCCCTTGATTGCTTCAGCTGAGCTGGGATGCCACAATCACACATAGGGACTGGAAGAGGTGGGGCACTTGTTCGTCCGCATCGCCCTCATGATATTCCTTGAACTTACGCTTCCATGACGCCATCTCCCTAAAAAAGATGAAAATTTATTAGAACAATTGTATATGAAAGATAAATGAAGTGGAATTAACATGATGCAAAAAGTAAAAAAAACAAAGAATAAACATGTAATCCTAAGTTAATACCGTATTTGCACTCGTACTACTCCTAGGCCGCTTGTTCCTCTTGTGTTTGGGTAAATTTTTCGGACCCTGCTTGTGCCATTCAATGCAGTGAACCTCCCCGTGGAAAACACTACAACGTGGCTTCACCTTGTTTTGGTTGAACTCTCCAAAACCATAAATATCGACGTCGTACCCACTTGACTGGTCCATCTCATTGTGCAGCCGCTTCTTCCTCCTCCTTTCAACCTTGGTTCTTTTTCTTGTCGTTGTCAGGAATGTAGTCATGGCCATTGTACTTCGGCCAATGCATCTCATCTAAAATAGGCTTGAAACGGGACTCGCATATTTTCAATACTATACTTAGAATATAGTTGTGTCATGCATACCGGTGATAGGTGGAACACCTCTCTCACACGGCATGCGGCGATCATATGAGAGCATGGAACATGCAACAACTATGGGACACATCACGTGCAAGTCACACTTGAGAGGTCAACTTTATAGATGCGCCCACTTGTCATCTCACCACCAATAGTCAAAGCGGAAGCCATCCTAACCAAATACACATACAATGTAGGATCGAACAACTCGATCGACATGCTTGCTGCTTTCTTGCCTTCTGTAGCTAAGTGCTTCGTGGCTCCTTTCCCCCATAGAATTTGGTTCAGCCGCCGATCAATTTGAGCCCTTGATTTTGCTCACCTATGCACCAAATATGAATTAACCTTGTAGAAATTGAACTCCACAATAGCAGATACTGGCATAGCATGGATGCCTTTGAGGTCAGATATATTTGTATTTTGCACACAATATCTAGCACCATTGTCAAATGCATTGGGCCACTTATGCTTGTTCTCCATTTTATCCTCCAACCACTCCGTGGCTTCTTCATTCATCATTCCTTTCAGTTTTCGTAGCCTAACGTCAAACATTCTCTCCGCCTTGGTTGCACAAACCAATTTGAGCTGTTTTATTACTTTCTTGTTCTTGTGCATGTGCCGTAGCCTTCCATGTAATCCTCAACTGCATTTAGGATTCTTTGGTGGCGGTCTGATATTATGCATACCCTCCTATCACGCCCAACAACATCCCGACGGACCAAATGTAAGAACCATGATTAGTTGTCATTATTCTCACCCTCAATGAAGGAAAATGCAAGGGGGATCAATCGGTCCTCACCATCCATACCAGTAGCGATCAACAAAACACCCATATACTTTCCAGTTAGAAATGTGCCATCAACTCTTATCACCGGCCTGCAATGCTTGAATACCTGTACACATTGGGGGAAGCACCGATACACCCGTTCCAAAACAGGCTTCATGACGCCATTATGTAGCTCCTCATTACCAGTTGTGTAAGTGTACCACTTTGTACCCGAGTTGTAGCGTGCTATTGCTTGTAAGATTTTTGGAACCCTACCATAAGCGTCCTTCCAATCACCCCACAACATGGCTATAGCATGCTGCTTAGCCCTCCAAGCTTTTCCATACTTTACCACATAATTTGTGAATCCTTTGATGGTTTCACGATGGCTATAGAAACATCGTGATCCGCATGAACAAGTGAAGTGATCTGTCTTGCAATGTAACGAGCCGTGCACTGAGAATGCTCCTGTGCGACCTCAGACGTCCCACATGTATGAGGTTGAATAACTCTAGTGATCCTCCATTTCTGCCTATCATCAGGTACCGGACGCGCCTACATCGTCTAGTCACAACCATGTTGGCAACGAATCGTGTATCTAATTTTGACCAATGAATGAACCACATCATATGACCTATGGTGCTACACCGAGTAATCCCTTAAGAAAAACTTCAACTCCTCCAGGCTATCGAATCTCATTCCCTTCTCTATAAACAACTCACCACTGTCGGGTTTAACTTCAGTAAGGCGTAACCCAGAATCATAATAAGCCTTCCTTGGAACCAAATGGAATATGGAAACTTCATGTACATGTACATGTACAGCTTCCAACTGCCTCAGCTGAGTCAGAGTGAATTGTGGCAACCGAATTTCAGAAAGAGTACGCACTGATCCTCTTAGTACCTCATCCACCATCTCATTAAATAATGGAGTAGCTTGGCCCACCGGACTTGGTTCAAGTATAGGACTACTTTGCAACATAGGTGTTGGTTGTGAGATTGGAGTTGGAATGCATTGCACAACAGGTGTTGGTTGCGTCATTGGAGTTGAAATGGATTGCACCACAGGTGTTGGTTGCGTTATTGGAGTTGGAATTGATTGCACCACATGTGTTGGTTCTGGCACCATATCATTAACTGATGGTCTCGCTTCATCAACAAATGAGACTTGATCTTCACCACCATTTCCAATATCATCTTCACCACCACTTTGTTCTTCTTTAGAGCCCACAGATATATCATCCTCATCCTCATCCTGTCGATATTTAAACCCGGCAACCTACCGAGGGGGGTGCCTGAGGTAGTGTTTTGGTTAGTGGGGCTCGTCGAAATTAGGAACTCGAAGGTAAACGCAAACACACGATTTAGATAGGTCCGGACTGCTAGATTGCGTAATACCCTACGTCCTGTGTGTTGGTTGGATTGAATTGCTTTGGAGAGGGTCCCTACCTCACCTTATATTGCCGGGGGCAGGGTTACAGGTCGGTTGGTTACAAAAATACTAGTCGGATATGACTAAAAGGATTCTACTCTTATTACAATGAGTACTTTCGTAATCCTCGACTAGCTCCTATCTTTCGATGTAGACTACGCCGTCCTGCGCTATGGTCTCCATGTCAGATGCGTCTCGGTGTCCAGCCCCATATTTAGAACTATCCAAACCTTTAGGTGGACCCATATATGTATGTATGACACATTCTTATCATCCTCCAAGTCAGCAACTTCAAAATTATTGTTTACTTTACATGTATCAAAGTCACCTTCATCACCACTACCATTTGAACTATGAGAACAATTATCATCACTATCCTCTTCATCATCCTCTTCCTCATCAACATTATTGCTCGGTAACATATCTTCCTGAGTTAAGTGTTCGATGGGCTCATCGCTATATGGAGATATACACCGAGGATAAACATCCACAACTAACTTGGCCTAAGCAACTTGAGAACCTTTCACCAACTCTTTATAAAATAACCAATCATCATCACATGCAAGTGGCATCATCACATAGTGAGATCTTTTGTCATCGACATCAAACCTTCCACGAATCCTTAAATCCTCTTCCTCATTTCCAACTTTGAACAAAGAATTTACTCGGCCCATTATATCATCAAATGTTGGAGGACTATCATATCTTGCTACTCGTTGCCTCATTCTTGCAAACTCTCCATTATCATCAACCGTGCCACTCGAGAAAAATGAATTAAACGATCCATCTACATACAACCACCAAATTAAATTAATTACATGAGTTCCTTACAACTTCTAAATTACCAAATAATAATGAAGATTATTCTCTAAAGCATTATTTATAAATCACATTACCCAAATTAACACATCGAAATCCTACCATGCAAGAGAAACTACACGATAGGAAGGGGTTACCATCGACCATTTGCATGATACAACACAACTAATCATAGCCGATTCGTACTCAATCCAAAGTTCCAACTCATATCATACATAAAATCTAACCACCTCATATCCAACTAAAACGACGGAATCGAGAAAAACTAATTGGTTAGAGTGGAGGAGTTACCTTCTCGGAGCAATTTCCTTTATTTTCCCTTCGAATAAGGTGAGGGATGGAGTGGATCTAGAGGGAGCAGGAGTGCGGGCGGCACCATTGGAGGGAGAGAGCTCGGGCTAAAGCTGGGAGGAAGTGGGGAGGGAGAAAGAAAGGATCCGGTGAGCCTAGTGTGTGTTGAGCTAAGTTGCGCCACGCCGCCTAGCGCGACTCAGTCGCACTAAAGCATGTGGCGCGACTCGCCCTGTCTAGCTCAGCGGCCAACTCGACCACCCTGCGCGCTAGCGTGGAGGGCCAGTCGCGTCACATGCACTGGTGCAACTCAGTTATTAGTCGTGCTAAGTGGCGTGGCGCAATCAAAATAGATACTTTTTGGAATTTTAGTTTAGTCTAGGCTATTTTTAAAATTTTAGATTGAAAAGGTTAAAATTAAAAAAAATTCCGACGTCCAGGACGCCGCGCGGGCTGGCGGGCGGAGTAAAAAACTCACGTAGGCAACGGATCACTTCATCCTCACTGACACCGACGCTATTCTAATCATATGACGTGTCATCGCTGCCCGTTCCATCGGAATCCATCGGCCTTGGGGGTGTTTGGGAGGAGGGGGCTAAATTTTAACCCCCGTCGCATCGAATGTTTGGACACTAATTAGGAGTATTAAACCTAGACTAATTAAAAAAACTAATTACACAACCTTGAGGCTAAATCGCGAGACGAATCTATCAAGCCTAATTAGTCCATGATTTAACAATGTGGTGCTACAGTAATCATTCGCTAATGATGGATTAATTAGATTTAATAGATTCGTCTCGCGATTTAGCCTAGGAATTCTGCAATTTAGTTATGTAATTAGCTTATATTTAATCTTCTAATTAATATCGGTTTAGCCCCCGTTATCAAACTCGCCCCCTCCTTCTCGTCTCCTCCCCGCTCGCCTCTCGAAACATGGGCAGTAAAGAATGGCAGGCAGGCAAAAAACTGCGAAACGTACAAAGGCCAACAGCGTTTCTACAGGTACTGCATCATCAACTGACAAAGCTGTAAAAAACGGCCGCGCGAAGCCTTTCCAGGCTTTTCCACTCTTGGAACGTTTTATGGCCGAGTTGTCGTAAATACCTCATTTAACACCCGGCATTTAACGGGAGCAAGTTGGAACGGTGCTGGTGGGGCTCCTTCAACCGACGGAAAATACGTAGCCCTGCTGCAGTTAGTACTTGTGGGCGCGTCGGGGTACTTCCGTACATGGCGTTGCCCATGCCCACTGCACAGTGCCGCCCGGAGCAACCCCCGCCTGCGTCCATGACGTGTGGGCCACGAGCCGGCGGCCGGCCAGCTGCGGCCCCGGGGCTATGTGGTGTGATTGATGCCTGCAGCTCCCAGCCAGATCCGTTCCTATAAACCAGACTTTCGGTGGCCAGGCTGAGCAAGACTATTGGTTTGGTGGTATGAATCTACATGTATAGGTTACAAAGAGTAATAAGTAATTGGTTGTTTGAATATCTGCATCTCTCACCTCTATAACATGCAGGTCACGTGTTCCTGCACGCATCACGTGAGTTAGGTTTGGAAGAAACGCTCAATCTCTCTGCACGGCGGGAATCTGGCCGGAAGCTTGACCCAACTCCTAGCGCAGCCATCCAAACGATCTTGCATCCTGGGAGCTTGGACGCAGCATCCGATCACGCCCATGCTGAATCTGACCAGCCGCAGCCAAGCGGCCAAAGCCGTTAACGTCTTCTGCTCGTACGACCAGTCGTCGCAACCGGCTAACGTCTTCTGCCGCGACTGGTCCGCGGCCGCGGGGGCCCCAGCTGTCATAGTCTCCCTTGACGGGGGTCCGCCCCGCTGCCAATAAGAGTGCAGCAGGACAGCGGCCTTTCGGCTGGCACCGGGAGCGTGACCGTCACGAGGGGGCGAAGCCGGGAAGGAAGGAGATCGAGAGCGGGCTCAGTCGCCGCCCCACCGCACCCCACCTCCGGCTGCTCGCCTTCCCCGCCGCCGTGGTCCGCGGCTTCAGGCGGGGCCACGGACCCCGGTGGGGGTGAACAGCGCGGGACGGGGTCGCCGTCGGGGCGGTGGGGTGGGCGAATCGATCCTGCGTGCGCGGGTGGGCTGGCTGGCCGATAAAAGGGGGAGCTTTTGGACTGGTGAGGAAAGTGAGAAAAGGTGTGGGCTGCTTGCCATTCCTTGCCTTTTCGTATTTTTTCTTTCCGTCCCCGGTTTATTTTTTCTTCGTCCTGGATGGCGCTGGTCGCGGGTTTGATCTGACTGAGCCGTAGAGGCGGTGGTAAGAGGTCCGTGCGGTGGGCGGTGGCTTCCGAGGGCGACCAGAGTTAGGTCCTTGGCGCCTTCAGTTGGGTGAGGAAGGTGAGGGGCTCAGGGCTTTCGGTGGTTGCTTGCTTGCTTCCGAGGTGAAAGCTTGCCTTTCTCGTGGTAAAATCGGATCTTTTGGGGGGTTTTGCGCCCAGCTGTTTGATTCTTCTTGGCTGGCTTTGCCCGCGGCTTTGTTTTGGGGTTTTGCTGGGTTGATTTCTTCGCGATTGTGGAAGGAGAGGGGTGCGGCGGGTGCCTTAAGCACAGCTGCGAGGGTTTCTCTGGGGTAGCATCCAGTCTTCCCGTTTGTGATTCGACCTTCTGGTGAGTTTTTGGCCCCGCTAAACGATTTATCGAGTTCCAGTGCCGAAGGATAGAGAGCCCCACACGAAGCTTGGTTTGTGTGCACAGCTGGCCTTTCTTTTGGAATGAAGTTGCCATTTATGGCGAAGAATTGTGCGTTGGCGAATGTTTTGTGTTCATCCTCTATTTGTACACATGGGCTAAATTCCATCTCTTCTTTTTCTACTCAATTCAGTCTATTTGGTGTGTTGTTATCGGGATACCATTCTTATCCTGCTAGTTTGGGGTGTGTGTTTTTCTGTTCAACATGGAGCAGCTTGAAGTTGATTTTGTCGCCGATTTGTGGTTGAACTTAGCATATCTTTTGGTAATATGACTTTTTGTTGATTTTTACTCCTGATGCATGAATTACTGTACGGGGAGCAGAACCTCTTATCTTTATTACTGCTGATCTTGTCGTGTGCTCGATCATGTTTTGGTTTCGGTTGCGAAGATAAGATTCCGCTGGTCAAGTATTTTGGTTACAGCCTTTTTCTAGTAGAGTCATTGTTACTGAACCTTGATCCGTTCTTGCACTTGCAGGCTTGCAGCTGAGACATTAAATACACAGTAATAGAACACAAAGAATGGGTAAGAAAGGAAAGTGGTTTAGTGCGGTGAAGAAAGTCTTCAGCTCCTCTGATCCATCTGGAAAGGAAGCAAAGGTATGTCAAAATTCCCAACTTCACAAGAAAAAATGTCCACTTGTCATCAGACTTTTATCATTTCAATCTGTGTGACCTTTGTCTTCTATGAAGGCTGAGGAGGCGGACAAGTCAAAATCCAGGAGGAGATGGCCATTTGGAAAGTGTAGGCACTCTGATCCTTCAACCTCAACTGCGTCAGGGACTGCTCCAGTAGCTCCGTTGCCGCAGCCGCCACCACCACAACCTGCTCAGCCACACTCTCAGGAAATTAGAGATGTCAAGCCAGTTGAAACAGACAGTGAGCAGAACAAGCATGCCTACTCTGTTGCGCTTGCATCTGCTGTTGCTGCAGAAGCTGCTGCAGTTGCTGCCCAGGCCGCTGCTGAGGTTGTCCGCCTCACAGCAGTTACCTCGACCGCACCAAAAATGCCTGCTAATTCAAGGGAAGAGCTTGCTGCCATCAAAATTCAAACTGCCTTCAGGGGTTATCTGGTAATTCTTCTGCACCTGTAGGTCATTTACTAATGGCTTCTGTTATCTTGTTTGAGTCGTTGGACTAGCCGTATAATAAGACAATTAGGTCTTGTGACTGCTGCCTGTCACTATCTTGAAACTTATGGGCACTTGAGTCCATGCACGTAAGCTAACCGCTGGGTTAATATTTTGCAAGACATCTGATTTGGTTGGTAAAGAGTTGCTGTCTAATTCATCATTGTGTATGTGTACGATTTGTTCATTTCACGATACAGCCAAGATTTCACTTGCAGGTCGTTTTCAAAGTTATATCTGTTTGATGTTTCCAATGTTTTGGCACTAAAGAGATGTTAATGCTAATGTAACAGCTGAAAAAAACAAAGATAATAAATTTGCAAAATATCCTTTTTAGGCAAGGAGAGCATTGCGGGCACTAAGAGGGCTAGTTAGATTGAAGTCGCTTGTTGATGGAAATGCTGTCAAGCGTCAAACTGCTCACACTTTGCATTGCACACAAACGATGGCAAGAGTCCAAACTAAAATCTACTCTAGAAGGGTGAAGCTGGAGGAGGAAAAACAGGCTCTTCAGAGGCAGCTCCAATTGAAACATCAAAGAGAGCTTGAGAAAATGAAGGTGAGCATGCCATTTCGATATCAATATCTAAGCTACATTGATATTTAGGAAAAAGATAATGATTTTCCCTATTTTCGGAAGAAAGAGTTAGAGTTATACCATAGTCAAAATAACAGTCACATTGAAGTAGATTTTTCTTTGGAGAGATGATGGTAATCAGAATTTTGCAATCATATAATAGGACAGTCCTGATATAACAGATCTTGGACACTACTTTCTTATCAGATTGATGAAGACTGGGATCACAGTCATCAATCCAAAGAGCAAATTGAGGCCAGCCTAATTATGAAGCAGGAAGCTGCACTAAGACGAGAAAGAGCACTCGCATATGCATTTTCTCACCAGGTAAGTTGTCACTTCTGTTTCTGTTTAGTTCCTATTTTTCTTGTTTACTCATTCTTAACATCTGTATCTACAGCGACATGTTCAATGCATGTTGCTCTGTTTCTCACTCTTTCCTGTTTCTTCTTCTTATGCAGTGGAGGAATTCTGGTCGAACTATAACCCCAACTTTCACGGAACCTGGGAATCCTAACTGGGGCTGGAGCTGGATGGAACGCTGGATGTCAGCAAGACCTTGGGAGAGCCGATTGGCTGCATCAGATAAAGATCCTAAAGAGCGTACTCTGACAAAGAATCCCAGCACCAGTGCTGTTCGAACGTCTGTACCCCGTGCCATCTCAATCCAGAGACCAGCAACACCAAACAAATCAAGCCGTCCACCAAGCCGGCAATCACCTTCAACTCCGCCATCAAAGGCCCCATCTACCTCAGGAAAGATCAGGCCGGCAAGTCCAAGGGGCAGCTGGCTGTACAAGGAGGATGACCTGAGGAGCATCACAAGCATACGTTCTGAACGCCCAAGGAGGCAGAGCACAGGTGGAGGCTCGGTCAGGGATGATGCAAGCCTGACGAGCACACCACCTCTCCCCAGTTACATGCAGTCAACAGAGTCTGCAAGGGCAAAGTCTCGATACCGCAGCTTATTGACTGAGAAGCTTGAGGTTTCGGACCGAGCACCTCTGGTCCATTCGGTTGTTAAGAAGCGCCTGTCCTTCCCTATCATGGACAAACCGAGCGGTGCACCAGTAGATAAGCCAAAGGAAAGGGCGAGACGCCATTCTGACCCTCCGAAGGTCGATCCTACAACGCTGAAGGATGCCCCTGTTGCCTGATCAGGCCTTGTGATTGTTAGGTTTCGTGCTCTTTTAACACTCCATGATGTATTTTTTAAGGGCCCCTTTGGCACGGCTCATCGAGCGGCTTCTAGGATGGCTTTTGATGAAGCCGTGCCAAACGGGAGAAGGCAAAACGGCTCACCCGCGAAAGCCAGTAGAAGCCCCGCAAAATGCGGTCTCTACGTTTCTCCATCCACCGGAAGCCAAAAAAAGTGGCTTATTCCGGCTCCTCCTCGTCACTTTCCATCCTTGTCCCCGGTGGTGGCGGAGGGGCGGAGGAGTGCCGGGGCGGCGCCGTGGTGGCGGAGGGGCGGAGGAGGACCGGGGCGGCGCCGTGGCGGCGGACGGAGCCGAGGCCGGCAAGGCGGCGCTGTGGCGACCGAGGGGCGGAGGAGGACTGGGGCGGCGCTGTGGCGGCGGAAGGAGCCGAGGCCGGCAGGGTGGCGCTGTGGCGGCGGAGGGGCGGAGGAGTGCCGGGGCGGCGCCTTGGCGGCGACGGAGCCGGGGCCGGCGGGGTGGCGCTGGAGGGGCGGAGGAGGGCCAGGCGGTCGGGGCGGATAAGGTCGGGAGGGAGGAGCGGATGGATAAGGAGAGAGGAGGGGAAAAGAAAAGAAGGGGAGAAGGAAAGAGAAAGAAAAAGAAAAGGAAAATGAGGAGAAAAAAAGAAAAAGAGAATAGAAAAATATAAGGGTATTTTGGACATTTGACACCTTCTTTCCAATCTAAAAAGCTAGGAGAAGCCGTTTTGCCAAACATTTTCCTTCAAAATAAGCCAGAGCCAGAAAAAGCTGCTTTTCCAGATGAGCTAGAGCCAAAG
This sequence comes from Setaria italica, assembly GCF_000263155.2. Lineage (NCBI taxonomy): Eukaryota > Viridiplantae > Streptophyta > Magnoliopsida > Poales > Poaceae > Setaria > Setaria italica. Next base: position 40,743,325 of record NC_028454.1, on the reverse strand, counting down.
TTATTTTTGCACGAGCCAAAGCCGTGCCAAACGGGCCCTAAGATAGATTGTTTTCTGTGTAATGCATGATTTGTCTGGTTATTTTGAGAGTTGAGACAATTCTAACAGGACATGGGGTACTCCCTGTAGGTTGTTACGTGTGATGCTAATACTGTGTGAGGTTGCCTTTCAATGTATGATATGACGGTTTGACAGACTTGTTAACGTGTGAATGCTGCAATTAATTCCTAAGAGCCCTTACCGTTGCCATAGCTGAATGTTCGTTGTGTAAGATATTGTATGTGTGATTTCGATCATTTCATGTACTATCTTGCGTGCGGGTGGCAATCCATGTGTTCCTTAACAGAATTCAATCCGATTTCTTCTGGATTAGCACCGGGAAGAAGTTACGCCACCATGAGCAGGAGTGATCTCCTCGCTTCTGAAGTGGATTACAGATTTACATACATAGAAATAACTCCGCGCGACCGCCTCTGTACTTGTAATTGTCAGTCGGTCCCAATTGGGGGATTGGGATCGCCATCTGCCTGCTATGGATTTGAGCTCCAAGCGATTCACTGAATTTAATCCAAAGAGAGCACGAACATCGTGTACAATCTACCCAGGTTTCTTTGCAAGTAACCAAACCTCTGTCTCTGAGCACGAATCGATCAGAAGAACAACGTTGGCGACGATTAAAAAAAAAACAACCCTAGTGTAAAGCCCATACTAACTTGGGCCAGCCCATCTTTGTGTTGATCATTTTACTTCGAGTGAGAGGAATTTTTTTTTACTTTTATATTTTTTTACGATTTTGTAGAAATAAATAGTCGAACTAAAAATCTGCAAAAATAGACCTGTACCGTCGGACCAAATGGCAGGAGGGGTCCTTTCGCCGGTTGAAACAGCGGAAGAGTGCCGGCTGGCATGTGCACCGTGTTTCGCCGGCTGAAACGACGATATGAGCGAACGGCCGTAAGGCGGCCTACCGCCGTTTCAGGCGGCGGTAAGTGCCTGCAGCACAGTTTCAACCATCTATAACTCTATTTTAATTATTTTTCTTATTTTTTATGATATTTATAAAAGTAAATTATGTAGTTCCATTGCAATATGAAACTTCGTAATTTGAGGCTATACCTCTGTTTTAAATATTATTCCTTTAATTTTTTATGATATTTTTGGAACTAAAATACGTAAATTCGTAATTTGAGAGAGGTAGAGTGATTGAACGAAATAACTGAAAATGATTTAACACCCGGCCTAGATAAAGTAGTCTGCGAATGACCACACATCGTACGCTATACAATCGTACACATGAAAGCCTGCATTGAAGTAAAAAAATAAAAGAGGTCATATGCACTAAATGCGTCCTCGCTTGAAACGAGGCTCACCGCGACCACAATCACGCCTCGCTACCCGCTGCGCAGCTCTAGTCTAGTACTGGTCGTACGTCAAGGGGTCCCGTGGGGCAACGTCGCGAGGCGGACGTCCTGCTGCGGCTGCAGGTGGTGTCGCGAAGTCCTAGGTCGCGTCCTGTGTAGCAGCCTTCGGGGTATCACGCAACTGCGAAGCACCGATCATGTCAGGCTCGGGTCTGAAAATTTCATCCACCCATGCATGGACGTTGGACCTCTGTCCCTCCTTCTCGACGGAGTCCTCCGAAGTCTGTTATGCTAGCAAGGAAATGGTATTGTTAGTTTCGTTGCGTATTTGAAATGGAATAAAAAAACATGTATTCATCACGCACCATAGTGGCGTAGCTCTGTGCCTGGTGCAACAGAAGAGGGTTCCGCTCCACTGTAAGCTCCGTACATCTGCGGGGCTTTGTAAAGAAATTATTAGTTAGTAAGGT
>NC_028454.1:40719243-40731494 GCF_000263155.2 Setaria italica | reverse complement strand
CAATCTAGTGCCCCCAACTAAGGGAAGACATAGCTACTTTTATTTCCAAGGCCCAGCTGGGCCTTTATTTTCAATGCTAGGGGAATGCATGTTCTAGTTGCACCACCATAAGAGTTTACCCTTTACAGAATGATGAACTTACCATACAAGAATAATAGCCCTCCCACATTTCTTCATGCCCACAACATGTCAACAACAAAAGCCCAGCAGGCCGGTCATATACGAAAGCCATGACCCATCTGGGGGACCGGGGAGGGAGGGAGGAAGCGGCTCGGAAGGGAGGCGCGCCGTGGCTGGCCCGTGGGCCCAACCCTGGGTGGGCGCGGACCGGCCGATGTTTCGTTCGGTTGGTCGCTCGGCCCCCCGGGTTTGGTGGTTTTTACGCGAGTGACCTTGTCGGTCCCAATTTTCTCGGACTGGGCCTGCCTCTTCATTCATGGCTGGCTGCTAGACGACAGACGTGCATGGAACGCAAAGCCGCAGACCGAGCTAGCGCGCGCGATCCGGATGAGTTGGGCCTCCCCTAAAAAGAGGTAGTGATCTTGACATGGCGGCCCTGTTGTGTAACCTGGTGGGCGGAATATATACGGGCCGTATCAGATTCATATGGAATTGGTACAGCCCATTTGCAGAGTTTTGCTCGAGAATTCCGAACCCGAATCTGGCTGCTCGATCTGTCGGAACGATGATTTGGCTTGATCAAATCTGAAGTTTTTCTTTCTTTCTCAAAGACCAATCTGAAGTGTTCTCCGACGCAAAATCTGTGAGAGATTGGTCGCGCAATTTGAAGCGCCCATTCGTACAGGACAGAGCATTCTCGATTTCGACGTCTAGGTTTGCGCGTCCTCCAAGTTACAAAACTGCTTTTGCAGTGTCTCATCACTACGTAGGAGTACCAGTTAAGTTTTGAGTTGGGATTCTTACGGGTGCTGTGTTGTGCCAGTCCACAATCTCCGCTGCTCCCACCGATTGACCATGACTATTTTGTGGCTATCTTAGCTGCATTCGGAAGACAGGACTAAACTTTAGACTGTCATGTCGGATGTTCGATACTAATTAGGAGGCCTAAACGTAAGTTAATTATAAAACTAATAGCAAAACCTTAGACTAAACGAATCTATTAAGCCTAATTAATCCATCATTAGCAAATGGTTACTGTAGCATCACATTGTCAAATTATGGACTAATTAGGCTTAATAGATTCGTCTCGCGATTTAGCCTAGAGGTTGCACAATTAGTTTTGTAACTAGTCCATCAACCCGTGCTCCCGCACGGGCTAATATTTTTAGAAGCTATTGTATAGAAAAATTATTTAAAAATTAAACTCTTAGCTAATTAAAATTGTTTATCTACTACTCTCTTATTTTTTCAATACTTCAACATAATAATTATATAGATCTGTACCTATCTTTATCCAGTTGTGATTGCTTTTTAATCAATAATTACTCTGTACTTTTTCATCCATATTCATACTTTTCCATTTTGTATCACACCTCCAATCCTTCATACATTATGTTTAGCATATAAATCAATATTTTTCATCGATTCCTCACATACATGTATAAATGGTCTAAATGGTGGCACTCATCATGTGTATATACTTTAACTTAGTATTTTAATATTAACAATGACATAAATAGGTAATTTAGAATCATATATTAATTTACTTTTTGATATTTCTGTATGATGCACACGAAGATAATTAGATTAAGATTTAGGTGTTTACTTTAGGTTATTTTTAATATCAACATACGTGGGTAACATAGATAAAATTTTAGAATGATATTTTAAGTTATGCTTTATAATGATGTGTATTAGTAAATTGGATGAAGATTATGAGGTTACTTTATATTATTTTTTATAATAGCTGAGCTCGGTAATTTAGATATAGGTATAGGGCTCATTTTTTAATATTTTCACAATGATAGTGGCAGGTAACCTTTTAAAAAATATAATAGATCAATGGCTATGATTATTAGAGTTTACATGATTGGTGTTTGATGTTTTTAATTTTTATGAGAATTTCTCTCTTTTTTCTAGCTTGTCTCGTGGGAACTAATGTGGAGTCTCCAATGGAAAAAAATGTAGGGTTACCTCATGTTAATTTTAATAATAGCATGTGTGGGTAATATAGATGCAAATTTAAGGGTTACTTAAAACTTTTAAGTAATAGTGGTAGGCAATTCAGTTGCAAATTAGGGAGTTATTTTAAATATTGTTTATAATGGCATAAGTGGGTAATTTTGATGAAGATTAGGGGGTTACTTTAATTAATTTTATATAATGGCAGAGGTGGGTAATTTATATATAGATTTAGGGGGTTACTTTAGGCTATTTTCATAATGGCATAGGTGGGTAATTTTTTAAAAGACATAATAGATCCAATGGCTATAGTGATTTGAATCTATCGATCGATGGTCGGATGTTTTGCTTTTTTGTGAGAATTTCTAGAATTTCTCTCTTTTTCTAGAGTGTCCACCTAGGAATCCTAGGTGGCTTTACCTGGAGGCTTCAAAAGGAGCCTCCAATTAGTAATAGTAAGATTAGCCTATCCGATGTGACAGGAGTTAAAGTTTAACCAGTGTCTCCCAAACACCCCCTTATCCATGCTTCCAGTCCAAGCTAATTCTCACTTTCACGGCTCTAAGTGAGAACATTCTTTTCACCACTCATTCGGCACCTCTGCACTAAACTGGCGCCAGTTTTTCTTCCTCGTCTGAACGGAAAACCGCAACCGCAACGTCAAGTCAGAAAAGGCCCGGACTTGGAACTAGATGTGCTGCTGGAACCGTCTGCGTAGCCTCTCCCGGCCGGACGGGCGATCGGCTCGCGAAAACGATGCGCGATTCACCGATACAGTGAGCTGCGTAGAAAGACGACGCCACGCATTATACCCACACCCACTGGCTGGTCGTCACGGAGCTAGCTGCACGGGGGCTCGAGTCTACAGGGGCGCGACGTCTGATACCGACCCAGCAGCGAATGGAAGCCGCCTCTCGCTCCCGACGTCGACGTTCTACGTGACGCCGACCGTCGACCTCGAGCACATACGCATGATAGTGATACGCAGCACGCCGGCCGTATCGTATCTCTCTTCCATTACTCCGGTGGTTGCTAGCAAAGCGTGGGGAGGCGTCGGCGTCGCGATCGCGGACGCCACGAGCGGGGGCGGGGGCGGGCGTATTGAATGCGTTTGTTCGTGCGCTGCAAGCGCGAGCGGGCGGTGGGCGGCGACGGACGGAGCTGGATGTAGGTGTCCATCGAGCAGTGGATACAACGGCAAGCAAGTTAAGTACGACGCGTACCCGCCGCCGGCAGCTGCGTCGTGGCCGACGCGATCCTGTGCTGAGGATGGAGACCGCGGCCAGGCAGACGGAGTCGCTTCCGGATATTATCGTCTCAACTCGCAATCGATCTCAATGCGTTTCGGACATGTTGAATTCAGTAAGCATGGACTTCGATGCTCAGGCACACTTGCCGGGCAACTTCAGCGCAGATCGGTGCGTACGCATGTAACTTCAGGTCGGTACTCGGTACATCTCGGGAATTCACCCGTGGATTCACGCCCGTCTGTAACTAGCGATACGGCCAGCCCCGGCGTGCTTTTTCCGAAAGGATGGCTCGTCACAGGCGCGATGGGACTCTCCCGCGACAGGGTTCACAGGCGCGCTGATGGATCGCGTCGGCGTTGGCGCCTACCTGCGTACCCGGGCGATCGGGGCATGAGCCGCCGCTGCCGCTGCACCCGCGCGCGCGCGAATCGCTTGTACGCTAGCCGCTGCACCGTCGCGCGCGCCTGCGACGACGAGTAGTGGACTATTGGTCCGCGTCGAGCGCGCTCGGAAGTAAGATACTTGTCGTGTTATGGACGCGAGCCGGGGAGGCTCTGGCTCCCTGCTCTGAGCGGTCTCCTTGTCGCCCACCCGTGTGATCGCATCGTACCGGTGGGGCATCGCCGGCATGCGCGCCGGAGCGCTAGACAGCTAGAGCACAAACTTGTGGATCCGCTGGTCCTTAATTTGTGGTGGTAAGAATGACACTGTAGATCTAACAGAAGAAATTAAACTGCTGCTGGTTTGGATTTTGATCTGGAGCCGTAGCTGTATTTGCCATCCGGGACGTGTAGATCGCGGAGAACACTCCAAGAAGCAGAGCGTTGGAGCCCTCGCCTTAGCTTTGATCACGCCGTTGCCACGTGACGTGTTGCAGTGCCAGCGTCTACACGCTTTACCATCCTTTGAGCCGTACTCCACAAAGCATCATCGGTCATCAAGTGGACAACAGGGGTCGGTCATTATCCGGGATCAGCATTCAGCGACCTCTGAGGGAGCGCAACGGCAACATCAGCGAGCGTTGAAATTCCGGGCAAAAAATATTGCCGAAAATCATCAGGTGCGGATCCAGATATCTCGCTCCCATTTGATTTTCTCGCACGGGAGGCCGAGCGCGCCCAAATGATTGTTCTTCGTCTCGCTGCTGCAGCCTTCTCAGAGATCCTGACGACATTGTCTGGTTTTCTGCTTACCTAAAAAAGATGACATCCTACTTCGCCTGTGAAGTGCAGGTGACTCCTATCCACACCTCCGTCCCCTTCGGGCAATGGCTTCCATAGTTCCATGTCTCGGAGCATGATATGAAGGCGGCGAGGAAGAGCAAGGAGAGACGTAAGGAGAGGTGAGGTGAGTCTGCTTCTTCTTTCGCTTGCCATGTCCTGAATCCTGAGCATTCATCTCATCGCACATCATGGGCGGTTGCGCCATGCAAGCATGGTCGACCAATCAATCGGAGAGGCCCCCGAATGCTTGCTTGCGTTGCCACCTCTCTGTTGGAACTTGGAACTGGTCCAAAAGTTCAGAGCTACTTGGCCATCCGGTTCAGCATGCATTCCTCGCTGGAGGAGCCATCCCCAGTTTCACTTTTCTCACAAATTAACCTGTCAAAGTCTAGCACCTACTACCAGCTTCCTGGTCTAGCACCTACTCATCTATCCAGGTACAGACAAGCTGTAAAGCTTTGGATCATCTCCAAGCCTTTGTCTCATGGTCTCCACGCATCTGAAACCCCAGCTCATGGGCGTGGCTATCAAGAGTTAGTTATCCAGAGGTACGTAAACCCAAGATAGCAGCAGCAATAATACGTGTCTCTTCTACTGGCTGTTGCTGTAGTGCTTCTGTTAATCAACAAAAAGGTTACCGTATCCAGGGGCGTGGTTGCCAATTTGGCCATCTTAACAAGACTCCAACTACTTATGCACCACGCATGATTCCAGGCCGCGGTGTCGAGCGTGTGTGTGGGCGGGCGGCGCCGCTGCTTTTGTGCGTGGGGCGGCGTTGAGTAAGGGGAAAGACTAAGCGAGATCGAGAGCGAACAAAAGAGGAAGCCGTGGAGTGGTGGATTCTCGCTTGCTTCAGGCCTACCTTTCTGCAGCCTTAAGCTTGGTGGTTGTAGTGGCGCGCGTATAATGCGCTATCCTCCGCCGAGGGGCCGACCGGGCCATCCATGTCCATGCCCGTGTTGGCCTCTCCCTCTACAGAGCTCTATACTTGTAGTAGCAGCGATCGTGGAGCATGACGAGGGCCTAGCCATTTCGCGCCCGTGGCGAAGCTTAAAGAATCGGATTGCGCGCACGGCGAAGCTCACCATGTGTCCCCCGGTTTAAGGATGCCAATTAGTTGGTGCTATTTGTATAGAGACCGTCCACACACGGCTGTCCCTGTCGTTGGCTAAGTGGTTGGAGGACTAGTTAGTGCCAGATTAGACGGGCAAGCCAGCAGCCAATTCCTCCGTGTTGTCCATTATTTAGTTGCTTTGCCTTTGCGCGCGTGAAGATAGGTGCAGACAGAGAGAGAGAGAGAGAGAGAGAGAGAGAGAGAGAGAGAGAGAGAGAGAGAGAGAGGTAGCTGCTAGCTCCGCCGTCGCCATTGCAGATAGCTCCATAGCTCGCCTGGCTTCCCTGTCTCTCCTGCCGCGCCGCTTTAGCAGCAAGTCCATGACGGGGCGAGCGGGAGCTAGCTGACGATCCCGCTTTGGTGTTTTGTCCCCTTGCAGCTTTCCTCTTGGAGCCGTGGTGGTAGAGCGGCGGCTCTGAGTCTGAGCTCCGGAAATAAAGATATCGCCATGCAGGCGGCGGCCAGGGCAAGGTTCGTCGCATTTGCCTCATTTCATTTCATTTCATCCCGCTTCCATGCTAAATTCCATGTGCCGTCTGATGATTGCTGCATATGCATGCTTTGTTTATTTTCTCTTCTGCATCAATCCTGGCGATGTTAGATTCTCCCCTCCAAGTCAATGTGTTGCATATGCACCGTGGTTTCTCTCTCTGATTTGGTCTTCACTCGTCAGTTTGGCCATTACCCCCATGTTCTATTTCAGCACGCACGAGCTATGAGCCTATGGCTGGACACGTCTCACGAAAGTTCATGGAGAACTGTTCATACTCATTGGTCATCGCTCAATGATAACAAATAAAAAAAGAACAAAGACTCCGATCACCCACGGTTGCTGCACTGAATTTACCAGCGGCGAGCTGTGAGATGGAATTATGCGATTGGGCGGCTCTAAACTACGCTTTCCCCCTTTTATCGCCATCTGTCTGTCCTCCCTTTCCATTTATTTTTATCTTTTCACGGAGCCGAGGAGGAAGCGACCAAGTTTTCAAATCAGTGCCGCATGTGACCGTGACTGTTCGCAGATAGCTCCATGCGCAAGGGCTGTCCCGTTCTTGAGCTCGGAGCCAAGGAGGACAGGCAGGTCCACTTGTTGCCTAACCCGCATCTGTAAAGCAAAGCACTCCCCCCCTCCCTCATCACTCATCAGTCATCGCCCTCTGCCCTTTTGATCCCGCCCGTGCTTGCCTACGCGGCGGAGGAGATTATGTTAAGCTAATGCTGCGGCCCCCCTTTCCTCGGCTCCCGTCCCAGCTCGGCGTTGCTCCTCCCCTCCTCTTCTTGTCGGCCTCTTGCGCTTTCCGGGCCTCGGATTCTTTGTTGTGCTCCCCCATTGCGTCTTGCTGCTTCTCCGCTTTGCATCTGGGTTGAGCTGGAGCATCGATCCGCCTTGCTCAGCGGGAGGCGGCTTCAGATACAATCCACCGCGCTCTTTAGTTTGGTTCCCCCATCAGAGCTTTGAATCAGTTCTACTCGATTTGGATTTTGGAGTCTCCCAAAGCGAAAGTTTTCCCCTTTCTTTTGGCTTGCATTTGGCATTTTTGACATGAGGAGCGCCGCTGAAATTTCCTCCCTGTTCTAAGCATGCTATCCTTGAACAAAATGCATTTTCTCAAGTTGTATACCAGCAGCAACAGCTCCAGGTAATGTTGCTGCTTCGAGTGTGAGCTAGCCTTGCCTGCCTTTGTGTGATTCTTGAGGTCCTCTGATTCAACCTGACGCCGTTGTTTTCTTTTGGCTGCAAAGGAATGGCTCCGTGGAACACCCCACTCGGACGTCCTCCCAGGGAAGCAACAAGGCCGGCCGGACGGGGAGGCTGGCCGAGTCGCCCACCGGACTCAGCCTCAAGGTCGACCGCCGCTCGCCGATGAGCGCCGAGAGAGAGGTAACTGGCCATAATAAGAACCCCTGTTTTGCCGTTCTTCCATTTCAGAATGCGGTTTCAATAATTTCGCCTGGAGAAAAGATAAAGCAAGCTTCTTTGCTGCTGTTTGGTAGTACGTCGGTGGTGTCAGCACCGCCCAATTAAGTTCGTGACAAGATTTTGAAAGACTGTTAACTGCGCTTAAATGAGTCGAATTTCTATATCATTTCTCATGGGTTCATGTGATAAGACAGTACGGCTCGAATTATATCTGTCTATCTCTGATACCCCCTCACTGAATTAGGAGCAGTTGGGTCTTCTTGCTCTGTCTCACTCGATGGAGCAAACTGTCAATTGGACTGAAAGCAGCCGTATTAGGTACCCAGCTGAATCAGATGGTCCAGGACATTAAATGGCTAGCAAATCCTTCGAAATAATTGAAGCTCGTCCGCGTGTTACTACCAAACTGGTTGATTAAGATAGCGGTACCAGTTCTGCTACCAATCGTGTCTCTGCAACCAACGGCAAAACAGGCGTATCTGATAGAACTGACGCAAACTCTTGTTCGGGACCGGGAACCCGTAACTGACACCGGTGTGTGGTTATTCTATCTGCACTGATTATGATCCTGACAAACGCCCAGAAAAGTAGGCAGGCTATGTAGGTAGTTGCATATTTTAGGCACACTGTGATAGGTAGGTTATCTGTTCGAATGTGCCATCATGCTGGTCTTTTTCTCGTACAAGAACACTAATCAGGATTACCAGCTAGTATTTGGTAGCAAGATCATTGGCTAATTGCCAACATTTGAGGAACTAAGTTTTTGTCTGGATACTGGAGAAGGGCTAGAAAACGTGAACAACCAGCCGCATTCTCACAACCACCACTACATTGGTTAAGCACACTAGTGTCACTGTGGAAATCAAATCACCACCATTTTTGTTCTCCAAATGAAGCTCTAGGAGTACTACTGTTACCATAAGTGATATTGTCGGCATTAATTTGTCCTTTCATGCAATGAAATCACCAGAAAAGGAGGCCACCGACGACGAAGCTGTCAGAGCTGGAGTCCCAGCTGTCGCAGCTGCAAGACGAGCTCAAGAAGGCCAAGGAGCAGCTCCACTCCTCCGAGGTCTCCAGGAAGCGGGCCCTGCAGGAGGCCGACGACGCCAGGGCCCAGGCCGCCGCGGCGTCCGCGCAGGTGCGCAACTCCGAGGCCCAGCTCGCCGAGCTCTCGTCCGCCGAGGAAGCCCGCCTCCTGGAGCTGCGCCGGCTGTCGCAGGAGCGCGACCGGTCGTGGCAGTCGGAGCTGGAGGCCCTGCAGAAGCAGCACGCCGCGGACTCGGCCGCGCTGGCCGCGGCCATGGGCGAGGTGCACCGCCTCCGCGTGCAGCTCGCCGCCGCGGCGCGCGCCGACCACCGGCAGGACGTGGTGGAGGCGCTGGCCACCATCGACGAGCTCAGGGTCAAGCTCAAGGCGAGCGAGGAGGCCGAGGCGCAGGCGCGCGCCATGCACGAGGAGTGCAAGCAGCAGCTGGAGGCGAGCCGGGCTACGATCGACTCGCTGCTGACCGACGGCTCCAAGCTGATGGACTCCTTCAGCCTCGTGGTCAAGGAGCTCGAGGAGTCGCGCGCCAAGGCCAAGGCTCTCGAGGAGGAGATCGCCGAGGCGTCGTCAAGAGCCGCCAGCGAGCGCTGCAACTGCTCGGGCTCGGAAGCCGCCGAGCTGAGGTCGGAGTTGGAGGCCGCGGAGGCCAGGTATCAAGAAGAGAAGATCCTTAGCACCGTGGAGACGCAGTGCGCGTACGAGCTCATGGACCAGATAAAGACTGAATCCGACCTGCGGCACGGCAAGCTCGCCGCGGCACTCGAGAGCGCCAAGTCCGAGGTCATCTTCCTCAAGGCGAGCCTGTTCGACAAGGAGTCCGAGCTACGGCGCGCCCTGGACGCGAACCAGAAGCTGCAGGCCGAGGCGAGAGCGGACACGTCGGCAGACGCGCTGAAAGAGCAGCTGCAGGGCGCGCTGCAGGAGAACGGGCAGCTGAAGCAGGAGCTACGCCAGTACGAGTCCGAGAAGGGCTCCGCGACGGCGAGGACGCCGGAGGCCGACGCGGCGGAGGCGGCGAAGAAAGGGGAGATGGAGACCGAGCTCCGCCGCCTGCGGGTGCAGGCCGAGCAGTGGCGGAAGGCCGCGGAGACGGCCATGGCGCTGCTGACGGTGGGCAAGGGCGGGAACGGCAAGGTCGTGGAGCGGAGCGAGTCGTGGGAGGGCGGCAAGTACGCGGGCCTGTGCGAGGACTTGGAGGACGACGCGGCGGCGAGGAAGAACGGCAACGTGCTGAGGAGGATCAGCGGGATGTGGAAGAAATGAGGGGCGATCGGCCAGCTGAGCGGCGGCGGCGTGGCTTGTACCGCTGCTCCACGGAGCCCTGGGTCTCTCTGGTGTAATTGTTTTGCCGGGTCGTGTGGTGTAAAAACATAGAGTGCTGTACTGGTTGGGGTAAAACATGCTCATATCATAGCTGTATTATACAACGTGGAATATGGAGGATCAATTCATCCGGGTGTGACAGGTCGTGGTAGGGATCACTTATAGTTGCATTGAACAGTGATTAGCCATCAAGAATTCGAGTTGATGTTTTTTTTTCCCTTTTGAAAATGGAAACTCCATTGATTCTTATCCACATCAATTCACTGTTTTCATGAGGAGGAATGGCGCTGCCCATCCAGGATATTCTGGTCTTTCAGTTTGTAGCGTGCAAATGAGTGCTTCGGCCCAGTTCTTGTGTGCATCTCGGCCCATGCGTCGGTCCAATTTGCAACTATTGACGGGCTTGCGGCCCGCATCCAGCAGTGATGTAGCAAAAGGCCCAATGTTTTTCCTCCCAAAAACAAGGGCCCACCTAATGTTTTTCATCATCTCCAACGCGCACGCACGGACGCCCTGATGCCCATGCCATCCATCCATCATCACGAAGCGTATGATATGATGGTACTCCTACCAGACTAATGCTGCTACCCACCCAGCTCTCAACTTCCACTCGATCAAAAGCAAACACCCAATTATTCTCCATCATAGCATGATTCCCTAGAGCAGCAATGATCATTCGTTCTTTCGGCCGAATCGTAGACGCTCCAGGGCCAGGGTCAGTGGGTCACCGCTCATTTCGGGGCTTCGTTGGAGCAATCACTACGGACGAGTAGCCGTAGCCGAGCAGCCGTGCACTGCAGCAACAGTGCTATGAGCTGAGCATCCTACAGCACGTAGCTCCCCACACACAGGCCTCGACCCGGCCCCCGCACCCGACCTTGCAGCCTTTTCAGGAGGAGCAGGAGCGGAATCGAAGCGCTCCGCCCCCACACCTGCAACGTCCTGTCAGATGGCTGCGTCTGATCGATCCAAGTGGATGCAGGCGCCCCGTCAGCAAACAGTGTGTCTGTGTAGTGGGCAGTGGCGCGCCGCCGTTGGCCGTTGCTGGTGGCGGTACGTGGTCTCACATGAAAACCGTGGACCTACGCTACGCTCCCTACCCTATCCAGTGGCCAGCGAGCTGCTGTGCTACTATACCCATCAGATATTCAGATCAGTGGAGTGGATGGGCTCCTTTTTCTGGAGAGGTTGTTGCTCGACGCACATGCTGGGCGATCTTGTCCCAGGGGACTGTTGATCTGAATTATTAATAGTACCATGAGAGACGATTTGGTTAGAGCTGGTAAACTTTGATTTTTCTGTAGGGATGATATATCTGGACTCTCCCGGACGATCAGATCCTAACTTGAAATTAACTGGAAAAAAAAAGAAAGTTCGGACGTGATCTCACGTTGAACAAGATGGTCCACTTATGTCATCTGAGATTTTCAGCCAAAATGTCACAAGAATACTATGGAGGAATAGTGGAAATGTTCTTATTAAGACGTAACCAAGCTCATAATGCAGTACGATATCTTTATTTCTAGCTTCAAATTCCCGCCTCTTGTAGCTGTCATCGCCGTTGCATCGGTTAGAATAACAAGATGTCAAAACAATTTGTTAGCACGCATGAAGAATATGAAACTTTCCAACATTTTCTTGTTGTGACATACTATTAGGCGGAAGAAATCAGAGTTCCTCATGCGTCATTGTGTGTTGGGCCAGTGAAGCTAACTAGCTAAGATCCGGTTTGGAGACACGGACTAAAGTTTTGTCCGTGTCACATCAAATATTTAGATACTAATCAGGAGTATTAAATATAGGTTAATTACAAAACCAATTGCATAGATGAAGGCTAATTTGCGAGACAAATCTATTAAGCTTAGGGGTCAATTGAAAACTAATTAATCCATAATTAGCACATATTTACTATAATACCACATGATCAAATCATGTACTAATTAAGCTTAAAAGATTCATCTTGCGAATTAGTCACAGCTTACACAATTAATATTAATCTTCATCTATGCAATTGATTTTCTAATTAACCTATATTTAATATTTCTAATTAGTATCTAAATATTCGATGCGATGCAATTGATTTTCTAATTAACCTATATTTAATATTTTTTTATATTTAATTTTTCTAATTAGTATCTAAATATTCCGTGGGACGCTCTCCCGGAATCTAAGGGTGCGTTTGGTTGCGAGGACGAAGTGGGACGGGACGGGACGATCCCACTTCGTCCCGCGTTTGGTTGGAGGACAGGTGGGACGGGGACATCCCTACGAGGGAATATACCCTCCAGAT